>NW_006782421.1:5822-23133 GCF_000442215.2 Lipotes vexillifer
TGGCAGGCGGACTCTCAACCACTGCGCCACCAGGGAAGCCCCCCTGGAATTGTTTTAACATCTTTATTGGAGTCTAATTGCTTTACAATGTAGTGTTGGTTCCTGCTGTATAACAGAGTGAATCAGCTCTATGCATACGAATATCCCCATGTCTCCTGCCTCTTGCGTCTCCCTCTAGGTGGTCACCAAGCGCCGAGCTGATCTCGCTGTCCTATGCAGCAGCTTCCCACTAGCTGTCTACTTTACATTTGGTAGCGTGTATATGTCAGTGCTACTGTCTCACTTCGTCCCAGCGTACCCTTCCCCCTCCCCGTAAAGACCCATCCCTGGAATTTCTGCAAGGAGACTTGCTTCCTGTCAGTGGACAGTGGTGTTGAGCTCTGCGTACTAGGTGTGTTCACTGTTACTTTGTATCACTTCTTCTTGGCCCTTTCATCAATCAATCGATCAGAGGCAGGAAATAGATCAACGTGTGTGCACATATACAGATACAAACATACAAACATACATACACCCCAACATAAAAAATCACATAGGTATTCACCTCTGCATATGAACACACATACACACATCCATGTGCAAGTTTTAGAAATCATGAATCGACACCAATATGGCCCATTCCAATCCATTTCCACAGAGTTCTTCTTGCTTTCTCTCATTTGCTCAATCCTATAATACCTCAGAAAGAGTGTCAAGATGGCTTTCTGCAGACTACTGTATGTTTCTCATTTTAAGAGTGATGAGATTTTTCCCCAAAGCTCCCCAGCATAAAGACGCCAACAAAGTGTCACAAACCTTTGCCAGAACCATCTCTGGAAAAAGGCGTGGGACCATCGTCATTGGCTTAGAACAACCACCCTCCCTATCACCTCCATCCGGGCGCTGGGGTCAGGGCCTCTCCTCAAAGCACATGGAGGAGGTGACATACCAGAAGAAAATAGGGCTACTGATACAAAGAAGGAAGGGCGGCGACATAGCATGGATATCCGAGCGGCAACCAACTGGATCTGCTGCGTTAACCTAGAATCCGTAGAGTGGATTGGGCAACACAATTCCTCCGAAATCATAGGGAGAATTTTCTTTGTGTGTCACATGCCTAATTTTCCGGGGAGAGGATCCTCAGCAATCATCTTTTCTCAGAGGGCGCATGGACCCAAGAAAATTTTAGAACCATTTTTGTTTTAAACTAGCACAATCCTTAATCTTAAATTTACAGAGCACAAGAGGTTTCCAGGAACTTAAACCCTAATTCAGAATATGCAGATGTTTTTCCCAATCTCATTTATTACACCTCTGCTCCTAGGGCAGGAACAGAAAAGTGCACACACAGCCTTTGTCAGAATACAAATGCTTGTCTCGGTGTGAATCCTCCTTGAGCTTGTTTCCAGAGACTGATTTTCCTGGCTTCCTGGGCAATTAAGGGAGGCTAAATCCTCAGCGAATTAGCCATGCTGCTGTTCAGCACTCATTCTTCTAAAGGAAAAGGGGACCGAGAGGGAGTCTACAAAGGAATATGGGGGAAACAGAAGAGCAAACTGTTACGAAGAAGGAGAAAATCTACGGTTTAAAAGCCAAAGAGCAGCGGTCAAGGCAGCTTGTCAGTTTCGATGTGTCTTCAGGGTCTTATCCCATCGGCTCCAAACGCAGCGCTCAGAGTCTTGGAAGTATGACCACCAGCTGGCGCAGCTGTGGTTACAGAAAGCAATCAACTTGTCCAGAGCTTTGATCTTCCAGGGTTCCTTCAACAGTTCTATTTATCTATCTGAAAAGGCTTAATACAAAGGCATCTACTGCAGTCAGGGCAGGGTAGGGAGGAGGGTGTGGTGGCATTAAAAAGCGTGTGCCCTTGGGCATGGCCCTGAAATTTCTGCCAGGCAGACAACTGCTGTTCAGACAGAGATGAAAACATGGACTCTAGATTTTACTTAGCCACCCCGGCCACAGGGTGACCCAATAAAATGACCGTCCCAAACGGGACACTTTTGAGAGTGAAAGAGGATACTGTTCACGATGAAACCAAGACAAGAGGTGTGAAGACGGGCAGTCCCCGCCAGTCACATGCATGGCACCCTGCTCAGCCCGTACTTGATAACACTACTGTCCTCTGCTTTGGTGTCTGTCCCTTATCCAGCACTTTGCATGTTGCTTATACTGTGTTAAACGTCACAGAGAATATACAAAAAAAGTAATGAAAAGAACATAGCATACCATAATACACTGTAACGTGGAGTCCTCACCCACAAAGAAGGGGCCATCTTTCTTTTTTTTAAATGTTCTTTCTCAATTTAATTTTGTATTTATTTATTTTTAATTGAAGTAGGGTTGACAGCCATCTGTCTTCACGCCAACAAGACTCTGTCTTGAGCAATGGCCACTTTGGTAGCCTTGCCATCAAAACTAACCGACATTCGCTCTGAGCTAAGGCATGAGGGCCATTTGCATGCCTTGGTTTTTAAGTCTTTGGTTCAGAATATATCCAAGTGACTCACTGGACTATTTTGGTCTTGCGAATCGAGCTGTATTCAGACAGTCTTGCTGCAATCACACATACCAGGGTAGACAGAGGCCCTCCTAAGAAACCACTGGAACATCTGCTGAGGCTGGGGAATCCAACAGATCTGATGGGGCACCACTTGAAAATCTCTTGAGCCCTGATCATATTCTTGTATTTTAAGTCATCTGCAAATCCTCTCCTGGGTCAAAAAATCATTTATGTACGTTAACCTTCATTCTCTAAGTCCTCTTGGCTAAAAACACATTTCAAATCTAGGACTCCTGGTTTCTTGCTCTCTCCATCACTGGCCAAAATAAAAAATAAAAATAAATTTAAAAAGATACCTTACCATGGAGGCTTAAAGAATAATGGGTTACTTTTAACAACAAATACCATAGGTTTCCTGAGTTCAAAAGTAGAAAATATTTATTATAAAGATTCAGAAAATAAAGGAAAGTACAAAGAAGGAAATTAAAATTACCCAAATAAATTCCAACCACCCAGGCAAAGCCAGTGTTAATATTTTGGTGCATGACTTTGCAGACATTTTGGTATACGTATTTATAACTATATATACTAACACAGATATAGAGTTTCCTCATAAAATTAAGACCCCACTGTGTACCAAGTTCTAATACTGCTTTTATCCCTTAGCATTTTATTGTGAATATTTTCTGCAGACACTAACCACAGTTTTGTAAACTTTTTCTCTTAGTTGCAAAATATTTCATTCAAAGCACCGCAAACACCGGTTATACGTAATTATTAATTGCATAGCTAGCGTGCCTTAGTAGCAGGGGTGAAATATGTTTGACTCTTAAAAAAAAAAAAAAAACAAGCTGAAAAACAATGTGCTAAGTCACTCAGCTTCACAGAACTTATAGTCAACCCACTTAGAATAAACCAAGACCTCTGAAACGAACAGAGATCAAAATGAGGGTTGTATCAGACACATTTTCTTCTAAAGGCTGATCAGAGAACAGGCCCTGGAGAGGAAGATTTGCTAGATACTACAGCTTCTAGAGAAACAGAAAATAATTTTTAAATAATACGCAATCAGTAAACATTTTTAGCTTCCGACAGGCTTTGCCCTGTGCCAAGTAGTGGCAACACAAAGATGACTAAGCCGTAATCTTTAGCTGTGGATGCTTGAGCTTCTGAGACCCAGCTGTGAGGACTGGGCGGAATGAAGTGATAACAAGTCAGTGAAGAGCAGCATTACAGTTCCTGGGCAGTGAATGGATTTATTTTTCTATCCTACTTGGATATTTTTTGATATATGTTCAATCAGTTTACCTGCTAGGAGACTATCAAGTGCAACCAACACTTTCACGACGTGCGTGCGGGCACTGTGCTAGGTGCTATGGAAACAAAGATGAAAGAGAGATGCCTCTGCCCTCGGGGAACTCAACGTTTTAGTAGAGGCGACGGACACACAGCAAGTAATTATACTAGGAGTGACAGGAGCGTGACGGGGGAGCTCTGAGAGAACCTGAGCAACTCACCCACCTAAGTGAGGGTGTGTCTCAGGCTGGCTCCTGCAGAGGTGTGCACGGAGGTCGAGGGAGGGGGCGGGGAGAGGAAGAGGCAAGGCATCCCAGTAAAGGGAGCGAGCAGACACTGGTCAGCAGCCGAGAGGAGAGGCACGGCTCTACGGAGCACGCGAGGCGACGGAGCCAGGAGATGAAATCAGAGGTGAGCAGGCGGAACCACGGAAAGGTTAGAGGCGGCGAACTGGTGCGCCCACAGTTCTGTCTTCAACCGTGGCCCTGTGTCCTACGTCGTCGAAGAAATGGAAGGTGCGCGATGAGACCTCACCTGTCTCCCGTCACAGGGTCACGAAGCGTCCAACTTCTCCTTCCCTTCTCTACAAAGTAGGCAAAGTCCCTCCACCTGAGGCCCCCGCCTCCGCTTGACTCTGGATCCATCCACTCCCGTCCGAGGAAGGATTCCAGCGCCTCAGGTGTTGCTCCTCTGACAGCGCTCCCCAGCATCGCCATCATGCTACGCTTGTCTGGTTTATGCCTGCAAATACACAACTAGGCTCCTGCACCTGCCGTAACAAATGCTTCACTTTATTCCACATCCCCCTCCAGTCATAACTCCAGTTCGTTAAGAGCTGTCTGCACAGTACTGCTGTCGTCTGCACAGTACTGCGTTGTTTCTACTTCCTAACTTCTCCTTTCTTTGCTCAACCCACCACGATCTACTGTCCTTTGCCACCGCACCCCTGATAAGGCTCTTGTCAAGGTCACCAAACACCACTGTGGACACTTTTCTCATTTCACTCTAATCAAATGCTGGGGTAGTCAGAATATTCCCGCCCTCCAAAGACTTCCAGTTCCTAATCCGCAGAATTTGTGAACATGTGACCTTACACGGCGAAAGGAACTTTGCTGCTGTGTTTACGGTTAAAGATCTTGAGACCGGGGGAATCCCTTCGATTGTTTGGATTCACTCAGTCTAAACACATGAGTCCTTAAAAGTGGACGAGGAAGACAGAAGGGTCAGAATCTTCTCCATCTCAAGAGATGACCTCCTCCACCCAGTTGTTCAAACCAGCTGTCCTTAACCTCCTCCTGTTCCTTTGTCCTCATGTGTAGTCAAATAGGAGATCCCAGTGACTTTACCTCCCAAAGTGACTCCAAATCTGCTCCTTTCTCCACCTCTCTGGCTAACGCCTCAGTCTACACCGTCGTCACCTCTTACCTGGACCGGAACCACCTTCTCCCTGGCCTCCACACTTTCTCTTTCATCCTCCCCTAACCCATGCTCCAAGAAGCAACAGCAGTCATGAAATGTAAGTTCGATAAAACTGCTCCTGTGCTTAGGATTCCTAAACGGCTTTGCGTGGAACTTGGGTAAAATGCACTCCTTCCTATAGGCTACAAGGCCTTGTGTGATACAATTCCTGCCCATTTCTCTGATCCCACCTTAAACCACTCTCATTTCTCTTCCAGTTTCCAGTTCTTTGAGGCCCCCCAAGCTTTCACGCATCTCAGGGTCTTTGCACCAACCATTTTTCTGCCCAGAATGCTGATTTCCCCACATCTTTCCATTCCAGTTCCTTCTCATGCTTTAGATCTCAGCTTCAATGTCACCGTCAAGGACAGCCTTGCTTATCTACACAGCAAAGCATGTCCACCCTTTTATCCTCCACCTCGAATCCTCGTTTGTTTCCTCTGTGATGCAGTGCAGTTTATAAACATGTTAGTTATTTGTCTGTGTACGTGACATGGCTTTGTTTGTCTTCAGCACTAGAAAATAAGCTCCGTGAGAGCAGAAACAGTGGTTGGTTCACTGTTTTATTCCTAGCCCTGAAAAGAGGGCGATTGGTCTGTAAGTGGTTGCTGAATGACTTCTTTAATCATTCTGGTGGCACATGGAGAGCAGATGGAGATGGAGAACAAGACTGGAGACAGAAAAAGTGGCTGGGAGATAACCGCGGAGGTCCAAGTGAGAGAAGAGAGGAGCCTGGACTTGATCAGTAAACCGTAAAGATGGAGAGCCGGAAAAATGAGCTGCACTGAAAAGGTCTTCCTAAGAGGAAAGGCAGGTCCCAGCTGAGAACAAGTACACAGGAGAGGCAAATTCGAAAAGATGGGAAGAGATGAGCTTGGGTTGGAGTAGAGTGAGGCTGAGGGAGCATCCAGGTAAACAGACCCAGCAAACAGCTGTCTGTTTAAATCTAAAACTTCAGGAAAGGATTGGACAGGCAACCAAGATTTGAGAGTTACTGCTATTCACAGATATGAGCATATTCACATTTCCGTAGTGTAGTGTTTCCAGGATGGTCCCAGTTGCCTCACCAAAGAGTCCAAGTCTAAAACCGTTGCTTCATCGTCAACCTAGCAGCAGTGAACGTGGAAAGGGACTCAGTCCAGAGCCTTCCTCTAGAAGAACCGATCAGTACACAATGAAAGGAAACTCACCACAATGGCATTTCAGAGCTGCAAACAACCCCTTTTCCTCCTCTTCCCCCTCGATCATCCCAGACCTTCCTGGCTACAGATTTCCCGCTTCCTAACAAACATCAGTCCTTAAGCGCCAAACGGCCGTGATGCCTGCAGAGCAGACCAAGGAGATACTTTTCAGTATTAGATATAACACCAGCTCAGGATTTCTCCCTCAGAGGTATTAAAACACAGATTCCAACATTTTCTAGTCTTTTCCTATGTATGTTTGTTATAAATGGTCACTCTTCCTTTTCTTAATCCCATATTCTTTGCCTGATCGAGCAACCTTTATACCTGCCAGATAATGCAGGTATGAGGAAATAATTGGCTGAGTAATATCCAGCTTCAAGTAGAGCAGTGACCAGAAGGACAGATGATCAGTTCATGAGTCATTACTGATGCTTATTGAAATCCATGTAAATACCAGCATGCACTTTTCTGCTTTGATAATAGTACCTTTAACAGATTTCATGGCAGAATCTACCTTAACAAAACAGATGGTGTATCAGGAGTTCACTTGTTAACCTGATTGTTTACAACTCTGAATCTACTTTTACAGATACACGATATTCCAACGGGGAGTCTCCTACAAAATGCCCATTTAACTGATAACATAAGTGAGTCATAGATCTTTGAAGCTGAAACAGGCCTTAAGGGAGTGGAAGTCATCTTATCCATCACAGATGAGCAAACTGAGGCTGTTGTAGGACATATAATTAGTCCTGTGAATAATGCATTTAACCCATACACCAAGTCTGTGAGATTTCAACTCGGGATGCTGAGAGCACGGGATTTTTGCTTTTGCTCTGACAGTGGGTGCAAGGTCTTTCCTAGATTCAAACCACTGGAAGGGGTGTGGCACCGATGGC
This sequence comes from Lipotes vexillifer, assembly GCF_000442215.2. Taxonomy (NCBI): domain Eukaryota; kingdom Metazoa; phylum Chordata; class Mammalia; order Artiodactyla; family Lipotidae; genus Lipotes; species Lipotes vexillifer. The sequence continues at coordinate 13,142 of NW_006782421.1, forward strand.
TTGAGAAGTGAATTCCAGAAAGGAATCGGCCGAGGAATCGAGGTACGGGATGGGGAGAAAGATCCAGAAACTTGCTGGGAAAGCGGAGATCCTAATAAAAGTAACCATAGACTAACTATCCTCGTACAAGTTTTTAGCACCACTGTTTATGAAGTGCCTTTAACATAAGAGGCAAAGAGGTGCTGGCAGGGAGGGGGTAAAAGAGGAGGGCAGCCTATTTCCAAGGAGAAGGGAAAATGGCCGAGAGGAACGGGAACAGAGCAGCGTCGCTAGGATGGGCGAACCCTCCGCCTGAGCCCCTGCTCCTCCGCTGTACGGTCAACAGAGTCAGCACGAGGGAGCATCAGAAGGCGGCCTTCCTTGTTTCAACCTGCTGCTAATTAGATCGTAGGGTGCTTAACAAACATCTGAATGAAGGCACATACACTGGGGATCTTAAAGCAAGATGAAGAAAGGTTTGCCTCTGCTGAGCTTTAAAGGTCAAATGAGGCTGCTTTTGATAGAAAATGCAAGAGGATGGTAGAAACGTAAATAAGGGAACTGAGCGGGCAGGCTGTAACTTGTCAATTTATAGAATGTAGTAACAGCATTTTATTTAAGACTTGGTGTTTGTGGGTAGTCAGTTCAGTTAGCCCAGCTGGGGTCCCAACGAGGATGGAACGAATCTGGAATTCCTGCGTGGACTTTGCTCAATCTCACACGCACAGACTGCGGCTCAGAAATGGTCCCAGTCATTTAAAAGAGCTGTCTGACATTCATTATTCAATCAACAAACATTCTCAAGGAGGAGCTATTATGTGTCGGGCTCTGTGAGGGGGGTCTCTAAAAGTAAACAAAACGTCTCCTCTCTTAAGTGAGCATATAATCTAGCAGAGGAGATAAAAAGATACCAAACTAAAAATAATAATTAGCAGTGATTGAGTGTTTATAAATGGGAAAGCACTATACTAAATATTATACATGGAACGACTCCTTTAATCTTCATGAAAATTCTATAGTCAACTATTACCATCTCCATTTTACAAATGAGAAAACCAGTCTCTAATAGGGGAAACAGTTCACATGCCCCAGAGCTGGGGTTTGGGGTCAAAAGTTTAATTTCTGAGTCCATTTTCTTGACTATGGAGTATGGTGAGCATGTACTTTATCACCTAAACAGGGACACTTTTGTGATTGAAAGATAGTATGAAAAACAATAAAAATTATACACTATGTTAATATTTGTTTATTGATCAGCAGATTGGTTTCACCATGGTGAACCTATACGATTCAAACCTGTTGTCTTCGAAATATATATTAAAACGCGTATGTATGTAGATACATTATGTGCATTAAAGCAAAATGCAGAAAGCTACCTCATACTGATTAGCTGAATGCTATAAAATGATGACACAAAAGCAGAATTATTTTTCTCGGCACGTGTTCACTTAAAAGTCAGCTTCTGAGCCATCAAGCCTCTGACGCTAGGTCTCACAGACCACAGCTTGGGCCACAGTGATGACAAATACTCGCCTCCCCCCCCCAGGACGGGAAGGAACTAGGCAGCCCTGGCCGCTTGGGTTTACCAGGAAGCAAGCACCCTGCAGGCTCTCTCTCCGTGAAAGGCAAGGACAAGAGACCTAAGTTGTTGCTGTGTCTGTGCATGAACATAAAATCCCGCTTGCTGCATTAAAAACCCCACGCACGAATTGAGATCATGGCAGAAGCCAGAACTACAAGTGGTCGTCTGTAAAACTCATCCTGGCTTGTTTTAATGCATCTACTAAATAATGATAGTTTACTTTAAAAAAATAAAAAAATAAAAAATCTGGGGTAAATGCTAAACCGGATGGAATGCAGGACAAAGGAGTTGCCCAAGACTGTCCTGAACAAATGAGGATGCATGGTCTTCTAACTACTGAGCTAGTTAATCAACTGCCCTAACAGGAAGCAGATGTCAAAAGGAACCGCCACAAGCAAGCGTCACACATGTGCGGGAGTAGATCACCCCTGGTTTGGGTAATTAAAACAACTTTTCTTTTGCCTTTTATTATAAGAAAATTTAAACATACACAAAAGAGAACCACCTAATGAACCCCTAAGTACCCATCACCCTGATGAAACAATTATCGATTCTGGGCCAGTCTTGCTTCATCTACAGCCCTGCCCCCACTAGACTGGTTGAAAGTGAATCCCAGACATCATATAATTTCATCTGTACGTTGTTCAGCACGTCTTCCTGAATAGTAAGGAGCCTTTGGGGAAAACTTTATCCATGAGATATCATTTGAGCTAAGTCTTAAAAACATGATTTCTTAAAGGCAAATATGGAGAACAGAACCTTCTAAGGGGAAAAGGAAGGAAAGCAGTAAAAGGACAAGAGTGTAGATGTGGGGAAGTGAGGGACTGGAGGAAAGTCTAAGTGGAAGGAAGCCCAGACCCCATGAAGGACAAGAGATGCCCAGAAACGAGGCTGGGACCCGATCACACAGGGTGACGCATACAGGGGAAAAGTATCCCTGCCATAGAGACGGAAAGAAGACGAAACTGTAGTTCAGAGTGGTTAAGAACTTTACCCCAGGCCATCAAACTAATACAGGGTAGAACTGGGAGTAGAACCTGAAGTCCTTTAGGCCGCGGGTCTAGAATTCACTGGAAAGAAGCCATCCTTATCGTGGCCCTGGGGGAAAAGTAGATGTGGCTCAACACAAACCCAGTAGCACTCGATAGCACACTGTGTTCTGCCTCATTTTACGGTAGGACTGCGTGTCCTGGAATCCATAGAGAGCAGCCAAGCATCTCCTCATTGCTGGAGTGTTCTTGCGACACAGGTCAGCAGACCAGAGTCCATGCCCCCATAAAGAAGATGCTAACCTGCTCCCTGCTAATAACTGAGACAGAGGGCCTCACGTTCTCCCTGACTGTATCCAAAGCCAGCCTGTAAAAGGTTCTGCAGTGTGCCCAGGGGTCTGCGAGGAAGCGGGAGGGCCCGAGAAGGAAAATTCAGCATGATGTTTGCACGTTGCGATCCCAAACGTGTGTGATTCATTCCAAATGCGAGCTGAAAACCTCACTAATTGCACCTTCCTTTCCAAACTGCCTGATTTCTAATTTCTACACGTAAATTCTGACTAAAATTGACATCGTGCTTTCTGCAAAAGAAAGCAGTTTGACTGCCAACCACGGAGGGAAAGTTCTGAAAGGTGGTACACAGCTGGGTTTTGTTTTTTGGTTTTTGGGTTTTTTCTGGTAATGTGTGATTGACAATTAAAACGGAATCTTGCTGGCCTGGGCTCCTTCCTGGCTACCACGAAGCCGGTTAAGTTGGTGACAGTTTCCGTGACTATCAGAGTTAGGCTGGGGACAGACTGCAGCGGCCTCGGATGACCTCTGCCGGGCGAGGGCCGCCTCGGGGCGGTGAAAGGCAGCTCCCGGGAGCCCCTGGAGACGGCCCTCTCAGCAGCCCGCTTTCTCAAACCAAGTCTTCCCAGAACAAAAAGGACCCTGTCGGGCCCCAGAAACAGTCGGACCAACATGCCTCTGGACAAAGCAAGGCCATTCAGCGGCCCCGGAGCTGTGTCTCCCACCCCTCGGGAGCATGGACCCAACAATGCACGCAGAGTCGGCTGTAAAACGTGGAAGAAAGAAACGTCTGTGGAAGGCGGAAGGGATGAGGTCAAGGGGAAGTCGCTTCTCTCACTCCTTCCGTCTCACTGCGACCACGTGCTGCTGGCTGTGCCCGCGGTGCAGGTTGGAGGCCCAGAATCCATGTCACACGCGGGCCCGTGGGGACCACGGGGAGCCGGTTACACAGGGGCGAACGGTGGTGGGAAGTCACAACGCTTCCGTCTGGTCATTTCAACAGCTGTCACGACGAAACGGGGTGCTCCCCTTTCTGCGTGCCTCCGGGAGGTGAAGGAATGGGGGGACAGGAGTTGTGTCGCTAGAAAAAGGACTTTCTTAGGAGTAGCTGGACAAGGTAGTGGGCGTTTTAAGTCTGTGCCACACAGGTTTTCCTCCTCGTTCTCTAAGCGACTCTGCCTCGATTCTCCCCATCAAAGTCTGCCCTGACCCAAGGGTCCGTCCCCAGCCCGTCCTCTCTCTGTGCCCCTCACCCGTGCTCACGTTTTCTGGGACACCGGGGGCCACTTCCCAACACCGAATCCCAGGCTAGACGTGAGTCTGAGCTGCAGTCTGCTCGGATCTTCTCAATGATCTCCCACCTTTCAGGACCGCACTTCTCCCATCCACGGTCCTCGCAGCTGTGACAGACGTGTGGTCACTAAAATCCAGACTTGTGGTCCCCCTTACTCCCCCAGACTTCCCCAGCCTCGTCTGTCAGTACTCCCTCAAGACACCTCGGGGTCCTGCTGGTGAGGGTGCAGTGCCTGAAACTACGTCTGCCTCTGCGCTCCTGATGCTGCAGCCCAGGACACCTGCTCCCCCTTCGAGATTCAGCTCCAGCAAGGTCCCTCCTATTGTGAGTCTCCGCCTGCTCTCCACTCACCCCATCTGCATCGCTCCCTCCCCGGCCATCGGACCCTCACCTTTCCTGTATGCTTAGCAAGTTGTGTTATTTATTTGGTGACAAGACTGCCCCGTACTAAACCCTTAGTATCTTAAATTCAAGGACCATGTTTGTTTCATTGTACTGTACCGAATGGACCACTTGGAATATGTCTGTTGAATATGTGAAAAAGAGAAGGAAAGAAGGAAGGGAGAGAAAGAAGGAAAGAAGGAAGGTAATATGTATATATATTTTTTAAAAGGTGCCCCCCGAATAAAAAAGAAAGATGCCCTGCATTTGGTGCCTACTTATTCTATTTCCTTTCAACCTCAGCACCTACTCTTCCACTGAATTTTAAAGATTTAGTTTGCAGTTCTCAAAGAGAAGATAATGACTTGTTTAGCTACCCCAAATATGAGTGCATTCTATAAAACAAGGGGAGATTCTAGTCAGAGTCAGTTCCACAAGAATAATATAGGCAATAATTTACCTGAAGAAATTTGGTAATTAAATGAATTAGGAATGAAAATAACTAGCTTAATGCTAAAAAGAAATTTTTGCAGTAAACCTGAATTTGTAAAACATGATTTTTTTTAATGCATACCATACTGTAATAATCAAGACAATTCAGCTCTTTTTCTCGAGTATGTTTCAAACAGAGCTAACATATAACCCGTATGTAACAATATTGCTAGGTTTTTAGTCATTTTATATTTAAGGGTCCAAAATATATTATATTCACAAAATATTACTGTTCGTGAATGTCAACCAGTTTTTAATTTATATTCCTTCAGAAACATGCTACCCTGGTCGTACACACTAATCTATATCACTGAAAATAACCAAAGATGATAATTCACAAAGAGTCTCAGCCCCACTTAGAAGTTCCAATTTCCCTGGAAACCTGTAGGGTTTTTAAGTATAAAAACTCTCGGTGACTGACTACTTTCCTACCCTGAGGGTTGGCAAGTAAAGCGAGAGTGAGGTCCATTTCCTCCCTGGCTTAGGGGCTGATATTCACGCTCAGCTTCGCACAGCAGCAAAGCAAGTCAGAACCATCTGATACGTGACTTTTTTTTTATGGGGCTGCAAACCTCTAAGAGGTCTGCTTTAAAGCAGGCAGCTCAATGAGGGCTTCCCTGGTGGCGCAGTGGTTGAGAGTCCGCCTGCCGATGCAGAGGACACGGGTTCGTGCCCCGGTCCGGGAAGATCCCACGTGCCGCGGAGCGGCTGGGCCCGTGAGCCATGGCCGCTGAGCCTGCGCGTTTGGAGCCTGTGCTCCGCGGCGGGAGAGGCCACAACAGCGAGAGGCCCGCGTACCGCAAAAAACAAACAGACAAAAAAGGTCAGTGAATATGAAAATAAAGACGTCTCTGGTGACTTTTGTAAGAAGAATTTTGGTGGTGAAGTGGGAAGAGATGCCAGACTAGAGGCACTAAATTAAGTTGCATGGGCGCAGAGAAAATGGAGAAACTGAAGAAAACAGAGACAGTGGCAACATACGAGGGACTTAAAAGGAGTGACACACGCAGAGACGCGGACAATGACCAGAAACGCAACAGGTGGAAACAAAAATGTCTCGTCTCTGTTTTCCTGAAACCGGGAGACACTGCATTGTTTAATGCAAGATAAAGGAATATTCCAGTAACGGGATGAAAGCCAGGTGGAAACCTGGGGCAACAGGAGGAGGACAGCACAGCTGAGAGCAACAGGGATGCAGACTCAGCAGAGTTAACACTAACTATGAGGACAGGCCTCATAAGTCCGCATTTTGGTGGAAATCAGAGACAAATAAACAGCTAAGAAATGCCCTGGGATGCGGTTCTCAGACTCCAGGGTCATAGAAATCTCCTGGGGTACTTGTTTCAAAGGTTGTGGCCCTGTTCCCTGGGATTCTGATTTAGTAGGTCTAGGGCAGGTCCTATGAATGTGCATTTTAGGAAGGAAGCGAGGGAGGGAGGGAGGGAGGGAGGAAGGGAATAAGGAAGGAAGGAAGGGAGAGGACCCCGCATTCAAGGGTGATTGTATTAGAGGTGGTAGTGGCACCATAACTTGAAACGACCCTAAAGCAGTATCTCTCAAACTTTAACATGCTTATGAATCTTCTGGGGATGTTGGTAGAATGCAGATTGTGATGTAGCAGGTCTCGGGGGAGACTGGAGACCCTGAATTTCGAACAAGCTCTCTGCTGTTGCCAGGCTGCTAGTCTGCAGGTCCAGGGACCGCACTAGGGATAACAAAGCCCCAGCAAAGGATGTAGTTTGAAAAGGAGAGGAAGCCCCGTGAAAATGCCAGACTGGGCTCCTCCATTTACTCAAGCATCAGGCAGAACGGTGGGCCAAGCACTGAGGATTCCCAGTTGAATGCTGCTCAACATGGGGGACAGACATGCCAACAGGCATTGGATAAGACAGGGGAAACACCATTACAGGGCTTAGCAATGGGAGTCCTTCCTGAAGTGTCCACTGTTGGTGCACAAAGGTAATTCCAGGCAGAGTAGGGAGTCACACGCTCGTTCTCTAAATCCCCAAGCTGTATCCTTCAACCAAAGGAGCCACCACTACAGAAAGGTACTAAGGTCTCTCTGAGGCAGGAACTCTTGCTGGGGAGTCTCCCAGGGAAGAGAGCACTTGAACTGGGTCCAAAAGGATGGGTCCATAATGTCCAGGTGGAAAAGGAAAAGGGTGTTGTCAAAGGGAGCGGCAGGTGCAAAGGTGTGGATTGTGAAAGGGCTTCGAGCCAGTGGCCCGTCAGGCAGTAGGTCAGGCAGAGCTTCCAAGCTAAGAAGCTTGCTTTCATCGTGGTGCCAGAAGGAAACAGCAACGGCAGTTTTAGAGCAGGAGGATGATGAGAGATGTTTTGCAGGAAGATACTTAGCAGCCGCATAAGGGAGGAAGATACTTAGCAGCCGCGTAAGGGAGCAGGTGGTGTCAGAGGGCCCACAGAGACGTGTGGCCTCCAAAACAAAGCAGTCAGCTCAGATGAAGACAGGAGGCCAGGCAGGGGCGGCGCAAAGGCAGAATAGCAGGGCTTAGTGGGCAGGAACGAGGGGGAAGGTCATTTAGTTCAGACATCACCCCAGATGTCTGTATCTCACACGGAGAGCTCTCGTTCCCACCAAGCGTATCTCTGTGAACATTGACAGCAACTTCTCATTCTCAGATTACTATAGCTCTACGTTAGGAAAGTCATAGGTGTGCAGTGCTCAGCAGACCAAACTATAGTGAGTTTAAATATCTGATTATTACAGTAGAGAAGGTTAACTCAGGACAATTTCTAGTATCAATTAAAGTTCCAAAGACATAAGTTTGCCCTACTTTAAAATAAGACTCAACACAAATCCCAGGCCATTCCCAACCAAGTTCTTTCCCTTTCAAAGAACAGAAGAGTCATCATAAAGCCTAGATACTATTTTCCCCCAGAGAGCAAATGTATAGGCACTCCCCCAGACCGACCACAGTCAGGTTCCAGAATGCTCCACTAAATACAGTGACCAACTCATTCTGCATTGCCCTGGACATTCCTGGCTTTAACACTGAAAATCCACACCCTGGGAACCCACTCAGTCCCAGGCAAATCTATACAGTTGGTCCTCCCACAGCTAACAAAGATCCACATGATAGATTTTCTAGCCTATGTTAACAAGTATAAGATAAAGAAGAACAAAGGAACCATTAGATCAGGGATTTTTAGGAACTTTGTGTTCGTGTCCATTTAACTTTCACAGTATTTCAATGGGGTCCATTTTAAAGATAAGTAAACTGAGAATCAGAAAGCTAAGTGATGCACGAGGCTACGTAACAACCAGTCCCAAACGGAAAGCTTTTAACAATCACTTGATGCCTCTCACCTTGAGTATGGCAACTTGTAATCCTTAAGTAAATGTTTGGTGAGTGCAGAGGTTTTTCCCATAAGGGAAACTGGGGCAGGGCAAGAGTTAGAACCCCATCCTGCAAACACCAAACCTACAGCCTGCTGCGTCCTGAAATAGAAGAGCTTATCATCATGGTAAGAGAAGTAATGGTTCTCTCTCTTTAAGTATGTTTTACTTGGGGCTAGCGATGTTCGTCTATGTAACTAATTACTATTCTTCCCCAGACATATTTTTAAATCGTTAACAGCAATTTCAAGCATTAGAATCTTCCCTAAGTCAACTTCATCTTTTTCTTTGGTTATACTATTCCTTACTTGCTCTCCTAGAAATCTTAAGTGTGAAATATGCACATCCAAATATAATTTTAGCAAGAATATCATTACCATCATTAAAATGCTTTGGGTCCTTTGAACGGTAAGCACACATTTACAAACTTTTTTGTATTTTTGAAACATGCAGCAGAGACATCAGATGCTCTCTGAATACACATGAGTCCCCCCACATTTCCGAGCCTCCCTTGCCGTTTGTTCTGGCCAATGGGATGTGAGTAGAAGTGACAGGTGCCACTTCTGGTTTAGGAATGAGTTAGTGAAAAGCCCACGTTGGGATCTCTGGTTCTCTCTTCTCCTGCCATAAACACCTTCAAAATCCACGTGTCCTACATGGCATTGCTGAAGGAGGGTAGTCTAAGATTCATCCAATTTTATCTGACATAAAATGAGTGAGACAGCATTTTGTGTTAAGTCACCGAGAGCTGCCAGTTACTTGGCTAGCTTACCCTGGCTACTTTCTTTTTTTTTTCTTTCTTTTCTCTCAATTATGATATTTCCTGTGTGGGTCTTAAGAAAAAAACATCCAAATTTAAAATAAGGCAGAAGGTCGACTGTGTCTTTCAAGGACACATTAGAGCAATTGTTCTTGAAGTGTGATCCCTGGATCACCAGTATCGGCATCACCTGAGGCCTCTGTTAGACACGCCAGGATCTCCCCGCCACACACCTACTGAAGGAAAAACTGAGGCTGGGTCCACGAATCTAGTTTCTACAGGTCCTGGGGGTGATTCTGACGCAGGCTTACATGTGGGAACCATTGTTCCAGAGCACTCTCTAATTGTTTGACATTCTACTGAGTAAGGCCCGGACTCCATGAAGCTGTGTGTTAACTAGCATTAACATCTGTACAGATGCAAATGACTTCTGTCTGTTACCAAAAATAACCTCAACGGTTACAGTCTTACGGCCCTGAAAGATTAACAAGTTTTCTACCTTAACTGTCAACCCTATGCCAACAGTCTTTCTTCAGTGTCTGTAAATCCTCCTTGTCTTGATTTCTCCCATGAACCAGCTTTGCTATCCTCATTAACGAATTACATAATTATTCAATATATGTTCCCTATACATTTGTATGAGTCACATTTTTAGCTATTTAGAAAATCGTACTTTGACAATGGTGACTTGGATAAACAACATGAGATATTCTAGAACTCCACAGACGTATAAAGCTTGAGAAGGACAAAAGTAAAACGTGAAAATTGCATTCAGAGAGTCTACCCGAACCCTGAGAAAGTCTATTTAATAATCACAAAGTCTGTAAAAGAATCAACTAGCTACTTGTGCTTGGTGGGGGGGGGGG
>NW_006782421.1:23214-43213 GCF_000442215.2 Lipotes vexillifer
GGGGGAGGGGGGCGGGTTTACATTTTTACCTTTATATAGTCCACAAAGGTGTGAAGTAAGTCAGGCTCATGTAAATACGTAAAGGCTGCTCAAGAATAAGTAGGTTCAAGATAGTAATTAGTAAGAGAAAGAAGCAGCATTTTCTTTTCTTTTATTGACATATAGTTGATTTACAATATTGTGTTAATTTCTGCGGTACAGCAAAGTGATTCAGATATACATATATATATCCCTTCTTTTTCATTATGTTTTATCAGAGGATATTGAATATAGTTCCCTGTGCTCTACAGTAGGAGCTTGTTGTTCCTCCATCCTGTATCTGATAGTTTGCCTCTGTGAACCCCAAACTCCCAATCCACCCCTCCCCCACCCCCTTGACAACTACATGTCTGAGTCCGTTTCTTCTTTTTTCTTTAATTTTTACTGGAGTATAACTGATTTAAAATGTTGTGTGGGTTTCTGCTGTACAGCGAAGTGGCTCAGTTATGCATATACCTATACCCACTCTTTTTTAGATCCTTTTCCCATATAGGTCATTACAGAGTTTTGAGTAGAGTTCCCTGTGCTATACAGTAGGTCCTTATCTTATATATAGTAGTGTGTATGTGTCAATCCCAATCTCCCAGTTTATCACTCTCCCCCCTTCCCCCTTGGTAACCGTAAGTTTGAGTCTGTTTCTATTTCGTAGATAAGTTCATTTGTGTCATACTTTAGATTCCACATATAAGCGATATCGTATGGTATTTGTCTTTCTCTGTCTGACTTACTTCGCTTAGTATGATCATCTCTAGATCCATCCATGTTGCTGCAGATGGCACGATTGCATTCTTTTTTATTTTTATATAATATTCCATTATATATATGTACCACACAGTAGCAGCATTTTCTATCTCAACACTGTTGATATCAGGCCCTGATCATTTTCTGCAGCCGAAGGTTGTCCTGTGCATCGTATAATGTTTAATAGCCTATCTGACCTCTACCCACTAGTTGCTGGTAGCAACCCCCATCCTGTGTGACAAGCAAAACTGCTCTTAGATGTTGCCTGATATTCTCTAGGGAGCAACATCTCTCCTAATTGAGACTCCCTGGGTTAGAGGAGTGTGCAAAGAGCAAAAGAAGGTGCTTTTGACATTTGCAATGATAAATCCTGTCAGATTTCCACACTGTAGTTACCCAGCTGGGACACACCTTCTCACTTCTATCACTTTCTAACTCATTCATTGTGACCTTTAGAAACTCTTGACAAGATTCGAAACTGTATAAGAAAAGGGCAAAAGAAGAATGTAATCTAAAAATGAAAAAAAAAGAAAAGAAAACAAGTGAGAATGGGATACACAAGAGTGTAAGACAAGATAGAAAGTAAAGGACTAGGAATTACACGTGTTATAATGGTCCAAGTTCATCAACTCTCTCCTTCTGAAGAAAATGAATAGAGCAATGGGATGGTGAAAGGGTCAGTAATACGCACCCAGTATTCCATTTGCTCCCCCATATTTCCCAGCCCTCCTTGCAGCTGGGTTGACCCATGTGATCAGTTCTGGCCACTGAAATATAAGACGTGAAGTATGTCATTTCCAGGCCGAGGCAGTGAGGTGCTGCCCTGTCACGGAGACTGGCGACAAGGCTATCTTCTCCAGATGGTACAACCATCGATGGCGGAGCCTCCATCAGGCCAGGTCACTGAGTCACTGAGAGGGGTGGGGTTTCCTGACGACTCATTAGGGACATGAAGCTTGGGCAAGGAATAATATTTTTCTTGTATTAAGCCACTGAAATTTGGAGGTGTTTTGCAACCTAGTCTAAGCGGACGAACATAGTAAGAATAATAACTCCGTTCCAATGAAAAGGCTACTAAAGTCCTCAGAATTCAAATCCCAATTTTTCTTCATCAAATTGCCCATTGCCAAATTACTTTTTTTTAAATTTTTGTTTTACATTGGAGTATAGTTGATTTACAATGTCGTGTTAGTTTCAGGTGTACAGCACAGTGCTTTAGTATAAATATACGTGTGTCTGTATCGTTTTTCAGGTTCTCTTCCCATATAGGTGATCACAGAGTATTGAGTAGAGTTCGTTGTGCTATACAGCAGGTCCTCGTTGGTTACCTATTTTACATACAGTAGTGTGTATGTATGTTAATCCCAATCTCCTCATTTCTCCCTCCCCCCGACCTCTCCCCTTTGGTAACCATAAGTTTGTTCTCTATGTCTGTGACTCTGTTTCTGTTTTGTAAATAAGTGCATTTGTATCATTTTTTTTAGATTCTACATATAAGTGATGTCACACGATACTTGTCTTTGTCTGACTTGCTTCACTTACTATGATAATCTCAGAACTCTAAAATTTTGTATAAATGGACGAGATATGGAATTCAGAGGCCACACTTCCCCACAATAGAGGAAAACGGAATCAACTAAAAAATCACCAAATAATGTTTTACTACAGTCTAATCAGAATTCCATGCACGCATCTAAGCCGAGTTTAGATGACAGAATTCCACAGGGTGAAACAAGATTACTAAGCAATGACAATAATACAAAATAACAATAATAATATAAGTATTTTGGCTGTGGGCCTAAGATGTGCCCAGAACTAGATCATTTGCTTTCTTTAGTTATGACATGTAATAATCATTACAACAAGCCTACAAATTCGATATTGAGGCAAACACAGTGGGCTGCCCACTCAGTTTGCTAACAAAATCACAGTTTTGTTCTGAAAATGGGTGGCAGGGCTGGTGGGCCCCTCCACCAGCCTCAGGAGATGAAAAGCAATTGATTAGTGTATGCCTGGCACACACCCCTGGATATAATCATGCTTGTTTACATTTTCCCAGGGCTAAGAAAAGAAAAAGAGGAGTATGGACCAGAGACCATATGTAGCCCACAAAGCCAAATTATTCACAGTCAGACTCTTTACAGAAAAAGTTTGCTAACCCCTATTTTATGCCAACCAACCGCGGTAAATCAACGCCTTTTGCCAATATGGGTTTGAGGGGGAATAAGTAACACAGCTTTTGGCTCCAGGTTTGAAATCTGAGAAGTCTTCTGGGAGCTCCTGGAAAGCTTTTCCTTCCTGATTAAAATAATAATAAGTCCCAGGGGAGAAATGCCCCCTTCTTATCCCGCCTTTTGATGTTGTCATGTGACATCATGATATTTGGGGCTACAGAGCAGCCATCCTGTGACCAGAAAGAAAAAGTCAAGGGAATCACGAATTGAAGGGATGCCCTCCCAGGCCCGGGCAGGGTTAAACTGGTGAATTAACCAGCTCTGGAGGGATGCCTCTCCAGGTATTCTTGTACAGGGAGCAAGAAACCCCCGTTGCGCAACCACTTTTGCTGGTATTCAGTTACTTGTGGTGGACAGAATCCTATTCTCTTTCCATGGCCCCTCAGTAAACGAAGTCACATCCCCAGCATATGTAATGGAACTTGAGAAGCTGCAGTAGTTATTAGACGCTCTGCTCCCAGCTGCAATCCTCTTCAGAACCTTGTAGGCTGCCCCCCACGCCCCCCAGAATCATGATTCTCTAACTCTCGCTTAGGAAAGAAAGCTCTAAATCTTTGAAGTTCAGCCTTGAATAGTAAATGCTTGAGCAATTCCAGCATCACAAGGTTAGAATCTTGCATTTATAAAGTGCAAAAAAAAGAAAAAAAAAAAAATTTGTGAACCATATGCTGTTGACACAATCCCTTAAAAATGTTGCTACTTAACAAAGTATTATTATCCCCAGATACATATTTTCAAAATAATCTTGACATATCTTTATAAAAGTTCCTTGAATTTACCTTTTCAATTGCCCTGGGTCTCCCTACGTGAAACAAAAATCACCTTGAGCGGTCAGGTAGGTTCTCTGTAAGAAACATCATCAAATATGTAGGCGCCCATGACTACGTTAGAAGGTTATTCCCTCTGGACACAGTCAGAGCATCTGTCCTGATCATTTACTCTGGTCAAGACTGGCTCCTGTGGATAATGACTTAATCACTGGAGCCTGGGAGCTTTCACCATGCTCAAAGGCTGTCACCGCACCCGGTGATGGAAAAAGCGCTTCTGGCTAGGAATGCAGACGTCAGCCAAGTCACAATACCTTCCTGATCTTTCTTTTCTTGCCTCTACCACAACAAAGAATTCCGACTGTGGCACTGAGAAATAAGCTTGTCTGAATACAGCCCTTAAAACCTGAGGCATTCCATTTTCATAGTTATAACCTGTGGGCCATAGATGGTTATCTACGCAGGTTAAATGAGCCTCTTCATTTCAGCATCTAGGACAATGTGTTGGGGACATTTTTTTCCCTTTAAATCCAAGGCAGTGGTTCTTAACCTTGGGCGTACATTGGCATCCCCAGGGAGCTTTAGAATCTAACGATGCCTGGGCCTGCCTCTGGAGTTCTGATTAATTGTTCCAAATGCAGCCTGGGTATTGGGATGTCTAAAAGATCCCCCAGGTGATTCTAACATACAGTCAGAGTTGAGAAACACTGACCCAAGGTCAGTGGCAAATAGAAGAAAATGTAATTAAAGAGCTACCCGCAGGAGAAAACTAGCTAAACTGCATTTACAAAAGGCTAACAGAGAGAACTAGAAGAGGTTCCTCCTACAATTTAACACTTCCAAAATAACAGGAAATCAATTATTATTAATCAATAAGCAGCTAAAAATACACACACACACACACCAAAAATCATTTAGAAAAAGGGGAGAGGGACTTCCCCGGCGGTCCAGTGGTTAAGACTCCGTACTTCCACTGCAGGGGCCGAGGGTTCGATCCCTGGCCGGGGAACTAAGATCCTGCGTGCCGCGTGGTGCGGCCAAAATAAACAGATAAACAATAAAGAGAGACAGGAGAGAGGTGGCTTGGAGAAGGAGACCAGACGTAAGGAAGGAAGGTGAGCGCGCCTGGCCCCCTTGGCCGTAAATCTTACCTACGCCTCCTTGCCCACACCTTCCTTAAACTGCACATCAGAATCATTTCTTAAGTGCACGGGCACCCAGCTCCTCAAGACCCTAGTGCAGGGGCTCAGCAAACTACTGCCCATGGGCCGGATTTGGCCTGTCGCCCGCTTTGGTAAATAAAATTTTGCTGGAACACCGCACACTCACTCATTATCTGCCCGCTTTCACTCTGTGACAGCAGAGATGCAAAGGAAACCCTAGGCCCACAGAACCTACCGTCTGGCCCTTTACAGGAGCGGTTTTCAGCCCACCGCTCTGGTCCGTCACCCTGTCCATTAACGCACCAGGCGTTAATGTGCCTGCCTTTTCTACCTCTCCCACCCGTGCACATCCAAGAAATCTGCACCTCTGCTCCTGCCAAAGCCCTCTGCTCTCCTGCTCAGGCCCGTCCACGGGCGCTGCAGTGGCTGCAGGGGCCCCTCTGCTCCAACTTGCTTGGAGTCTCCTCCTCGGCTCTGGCCAGGACACCTCAGAGGCCTGGCTGACCGCCACTCGGTGCAATACCAGCTTTCAGGCAACAACAACAAAAAAAGCACCAAAGTCCTCACCAAGTTGCTCTAATTGAATGTCCTCATGCTAGAAGCCAACTAAGATATCTGACATGCCCACCTTCCCAACCTAAGTTCAAACCTCCCTTATCAGCTTCTGGTTTTCCCTGATTACATTTCGTTTTCTTCATTTGCTTTTACTACCTTTTGCTAAAACCTAAGTAACGCATTTCTCAATTATCCCCATAGTTCTGCTATTTCTTAGCAAAACTTTTACCATGGTAGCAAAAACCAGGGGTGATTCCAAAAGCCCCTTTAGCATTATTGGCTTGCCTTCACATCTGTATTTTTAAATACAGGGTGAAGCTCTAATGGAACTTTCTGGAAGGGAGATGGAAAGGAAAGACATGGGAATCTATTGCTATCTAGAATTAAAGTTTCCATAGGAGACAGGAAGGGTTTTAGAGACAATATGATGTGTATTTGCTTCTAAGATAAGAGTTCTCTTCTCTGCCCATCAGTAACGGACTGTCTCCACGTTTGCAATCTGGTACTGACTTGTGGACACAATACCCAGATGCCCGGGGCAGAGACAGAGGAGGAAGGCATCTCACGCTTCCTCTCCCCTTCTCCTGATAGCATTCCTTTGCTCATAATACCATGTCGACCTTGGCACTACCGACATTTGGGGCCTGGTAATGCTCTGTTGTGGAGCTGTCTTGTGCATTGTAGGATGTTTGCCAGCCTCTCTGACCTCTACTCCCAAGATGCCAAGAGCACACACACAAACACACAGCCCCTCCCAGTTACACAACCAAGACTGTTTCCGGATGCTGCCTAATGCAGCTTCGGGGGCAGCTCCGGCCCTCAGCTGAAAACCACCACGGGCGGGGGGAACGGGTCCCACAGACCTACTTGCTCACTAGCCGGCCCTCCCCCACCTCCTCCATCCTTGGGGCTGCTCCTCTATCTAGGTCTTCATCACCCTTGACCTGGACAACAGTCACACTCTCCCATCTGGCTTCCTGGCTGCCCTCCTCCCATGGGGCTCACAGATCCTCCACACCGCCTCCGGGGTGCAGTGGGTGCGGGGGGTGGAATAGCCCGAGTGGCCTTCAGGTCCGCGGCGCGCCGTCCCCGCTCGCGGAGCTTCTCCTGGGAGTGTCCTCAGCTGCAGAGCCACTTCCCAGTGGCCGCGCGCCCCTCCACAGGGCCAGCCTCATCCACTGATGGCGGCTGTATAAAAGCCTGACCCCTGGGCCTCTGGGCGGGGCCCTTGGGGTGAACCCTTCCAGCTCCAAAGCATCCCTGTGGCCCGGGCCTTAGCAGCTTAGTCTGTCCCCTCTTCCTTCTGTCCAGCCATGTTTCATTCACTCCCCTTCAATTCTAGTCCCAAGAACACTCCCCAGAAAAAGCTCCTGCATGAAAAGCTCCCTCTCTGGGTCTGTTTCCTGAGGGACAAAACCAAAGACACAGAGTTCTCTTCCTAAATTACAAAGCTGACCGTGCCACTCCCTTGCCAGCATCCTGCACCGACTCCCATGGCCGACACGCAGGGGCCCTAAAGAATAACCATCAGAGGGGCACACAAGGGCATCGCCAGCAGCAGGGCACTGAGAGAGCCCTCTCCAGGGGGGACAAAAGCCCTTATATCTGCCGATTTCCATGGTGTAAATATTCCCCCCACTGTCGATTTCAAGCTACCCACAGTTTAACAAGCAGATTGCAAAATTACTGGCTACTTAATAAACGGCTTTCGTGAACCAGACACAAGGCAGCGCCAGCGTGCCGCTGATAACAACCCCTGACTGTAAATTCTCATTGTCCTTCACTCATACCTCACTTCAGCCAGGACAAATTCTTGCCATTCTCAGACCACCAGGATGCTTGGAGGTTCTGTGCCCTTATTCACGTTGTTTTCTGCCTAGACTATGCTTCCTTTCCCTGACTAACTCACGCCAACAGACTCAATGTTCTGGATTCAGCTCAAATAAAATCCCTTCCATAAACATTTTTCAAGATTCACCCCTACCCATCCCGTTTCACTCACAGGTTAACTAGAACCCTCCTGGTTTTGTGTTCACAAGTACCAAAAATACTTTCCTATTATATTTCATTATATATACATGTGTGTATTTACAAAACTGTACTGTCTAGACTGTAATTACTCTGAGGGCAGGATCGTATTTATATTTTTCTTGCATCGAAGGTGCTCACAAAATGTGTTCTTGGACGAAACTAAAAAACTGGCCTCAACTTGCCCGCTCAACTTTATCATGAAACACAGATCTTAAGAGGAAAAGTACTCTGCAAGAAATTGTTTCTCAAGGAAAAACTACCCTGTTACCCGCAACTGGAGCAATGGGTTTGACCCCCTGCCCCCGACCTCCAAAATGCTACAGAGAAGCCGAGCGTGGCTGAAGGCTGGGCAAGAGCATGACCTCCACGGCTGCATCCCAAACCCAGGAGTCTCGGAAGGGAGCTGAAAAGCACTGAAAACAAGACGGGCATTTGGAGGCCGGAGGAGATGGGCAGGTGACCGACTGGTTACCTTCTGGCCGGGCAACGTGGAGACCAGGCTTTCCGAATGCTACCGCCCCAGACCCAGAGCCATCCAGGTGCTTGCTCTGCTGAAGATTTAAATCAAGCCACACATATTCACTCTGCACCTACTCCTAGGAAAACACGACATCTTTAAATTCAGGATAGAAGTGACAACTAACCACTCAGGACAGTCTGAGCAATAATAATCAGCCTTGCTTTTAAGTCAAAACCAAAAATGCACTCCCCTCTCCCCCGCCCCGCAGAAAAAACTCCACAGAAACACAGAAGAATAAACTCCTTTTTTCCTATTGATTTTTCTGTTGAAGCATAGTTGATTTACAATATACTATATTCGTTTCAGATCTACAGCACAGTGACTCAGTACCTTTACAGATTATACTCCATTAAATGTTGTCACAACCAAAATAAACTCTTGCATAGCGCCTGCTTGCTGTATACCAGCTCTGTTTTAAAGACTTTACATTTATTAACTCTTTCTGCATGGTTTATACACTACATGTTATATATTATAATATTACATATAATTTGAGTAATATACTATTATGATATATAACATATGCTATAAATATATTATTATATGATATGTTATATAATACATAACTGTAAAAAATACATTGTATTGACATATGATGTTCTTTTACATGTGGTATGTTATAAATATATAAAACATATATCACATAATATAGAATCTTCACATCAGCCTTATTTCCAGAGTACTAGTATTATCCCCATTTTACAGATTGAGAAACAAAAATGTTAAGTCATGTGCCTAAGGCTACACAGCTAATTAGGAGAGAGCTGGGATTTAAACCCAGGGAGCCTGGCTCCAAAATCGATGCTCTTAATTACGCTAAAAGAAGGAGAAAAACAGGCTCCTTTCACCACTGTCAGCAAAGGACTGGTGATGTCACTTTCAAAGCTGTAACCCAGGCGTGCCGGCCTTTGCCCTAGACCTCGACACAGCACGCGTGGCTGATCACGCTCGGCCAGCCCTGCAACACCTACAAACACCGCAGTTGTGAGGGGAGCCTTTCACTCAGCAACTTCACCGTGCGGACAAAAGCCATGAACCCCAAGGACAGAAGACACCAGAGGCCAAAAGGGAAAGGAAAGCACCTCCACCGCCAGCAACGAACACAAATGCTCGGAACCATGCTGAAAAGAGCCACGACGAAGCAAAGCACCTAAAGGACATCCGGCCCTGCAAGCAGCCCACCCACCAACCAGAGGAAGGAGCCTGGCGTTACCTGGAGATGCTAAAGAAGTAAACCACAGGGGCCGACGGTCGGGATGTTGCTGAGCGAAGAAACAGAAGCGGCACACAAAGAGGGGTGGGAAGAGCAGTGGCCAGCGGCGGCTGCCATCGGGAGCGGGGCCAGGGCGGGGCCAGGGACCGCGGCACGGCGGCAGGACGGCAGCGGGCACACCGAGGGCTGCCCGCCCCGCGGGGAACACCCAGGCCCAGCACCTCAGCAGCCGCTCCCGGGCTCTCCGCGCACCACACACCCGCAGCGCCGTCATGTTTCTCACGTAAAAACGTTAGGCTGCGTTTAAGTGACGAGAAGAAAAGACAGTGCCTTTTCAGAAAGAGTCTCACGTGAAAGAGGGTTCAATTAGGCCTGCATGCTGAGAGGACTTTAGTTGTTTTAAAAAATGCTCTGAGAATATTTCCCCACAAAACTAGATAACTGAGCCAGTTGCTTTTGCTTTTATGGTGGGGTGAGGAGTCCTCGCACAAACGAGGGGCAAGACGAATGAGAGAGGCGCTGTGACAGTACTGAGGTGCATCTGTCCTGCTTCCTGAGGGACAAGCGTGCAAGGGCGCCTCCCCGTTTCAGGCCTGGGCTGCCTGACTTGCTTGCCTGCCTCCGACCCCGAGTCCCTAGGTCTCCTCGCTGCGGTGTTCCATACGCTGCCCCGCAATTTCAGGTGTTTTGTTTTGTTTTGTTTTGTTTTGCTTTGTTTTGTTTTTGTTTGCTTGTTTGTCTTTTGGCCACGCGGCGTGCGGGATCTCAGTTTCCCGGACAGGGATGGAACCCGCGCCCCCTGCAGGGGAAGCGCAGAGACTTTACCACCGGGCCGCCAGGGAAGTCCCTCAATTTCAGGCTGAAAGGGCCCTGGCTCCCCGCTGACCCCAACAGTCTGGCACGTTGCTGCCTCTTCACGCCCATCATGGCTTTAGGACCTGACTTCCCTCTGGTCGGCTGACGCTCACCCTTCTGAATGCCCCGACGGCCCCAGGTGAACCGGCTGCCCTAATTCTTCCCTGCGTCATCTCCCCCCTCTTCCGGCCCCTACCTGTCTACGAAACTGCCTTCCGTGCCATCGCCCATGTCCGCTTCCCAAACCTACCTTTACGTAGGACTCCTTTGTTGGTAGGAAACAAAGATGACAGTAAAATATGAAGTTATATAAATCACCCACATCATCGAACCTGCTAAGGGTATCGAATTCAGTGACCACTTCACAGAATTGAATAATTCAATATCTTTAAAAAAAAAAATCATGACGAAGTCTAGCCATTGTGTTTTCAAGCACCTGTTCCCCGACAAGCTCAAAACACAGCCATTGTGAAAAGGCGGAGGAGGCGTGCACGCGTGTCTCTCAGGATCTGTGGGGGGCACTGATATGATGCTCAAGGGCAGGGGATAAGAAGAGGCAATGAGGCTGAGGGGCCCCGGATCTAAATCTGCATCCCCACCCTGCTACCGACTAGCTCCATGACCTCAAAGGAAAGTACTCGGCCTCCCCGAGCTTGGATTTCCTCACCTGCAACAGGGAGAAAACACCCACCTCCAAGCCTAGCCACACATGAGAGGTCTGGGATCTAGGATATACCTCTAAACACTGGAGGAGAAACTGAGGTACAGAGAGTAACTTGGCTCTGCCGTCCTGCTGCTACTGATTTAGCCCGTGTAACACGACTCTGAATATGCAGCAATTCAATCTCTAGCACTTAGTATAGTTTAGGCTTCCTGTGCGTCACTCCAAACACTTGTTGACTAACGTAAATCCAAGCTGTATCCTTGCACTGCGTCCTCATTCCCTAGGAGAACGCCAGCGTTCAGCCACTGAACAGTCAACTGTCAATCACCGGCTAGATTATACAAACTTGATATTCTGATGCAAAGTGATAGATCTGCCCTCCCCCCGGCTCCGTTTCCATTCGTCCCCAGAAGAGACGAAAGCAATGAAAGCTAATCTAACATTGAGGGAGACGGCAGCTGGCGAGACCACGTGCACACACCCAAAATACCTTTGTTGCAGGGTAAAAAATAAACAACATTTTTTTTCCTGCTTAAACTCTTAACTCCTTAGCTGTGTGTGTACCTATCTGATTTCTTGGGCCACCTGACCCGCATGCTTTAATGACTCGAAATAAATGTGAGCTAAAGCACAGAATGATACATTTGAAACGGAAGTTGATGGTATAAAATATCTCAAAATAAGGAAGAGACACACCTCCGCGAGGTTTACTTTTTCAAGCCAGAGTATAGAAATGCAACACATCCCTCATCCAAATAACCACCCCGTTTATGTCCTACCAACCCAATCGTTAGGCATAAAATCAGAGTTCTTTTAATACTCTTCGTGGTACTCGGGCATTTACAGACAATTCATTTCTTACCCAAAGAAAACGGGGTTCCTACAGACAAATACCCAAGGCGTCGTGAAAATACAGAAAGCAAAAGGGAAAAACTAAGTCCTAGCCTCGGGTGGACCACCTGGTCGCTACATAACCCCAAACGAGCTACTCCATGCAACAGTCTTCCCTTCTGTGAAACAAGAGACACACCTATTCTGCTACTCAAGTTTTTAATAAGGATAAAACAAACTTTATTCTCTGATTTTGTCTATGATTTCTGAAAATCATTCACAAATCAAGGCAATGCCATTCACATTTCAAATCTCACTTCTCTTAAGTGAAACAGAGTGAGCTCCCTGACAGACCTAGCTAAGGCTGAGCCAGCCCTTTTGCTTTTGAGGTCAAAAGCAAAGTAAGTAATCTAAGACTGAGAGTTTTCGCTCCACTACTGAACTCTCCGAGTCTGAGTTTCCTTCCTCTATCTCAGACTGTTGCCAAAAATCTTTTCCCGATGCAAATACACTTTGAATTTCCCATACGTCTGAAAGTTGGTGGCATGCATACAATGGCCAGCTTAGAGATGGCAGTAGATACTGGTCCTGCATTCAGCATGAGTCCCCTTCCTGTGTTTGCAGAATCTGCAACCTCACGAGGCGGAGCCAGCTACCCGTGATGGAAGCTAAGAGTGCTGGATACTCACTTTCTCAGCACCCTTTGCGCTAGAGTCTGGGCCCAGCCCAACCACTGTAGACTTGGAATTTGTCCCTCGTGATGTAAACAGGCAGGGGCAGCACAGGATCCATTCTGGCACTTGACAATAGCAGTGGCAGCTCCTTCCAGTTTGGGAAGCCTTACTGGAGCAGCTACGATGAGGACCACACCCCAGGTCCAACAGCAGTGGCACAAGCGAGGAATCTGTACCCACCGGTGGTAGCAGTGGTGTCGGCACCAGCCCCCTTGTTTGGTATATTTTCGTGTCTGTTCGAGCTCTGCTGCCTGATTCCAGTTCTCTGGCCCTTCGGCATCTTCTACGAGCTACCCCAAATTCTTTCAACGGATTCATTTCCTGCCAAGATCAGTAAGAATCAATTCCTATACCTTTTCATAAGGAACTCTCATTGATTCAGAAATCATCCTCAGGGCTAAGAAATCAAGCAGCACAGCACCTGCTCCATCCAGAAACTTCCAGTTGGAGTTACCACTAAACCTATGACCCTATCAACCTTTGCATTCACAATGTGCATCACACAGCAAGCAGAAGGATTGAAAAAAAAGAGCGGGGCCGGGGGGGTAAGCCTGAAAATAACAGAATTGTAGTTCAAGGGCACAGAAAGACACACGGACAATGTTACAGCACCTCAAAAGGTTTCAGGGCCAAATCTATTCAGACCTTCTATGTGGAAGGAAGTACAATGAGGTACTAGACGAAGAGCGTGGACTTTTTAATAAAAAAAAAAAAAATCTGAATTTTGGTCACTCCATCACCTCCTCTCCCCCAACTCCCTTAGAAACTGCACCCCAGACAAAACCCAGCTGTACCCAAAACCTACATACCACACAGGACATGCGTATTCAGGCCTCCTTTGCTTCCCCTAAGCTCTTCAGTCTGACCAAAATGTTTTCCCCTTGCTACTGAACTCTTATTCACCCTTCAAAACCCAGCTCCAATGTCACATCCATCGTGAAGCCTTTCCTCATGGCCCCCAAATTAATCACTACTTCCTCTATGTTGCTGGAGCCTCTGGTGTGGTTAGTCATTCCCCGGACCCCACCCCACCCTGATCGTCAGCTCTCAGGACAAGTGGAGGTCTCACCAGGGCCAGCAGTAGGTCAGGGCAAGCAAGGTGCCTCGGGAGGCACGTGCTGTCAAGTGCAAGGGCACGAAACTCGTCCTTACTATCTCTCTTCAGTTCCGAGCCTAGCATAAAATAAGTACTGAGACTCTGTGGATTGAATGGTGAATAATGTAAGAACATGTGCTTGATTCAGAGATTGTTTATACGAAAAGAGAGAAGGCAAGTGTCAGACGTTGCCACCAACGGGTTGGATGACCTTCCTGAAATCACGTAACCTGACTAAGTGGGAAGAACGACGTGCTGCCTTTTGTGGCCAGTTGACGACTCTGTGACTCCCCGTTCAAAGGAAGTTCATAAAGGAAGAGACCAGGACAAGAGGGGCCAGTCACAGGAGACGCTAGCTCTTAGGTGAGGCCTGACAAACGCATAGGACTTGAAGGAAAGGAGGGGAATATGGTCAGTCTATGAAACGGCACCGCCTATGGGCGGGGTGTGAGATGCTGGAGGGAAAAAACTATAAGAGGCTAGAGGAGAGGACGCATGTGACAGAGGGAAAAACAAGCTGAATGTAAATTGGATAGTTTGAGTGGAAAGAGACCATGAAACACCCCAGAAAACCGAGTGAGGTAATTTGGGGGCTTGGGACTGAGCAATAGGATAGAAGTCAGACAGAGAAAGACAAATTTCATATGATATCGCTTATACGTGGAATCTAAAAAAGGGTACAAATACATTATCTACAAAACAGAATTACAGATGTAGAAAATAAACTTACGGTTACCATGGGGTAAGGGCAGGGGAGGGATAAATTGGGAGATGGGGACTAACGTATACACACTACTATATATAAACTAGATAACTAAGAAGAACCTGCTGTACAGCACAGGGCACTCTACTCAATACTCTGTAATGGCCTATACGGGAAAAGAAGCTAAAAAAGAGCAGATATATGTATATGTATAGCTGAATCACTTTGCTGTACACCTGAAACTAACACAACATTGTAAACCAACTATACCCCGATTTAAAAAAAATTTTTTTTAAACATACAAATTAAAAGTGTTAAATTTCTGGAATAAAAGTAAAAACTCTTTAAAAAAAAAAAAAAAGGATAGAAAATACCATTCTATAATAATAGAAGACCAAGAGCTGCAGTTCTTAGTGTCTGTTAGGCACAGGCACGTCTAGGTATAGCACGTAGGTGCTCTCGTTTAATTCTCGAGTCAAGCCTCTGTGGCTGCTATGATCACCATCCCATTTTACAGGTGTGTACACCCAGATTTAGTGAAGTCAAGTATTCAAGGTCACATGGCTGCAAATGACAGAACCAAACTGAACTCACGCTTTTTTGCCCTACTTAAACCCAAGAGGAGAGGAATCTCATGAGGGTAGGGATTGGGGTAGGGCTGGCAGGTATGGTCAGAGGAAGAGCTGACCCAAGGGGATATTGTTCTCAGGACGCAAGCTTAATGCAAAAAAGAAAAGAACATTAGAAAAAGTGGGGGGGATGAAGAGGGCATACATAGAGGGATGGGGGCCGTCTGGGGTCAGGGAGATAACTAGGTAGACAGAGAGCCAAGATCACGTCGGTCAACAGGAGTAGCAGCCCTGGGGTCAGGAAGACGGCGGTCCCTCTGCCGGCACCACGACTTGCTAACTGATGCGTCCTGGAGAAGCAATTTCACCGCCCTAAGCCTCAGTTCTCACATCCGTAAAATGGACACAATAGACCTGACTTGACACGTATCATCCCTGAACCTTCTTCACTGCCCCATGGAGTGCCTGGGTATGACAGGCATGGGATAAACCATAACCTTGTTTATTACTCAGGCTATCGATGAATCAGTGACAGGACAGATGCACAGAGAGATGTGAGGTCAGGGCATGGATGGGTATGACCAGGAGTGGGGTGGGTGGGAGGAGTGTCTGTTTCAGAGGGACTCAGTCTTCCTCCTCAAAGAAGCAAACTCATATGCTGACAATGAGGAAGGTAGAGGGAGCTGGAGGCCTCCCGGGAAAGCGGAAGGTCTCAACAGCTTTCTCTGCAATTCTCAGAACATTAAAGCTGAAAGGGACCTGAAGGATAATGTAATTGAATTCTTTCCCTGTCTCCATTTTACGGGTGAGGAAACAAGCAAATGTGTTCCATAAAGGGCCAGATAGGAAATATTTCAGCCTTTGTGGGCCATAATTTCTGTCCAAATAACTCAATTTTGCCATTGTAGCATGAAAGCAGAGATAATACATAAAGCAAACAGGCGTGACTGTTCTAACACAGAAACTAGAACTCTGTATAACTTTCAGGGGTCATGAGACATTCCTTTTGATCATTTTAACCATTTAAAAATGTGTAAACCATTCTAGCTCGTGGGCTGTACAAAAACACACAGTGAGCCGTAGTTTGCCAACCCCTGCCATAAAGTGGTTCTGAGGGACTTCCCTGGTGGCGCACTGGTTAAGAATCCGCCTGCCAACGCAGGGGACACGGGTTCGAGCCCTGGTCCGGGAAGATCCCACATGCCGCGGAGCAACTAAGCCCGTGCGCCACAACTACTGAGCCCGCGAGCCACAACTACTGAGCCTGCGTGCCACAACTACTGAGCCTGCGCTCTAGAGCCCACGAGCCACAACTACTGAAGCCCTTGCGCCTGGAGCCCGTGTTCGCCACAACTAGAGAAAGCCTGTGTGCAGCAGTGAAGACCCAACACAGCCAAAAAAATAAAAAATAATAATGTAAAAGAAAGTGGTTCTGAGCTCAGGCTAAAGATAATCAGACGTGAGTCTGAGTCTTTGCCCCACAATTTACTACAAGTGAAACTTCAGCTTTGGTATCTAGTCTTCCAACACTTCCTTATGTACAGACTCCTCGTTTATAAAATGCGGATAAAAAGTAGACTTAGTCCATGCAATTTTTGTGAGGATTACATGAGATCAAAAGGTATGTAAAAGAGCTTAGCAGAAGGCCTGGTTCAAAATCAAACCAAAACAACAAACAGAAAACACTAGGCAACATAGTGTCAACTAACAATTAACCCAGGATCAGAACCCTGTGCCCATCTACTCAGTTCAATACCTTTTCCAGCCCTACAACCACCGGGTAGACTTGGTTTTACAAGAAGTCAGATGTTCGTGAATATGTAATTCAGTGGCACTCAAAAAAAAATCCCCTATCCCCTTGGAAATGTCTTCCCGTCTTGGAGATTCCCCCGTCAGAAATATATTACTTTATTTTCAGCTGTTTTCCACTTGAACAATGCAAATTCCCCTTGGATGAGTTTTTAAGTTATATTTATTATGTAGTTTATTAACTACTTTTTAAGAGGTTCTCTTAGACACTAGATTTTGACAGGAAATAAAAAGAGGAAAGAAGTGTGATATATCCAAACAATGGAATGCTATTCGGCTGTAAGAAGGCATGAATTACTGATAACACGCTACAACACGAACGAACCTTGAAAAAAAATTAGGCTACGTGGAAGAAGGCAGATACGAAGACCACGTGCTGTATGGTTCCACTCACAGGAAACATCTAGAATAGGTAAATCCATAGAGACAGAAAGTCGGTGGTTGCCAGGGCGGGGAGTGGGAGTGACGGCTTTCCATCTGTGGTGACAAAAATGTTCTGGAGCTAAACAGTGGTGACGGTTGCACAACCTTGTGAAGACAGTAAAACCACAGAACTGTAGACTTCAGAATGATTTAATAGTGAGTTTTATGTTACATGTATTGATATTCGACCACAATAAAAACTACGCATATAGAAAGAAGACACATGAGGGTTCCACAGGTGTGATAAGAAGTTCTCCTGTGAGAAGCAAGAGGAAAGGTTAGAAAAGGGAGACTGAATTCGTCAAAGTCCATCTCAGCCTACCTTACAAGTCTGCATAAGGCTACCTCTGCATGTTGCTGGTCGATAATTTATTCAAACAGTACTTGTTAAGCACCTACCCTGTGCCAGGCACTGAGCCTGGCTCTGAGGATAAACTAGAAAACAAGAAAGAAAAGTGTTTTTTTTTTACAATTCTTTCCAGTCTATAATTAACTGGAGCAAAAGCCCCCATCCAGTTATTTTTGCAAAAAAAAATATGCAGAATATTTACCATAGAGTCATTATTATACAGTTTTTTTGGTTTTGTTTTGTTTGCGGTACGCGTGCCTCTCACCGCTGTGGCCCCTCCCGTTGCGGAGCGCAGGCTCCGGATGCGCAGGCTCAGCGGCCACGGCTCACGGGCCCAGCCGCTGCGCGGCACGTGGGATCCTCCCGGACCGGGACACGAACCCGCGTCCCCTGCATCGGCAGGCGGGCTCTCAACCACTGCGCCACCAGGGAAGCCCCTATTACACAGTTTTTAAGATGACAGCATTTCTTCATTGATTCTCATTTTAAACCTGCCTGATAACTAGCATATCCAACAGTGAGAAAAAGGAAAAACTGTTCTGCGAATCAAGAGAACCACAGGATTGTGCTCCTGAGGGGCGGGGGCGGTGGAGTTGGGGTAGCGGAAGCTCCAGGGAAGAAGAATGGAATTTCGACGAGATTCTCTGTTAATGTGCAAACTTGCTATATCTTCCCGAGGCTAAACCTCTACAAAGGACAGAAAATGTGACAGCTGCACTTCTTTCAAAGTGCTGTTTGCAGTCTAACAAGCTAACACTGTTGGCAGCGCGTGTATTTTGTTTTTAAATCAATTCCAAATGATTGAAAATACGTTTTAGATTTTTTTTAACTGTTAGGAACCTCAGATCTAAAACAATCCATAAAGCTGAGTCTGTCCTTTGTTTTAAAGACTTCCTTACCTTTCTTGGTCATATCCTCTTGCATTTACAATTTACATGAGAAACAAAGTTCTTCCTCGATCTCCACTATTTATCTTTTTCTCTTTTTGTTTAATTGAAGCATAGTTGATTGACAATGTTGTGTTAGTTTCTGGTGTGCAGCAAAGGGATTCAGTTACACATACATATGTATAAACACATATATATCCTTTTTCAGATTCTTTTCCATTATAGGCTATTACAAGACATTGAATATAGTTCCCTGTGCTATACAGTAGGACATTGTTGTTTATCTGTTTGGTATCTAGTAGTGTGTATATGTTAATCCCAAGCTCCTGATTGATCCTCCCCACCCCTTTCCCCTTTGGTGACCATAAGTTTGTTTTCTATGTCTGTGAGTCTGTTTCTGTTTTGTAAATAAGTTCACTTGTATCATTTTTTTAGATTCCACATGTAAGTGTTATCATATGATATTTGTCTTTCTCTGTCGGACTTACTTCACTTGGTATGATCATCTCTAGGTCCATCCATGTTGCTGCAAATGGCATTATGTCATTCTTTTTTATGGCTGAGTAATATTCCATTGTATACATGTACCACCTCTTCTTTATCCATTCATCTGTCGATGGATACTTAGGTTGCTTCCGTGTCTTGGTTACTGTGTTGCCGTGAACACTGGGGTGCATGTATTTTTTCAAATTAGAGTTTTCTCTAGATATATGCCCAGGAGTGGGATTGCAGGATCATATTTATCTTTTATTCTCAGAGGCGTTTAAAATGGATAAACGCACTTTGGGAAACAAATGAGTCCAGTTACATATAAATCCAGGTTACTATCAGAGGATGGTTTAAGTCGTTAATTTCTCCCAAACTTCTACCACAAACAGGAGAAGCATGGATGATTTCCTTGAGCCCAAATGGAGTAGAGGAAGGATGAAATGTCTGAAATATTGATACCTCACCCACTAGGGTGCACCTGCCTTAATTTCACGCTTCTGAATTTGCACCACCTCTCTGTATTCTCTGCACGTTTCGACCTTAATGTATCTTCCCAATCAAATTAGGCATTTCTTTAAAACAACAGAATTAGCCACCGTCTAGTTACAACAAGATGAAACCGAGCCCCAAGGAGGTAAGAGGAAATAGATGAGATTACACATCTAGTGAAAAAATACAGAAAACTGGTTAATTTTTTTTCTCTGATTTGTTGCTAAGTTTGTTGCTAAGAACTATGCAACGCTGTGGATGTAGACTTTGGAAATTTTGAGTTAAAAAAAGAAGCAAGTTGAAAATAACACAAAAATAGTATTAACTGCCCATGAGATTTGGAAGAAACCATCTTAGGTTTGATTTTCCATTTCCTAGGTGCTCCCTCTAGCACTTTTGTTAAGACACGGGGACCCATGGAGCAGTTTCCCTTTTTCAGAGATCAGGACCCACCTCCAGAGGTCCGGATGGTTAGAATCTCAGGCTCTAGAACTGAGGCTGGGGTTTCTGTCGGTAAAACCTCCAGAATGGCAGGCCCTCAGATGCGAGTAGCATTCGCCTGCCCTCACGGAGGAAAGCGAATGGGGTAAGCAGACAATCTCCCCGGGGCTTAGCAGGCAGGAATGTCAAGTTCATTAGCTAAAAACTAAAAACAGCAGGGTGGGAGACATGCTCCTATGAACAAAAACCGTAGAATCAGGCCTCCGGGCATGCCCTGGTGCAGAGGCTAGCGCGAGCTGGTGAACCGCCAACAAAATGTCATTATGAGTTGAGTTATCAAATGGTAGTGAAAGAAAACTACCAATACTAATCAACCCTTGCAAACTCTTTCCCATAA
>NW_006782421.1:43336-79927 GCF_000442215.2 Lipotes vexillifer
TCTTTCCCATAAAGCTCGATATCTTTTTTTTTTTCCTAACTGATAGAGAAAGTTAGTGGTAGACTTGCCAAAGGAAAGCTTTTCATGGCCAATTTGGCTCTCCACTTTAAACCCAGCTCAGGATATTAACAAAACCTGTTGCCAAGGGACAGAGATGCAGAGTTGAGTCTAAAATACAAAAAATTATATTCGGCTAGCTGCTGGAAGAAACCCTCTCTCAGCAGTACTCCATACTGTGGATTTGAGTCCGGCAATGAACGGCTCCCAAGTTGCAAGGCCTTCCCTACCTTGGTCCCTGCCTTTTCTTCTCCCTCAGCTCACTGCCCTGCTAGATGACCCCCTACACTGCCGCCACACGAGGCTTTAGGATTTCCTGGACGCTCATGCCTGCACACACTGGCCCTCAGACCAGAGCTGGGTCTCCTCAGACTCCCCACTCCCACCCAATCTCCAAGTCTCCCATTCCCTTTCCAAGGTCTAAGCAGTTGTTCAGCCTTTCCTCTGAGCTCTCATTAAGTCACAAATGTTGGTACACACGTCTGTCCCTCATTAGATTAGAACATGAGCTTCTTGCAAGTAGGAATCATCTCTCTGCACACTCCCTGGCACCCAGCCGTGAACCACACCAAGAGCATCTAGTAAGTGGTCAGGGAACGAATAAATGCATGAATGACTGCGTGCAGGATTGAACAGACCCATTCAATCATCTGATGACCGACTGAATAAACAGAGGTCCTCACTTCCTGGGCCTGGTGCTCTCATTTATTTTTTATCTTTAGGCCTCAAGGGTTAGTTAGTTTCTGCCTTTATAGGATGAGCATAAGGGCTTCCCAGAGAGTCAAAGGTTGGCCTAGCATCAGGATGCGCCTGGGATGCTAGCAACAGCCCATGTGAGTGTCAGGAGATTTGTCTTCCCGACCTAATCCACTATCACCTTGGATTTCCCAGTGACTTAATCCCTCTTGATCATAAGTGCTTTGCCTATAAAATGAAGTGCTTGGCCTGCATGATTTCTAGGGTCCCCGCTAGATGTAACATCCCACGGTTCTAAACTCTTTACGTTTTGCCAGGTATCTATCTACCGCCCAGACTCTTTGTACCAATATCCTTGGGCCACTGTCACATCAGCAGAAAGTTAACCATGTACTTATCACTCAGCCATTAGAGAGCACCAGGGCGCCTTTTCTGTGCTGTTTTTCAGTTCCAGGGCACTGACTCAGTTTGTCCACCAGATTGGTCTTACTGCCCCTTTCACTGCTCAAGTGGCCTCCTTATAAAGGCAAATGATGGTGTATATGGTCTGAGTCTCTTCCACTCACAGAGAATATGAGGGAATATGAGTAGACACAGCTCCTTCCTTAATAATTAAGTTCTTCATCATTAACAGTATGCGAATTTTTAAAATATTACGCAAATGTAAAATGCCACGGGTCACAATACTGTCAAAGTTTCATTCAAGTTGAAGGCTAAGCAGCCGTATTCGCTGTTTTCATGTATTTCCTGATTTATTATGTCAATCCGTTTGTCTCACTTACGCCCGTACTCAGATGACCTGTTCCCACAGCCCCTCTAGGTGGGCAGCGGGCCACGTGTTTCACCCTCGTGCTCCTGGTGTATATGGACACCTGACTCAGATCCGGTCAGTCCAGCACCCACTCATCATCAGAATTATTTTTTCTTTTGCAAAATAGATTTTGATCTCAGACCAGAGACTGTAACTAGTCAAAAAATGGTGGGTACTCAAGTACAAAGTCACACAGATACAGGGCTAGTGGCTCTTTTGCACCATGTGCACGTTGATAAGGTAACAAAGCCTGGTCTGCAGGGGGAAAGAGTAAAGACTCTTCTAGAAAAGCAGAACGAGGTCCCTGCAAAGGGAGAGAGAAAGGAGTCAGAAGATGCCTTTCTCAGTTCCTACCAGGCTCCGCTGTGCCTCCTGCAACTGGACTCAATAAAATTCTCCTTCATAAAGACTCTTTTATTGGAGGGAAAACAAAACACACACAAATACACAAATGCATACACATACCTGTGATCACTCTACCTGTATACTGTATACACTCTTCCCAGGTCATAAGCATCTTTCCATTAGTGGTTTCGTCCGCCTTCATTACCTATTACATCAGGTAGGCGTCTGTAACTTCAGCTATTCCCTTATCATTATGCAATAGGGGTGTTTCTATTTTTCACTATTTTCACGTGACAGTTACGTAGTGAAAAACGTGAACTTTGGGATTTCAATGAACCGGACTCAAATCCCAGCTCTGCAAACCACTAACTGTATGATTCTGGGCAAGTTATTAACCCAAGTTCCAATTTCCTCCTTTGTAAAATGGGGATCATTTTACCTACCTCTCAGGTTTTTATGAAGATTCGCCCTAGTAAGTTTAGTGCTTATCACAAAGCCTTGCACACAGTAGGCACTCAAAAATCACTCGCTATTTAGGATAGAGTCTCATAAATGGGAACGAAATTGCCCGGGTTCTCGACACTGCCCAACTGCTTTCGCAAAGACTCTGCATCCCGCGATATACTTTTTTTAAATCGAATTATAATTAACATATATCATATTAGTTTCAGGTGCCCCCCCCCCCCCCCCCGCCGATACTCTTTTTAAAACAGAAAAGCAGCACAAACTTTCCTCTAGAAGTTTCATTTCTCCTTCCCAGCTTTGCCTTGGAATTGAAAGTCTAGAAGTCAGGGCCGCTTTTCCACGTGAGACCGTACTCACCTCCGAATCTGAGGCGGAAAATCAGAGGCTGGTTTTAGTCCTAAAACCAGTGGTCTGACCATCCGGCTGATTCACTGCTTCCTCTTTTCCTCTGACTCTGCTGGTCCCACTTAGAGAGCTGTGTGCGGCTACGCAGCGAGGAGATAAGTCTGGGCTCGCTTTAAACAAGCCCCAAGCTAGATTCTGTTGCTGTTTTTCCTCATATCCGTACACCCTAGGCAGCATCACGCCATAGGCAGGTGAACAGAGACTGCATCCGAAGCTGCAGGAAACAGGTGAGGTGGATACTTGTCTCTTATATGCAGGGCCAATATGGAATAAAAACTCACATTCATGCCTGGCTTCTGCACCCTGGGTCCTCAGACCCCTTCACCCTCTGATCCCCACTTTCCAGCTGACCTCCCTGCTGATGATTTCTTTATTCCTTTTCCATGCTGGCTCATCTCATTCTTGACTTTCTGCCTCACTACTGCTTGCCCACCTGTTCTCTTGCTGTTTGGATCACCTGCCCCGGGACCATCCACCCAGCTCTGAGGGATGCCTGACCTTCCTGTGGCCTGTTCTGGGTGGCCCACCTGGCCGCGCACTTGAAGGATGCTGCCATCAATACCCTGGCAGGACAATCTGACCGACGATGGACACCTGTCCTAAGCTGGGAAAGTTCCTTCCCACTGACCTTACCCCTGACCACCCCATATAACACATCCTGACAATTTCATCCCTTACTGTCCCCTCTGCCTGAAGCTGATGCGGGTACTTTTATTCAGAATTTTATGCTAACGTACTCAGACCACATAAAATAAAGCTGCCTAGTAACACGAATAAGTAAGACACGCAAGTTGAAAAGACCTGTTGTTAATAATCAATATTGGAGGAGCTTGGTAACACTCGAGTAGTACTTTTTTTTTTTTTTTTTTTTTTTTTTTTTCCTAAGGCTTACAGGCCTTTTCTAAAAATAAGCTTTGCCTGGCTACAGATGCTCGGTTCTTACTCACTGCCATTCCCTCTTAAGCTTTGTTCCATTAGGACTGGAACCATTTGTTACAAAGGGGAAGGCCTCCGTATATGTGCACGGAAGGGGCATGTGACAGCCACGGACGGTTCACCAGCAAACACTAATTAAGTTTGGGAATCAAGACAGCAACAGCGCGTATGTGTGTGCGTGTGCGTGTGTGTGTGTGTGCGTGTGCGCGCGCGCGCGTGTGTGTGTGTGTGTGTGTGTGTGAATTTAATGATCCCCCTTCCCGCCGACCCCCAGCTTAGAAGCATCCAGTCTCTCACTAACAACAGAAAATCAGAAGAAAGAGCCGGTAGTGTGCTCGAGGACCAGACGGCAAGTCTCCTGTTTTTCTTGCTTATTCTCCCGAGAAGCACTGAACCGAAAGTTCCGTTTGGCCAAGTTAATGTCTTCCCTCTACCCACAGGCGGTAACCCAGGTCGAGGGGTGCCCTCCTTCCTCCGTACCCCAGCCGCTCCCTGTACCAAAACTACACGCGTATCACACACAGGAGCGTTAACCTGCTGACGTGCTCAGCTTCTCATGCTATGGGTTGAACTCTGTCCCCTGCCCCAAACTCCTAACTTGAAGACTTAACCTCCAGCGCCCCAGAATGTGAGAATTTGTCTTACTTAGAAATAGCGTGGTTGCATATATCATTAAGATGAGGTCATACAGGATTAGGGTGGGTCCCTGATCCAATAGGACTGGTGCGCTTATAAAAAGGAGAAGTTTGGCGATGGCACACACACTGGGAGAAGGCCGTGTAACGATGGAGGCAAAGATCTGGGCAATATGCTTCTACGAGCCAAGAAACGCCAGAGAGCGCCCGCAAAGCCCGGAAGCTAGGAGGAAAGCACGGAGCAGGCTCCCCCTCACAGACCTCAGAAGGAATCTACCCTGCTGCCACTCTGAGCTCAGACTTCTCGCCCCCAGGACTGTGAGACAACAAGTTCCTGTTGTGCAAGGCACACACTTTGCGGTACTTTGTTATGGCAGCCCTAGCAAACCAACACATCCTCCTAGACGGTGAGCCTCTTGAGGGTAGAGATGGAATTCTATACACCTTTGTAGTCACTGAGCACAGCGCAAGGTGCAGGTTATTTATATAATTGTTCAATAACGCTTGTTAAATTCAACCAAGAAATATATGGTCCTCTGCCCCCGACACACAATCTCACGCATCTACCCCACCCCCTGCCCCGCCAACGCTGACTTGCTGTCGGTCTTGTGAAAAGAAAAAAGATTGAAATTTAAGACGGAAAAAGTCATCCTAACTCTAGTGTGTCAAAATTTCTCAATCTCACTCTTAAATCAATTCCAGAACTAAATCTGCGCTTTTCCCCCCTACTTTACCTACAAAAATAGAAGCTCATCCAGGAGCAAAGCCCCAAGCAAGGAGACCTAGCAAGCCACTTGAAGGAGATGACAGAATTGGCAGGTCGGTCCTAGCCCCCTGGCCGATTGTATCTTCTCTTTAACTGCCCAGCAAGGTGAGGCAAAAACTGCCCCGTGGCCTTCCTGACTCAGACTGGTCCTGATCAGGCTTTCCTGATTCAGCCCACCCACCCAGTCCACTCTACGGACCCTGAGCTGAATGAAGTCACCAAGGAGAAAAAGGTGACTTACTATAGTTACACTGAGAAACAGCCTATTGTGAGCTCCAGAGCTGTAGGTCACGGTGTTTTTGAAACCAAGATAATGAAAGAAACACAGATTTAATCTAACAATTGTATTAGAATATCGATTGTATTAAATCTGTTCACCTTTTAAATGGAATTTTTCGGAAATTAAGAATACACACAAAAATGTATGAACTCCCTTGCCAGTACCCGGTATCATGCTTGAGAAAGTAAGTCTGGGAAAAACAAAGAACTTTCTGGAGCACTTCTCTTCAGGTAAAAGTAAAATGACAATTCAGAAGTGCAGTTTTCCTTCTTTTCAACTGACTTCAGCTAAGTCTACAAAAGGGAAAAGGAACTAAGAGGTGGAAAAGGCAGGTTGGCAGGTTATAAAAAATGAAAATTACGGCTGTGGCCATGCTCTGGAAACTATTCCCTGACCTAGGTAGACGCTGACTATTGAACCAACAACTTGCTTATATAATTACAGTGTGCCCATAAACCCAGTTGATATGATATACTTGTTTAACTATTAACCTCTAGATTTCCTGGAGTTTCCACAATCCAGAAAAAAAAAAAAAAAGACACCTAAAAGTACGAGATATGACATGTTCCATTTATTAACCTACTGTGTTCCATTTATTAACCTACTGTGATCATAAGTGATAAAACCGTGTTGAGCTTGCTAAGAAAAGGAAGTTCTTAGAAAACACACATAAGGTCTTTGAAGCTCCAGACATTTTCCTAGGGCATCTTCTCTTCTTTGTTCTTCTGAGGAATTGTCCTGCCTCTATCAACATTGGACTAGTTATTCTGCTTGAAGTCAAGATCCTTCTCCGTATTTACTTTGGATCCAGGACACCATTTCCTCAAGAGCTCTGAAAATCATATTGATACTTGCACGCTCACGGTGAAAAATCTTCCTGATTCCCCTCACCTGCAGGGCTTTCTAACCCATAGTATCTATTCTAAGCATATCTCAGACTCTAGCTCGTATTCTGTACATTTCTGTGCAATCTTACCTCCTACTAGACTCTAAGCTCCTTAAAGGCTAGAGGGAAAGAAAGAGTAAAGCAAAGTTATGCTCATGGCGAGCTTACTATAGCTCAGTGCCTCAAACCCAGGAGAGCTCTCGATAAATAGTTCCCGAACAAATGAATGCCAAGCACTGGCCAAAGCACCTTACATACATAGCCTTGCTTAATCGTTATGACGATCCTGCGAATGAGTATCAGTCTCTCTCCATTTAGCAGGTCAGGAGACTGAAGCTAGAAGTCAAGTAGGTTTTTCAAGGCTCATAGCTGGTAAGTGGGAAAGTAGAGCAGCATGCATTTTTATTTAGTTCCACCTAGCACAGTATCTTAAACATAGCAATTGGTAAAAAGTTATTTGTTGAACTGATACGGACAGGCCCTTTATCCACGTTCTCTCTTTAGATGTGTTTGGAGTCTTTGGGGTTATTTTTTTCAATGGCTAAGAAGTTTGGGGCACAGGAAGGAGTCAGTAAAGTGGGGAGAAGATGCCTGTAAAGATTTCAGATATCACAGAAAGGCTGTCCCTGCACATTCACTACAGAATAATTCCCACACTCTGCCACTCTGTCCCCACTGGTTCTCCAGACTCTAGCCTCTCCCTTATCTCAAACTCATCCCTCCCATGTGGGACTGGAGGACGGAGGATGGAGGAGGGGAATAAATAACTCGTCACTCAACACCCAGGCCACCTACTCCCATGGCTTCTGTGAGGGATCAAGGGAAGGAATCACGCACAGGCGCTCGCTGCTGTGCTTGGCTCGAGAGACAGCTGGCAGAGGGCTCACCGGTTTAAGAGAGAAAACTCGTCCCGAAACCCCCGTTTCCTGTACCACAAAAAAGACGTGATTCCGGTTTCGTCCACTCTGTCCAGGGAAGAGGGGAACAGTGAAGACGCGGGTTCAGGCCCAGTTTCAAGGAAACTGCACTTGTTACCTTTACATAGAAATAACCAAGAAGAAAGGAAATCTCTAAGCCAAAAAGGCTTGTTCCTCTATGCAGGTATGTTGCCAAATGGGCCATGTTCTCGTTACTGTTTTAAAACAATTCAACTTGGATGTGCAGAGAAACACATAAAGTTTAGATCTGCTTAGTTACAGCCTCTCAGAGAGCTAATGGAATCAACATACGTTACCGAGGTTTAACATAAACTTCCTGTCTGTACACACCGGTATCTACCAGTAGACCAGTTGTAACCAGCTTCCTTTAACCAATGGGCAGTTTGTACTTGGAACTCAAGCTTAAAACTCACAATGAGTCCGGCTCAATATTCTATGATCAACAGAGGCTTAAAGGAACAAGTCAAAAGGAACCCATGTATAGGCAGACACAGGTCAGCCCCTCCTAATTACCATACCTGGCCCTGGTATGCGCAAGTTCCCATGGCATCCATTCATGTTTTCCACCTCCAACCATGTCTTTCGGGAAATGGGATCAGACATTTATTATGGAGTGACACCTCAAGTGGAGTAGCCAGGAGCTCAGGCACTGGGCTCACACAGACCTTGATTAAAGCAACTGCTCTGCCACGATCAACTCTGACATTTAACCTCTGGCCTCAGTTTGCTCATCTACAAAATGGGGCATCACCTCATCGGGCCCTAGTGAGGGGAGAATGAGGTAACTCATGTTCGTCGCTAAGCGCAGTATCTGGCATAGAGAAGGGCTCTCCAGCAGTGCAGCCACCTAAGATGGTAGGAATGACGGCACCTCCTTGTATGGGACTTGAACGGACCTCATTTGGAAGGCGGTGAAACAGGTCTGGGCTCGTCCTACCAAAGCTACTCTGTCCTCAGGTAGCCTCCATCCCCGTCCTTCCCTCCCTTCATTTCCAGAACCTGTGCCAGGACCTTCCCTGCTAAATACGCACAATCCCCACAATATCAGTGACTCGGAAAGCAAAAGGATACACTCATATGCAAAAGAAAACTGTCCCCAGGGCTGGGGCCGTTAATGTTTGTAGGACGTGACAACCGGAAACCCGTCTGGGTGAGATGGAGGCTCCTACGATGAAGGGGGGCTTCCATCCTCACTCCACACAGACGACATGATGGCACCTCTGACCTGGGTCGTGGCAGGAATCAACAAAGCCAGGCAATGGCGGTAGCGTGAGAGGTGTTTTAGTTCGTTTGTTTTTTAAACACAATATGGGACGAAGACGGGGAGGATGAAGGGACCAGGAGAAGAACTAATGACCAGCCTCTCGACGGGAGGGGCAAGAAAGGCAAGAAACGTCAAGCAAACAGGAAGAGTGCAGCTGAGGGGAAAGGACCCCAGGATGGGCCAAAGGAGACGGGTAGCTCCGCTGAGCGGAAATGAGCGATGGCCGGCCAGTCTCACAACCAGGAGAAACACCACTCAGACGTTTCCTGTGGGCTGGGCCCCAGAGGTCGCTGGCTGAGTCATGGGCGAGTAGTTATCCAGCTTAACAACTTCCAGTTAAAGCCAGAGAGGAATGTAATACGGACCAGGAGTCATTACGTGACGGAGGAAAGTCAAAAAGGGCAAGGTCACCAAACTTTTTCTGAAAAGGGCCAGAGAGTAAATGCTTTGGGCCCTGCGGGACACACGCTCTCCATCACAACTCTTGGACTGTACAACCGTGGGGGAAAAGCAGCCCTAGACAACCTGTAAATGAGTGAGCAGAGCTGTGTTCCAATAAAACTTTATTTGTAGACACTGACTTCAAATTTTATATAATTTTCATGTGTCATGAAATGTTATTCTTTTTATTCTTTTCCCAATCGTTCGAAAATGTGCAAATCATTTTAGCGCACAGGCTGTACTTAAAAACAGGAGGGGCTGGATTTGGCCCCCAGTTATGAGCTTGGGCCCCGTGGCCAGACATGCCTGGCTTTGCATCCTGCCTGGGCTGCCTGCTGGTTCTCCAGCTGTGGGCAAGTTCGTGAACTCACCTGAGCCTCAGCT
The DNA here is from genome assembly GCF_000442215.2 of Lipotes vexillifer. NCBI lineage: Eukaryota > Metazoa > Chordata > Mammalia > Artiodactyla > Lipotidae > Lipotes > Lipotes vexillifer. Next base: position 52,646 of record NW_006782421.1, read on the forward strand.
TCTTCATCTGTAAGTTAACGATAACTGTATCTGTCCCCCTAGGATTTATGTGAACTTCCAAAGCGTAGTACCTGAAAAGTGACTGACATAAAATAAGCGTGGTGATGACGGTGATGGTGATAGAACTGGGTGTCTGGGTGTGGGTCGTGATGGCATCAGATCTATAACTAATTGTCTCTGAAAAAAAAACAAAAAAAACCAAGGCTGACCCCAATCCGACTTAAGGAGGGATATACAGACTAGAAAGTAAAACAGATGAAGAGAGAGAGATTCAGCAAGAGCCTGTTTGACTAAATTACGATGATTTGTAACAGACTTCGCGTGTGTAGGTTATAACCTGACTACCCTTTCAACTGCAGAAAGAGGGGGTTTTATGAACCGTGTATGGACCAGCTCAGGAAAGGAAAACCATCTGAGGAAGCAGAGTAGGAAACAGAACGGAGGGCAGGGTGCGTGGAGGGGGCGGCGGAGACAGTGGTAGGTGGTCGGGAAGGAAGCTGTTTCATTGGGGGGTTATCCGTGCAGAGTTCCCTGTTTTGTCATAGGGCAGCCAGCTGTTAAGAACTCTCAGGTTATCTCTCCCAAGGCTTCAGAGGCTCAAGTTCAGAGGTAACTTACAAACCAGCTCCTAAAACCAGCACAGGGTGGAGGAATTCACTTCAGTCCGTAAGTCCTTAACGTAAGTTATCCCACGGGACCCTTCAGACAACCCATCTTAGTTCTGCATAGTTTTAAAAGAGTTAATAGCCAAGGATCATGCAACCTTTAGATCTGTTTAGAAGGCCCAGGCGGGAGAAATCACACTTCTTTGGCCATTGTTAAGTTGCTTTTTATGCTGTTCTTGCAACTTCCAAATAATCAAGCAAAGATAGAATGGAAATGTTAATGCAAAAAAAGGAAGCACAGGAAAACTGCAGTATAATTTAACTACCCCACACCTTTTATGAAATGTGGGGCAAAATGACAGAGGTCTCCACGGATGAAAAATACTTTCACTGTCAGACATTTATTGAGCACCTAGTATTTATAAGCTCAACGCTCAAAGAGGCAGAGTTGCAAAGATGTATAAGAAGAAATATGAGCTCCCCAGCAGGGGCTCTCAGAGATGGTCCATAAAAGGCAAACAACAATTACAGTGGTTAAAACTTGCAGCTGTATAGTGTAGGCATTGGGACTTAAAATGAGAGCATTCGCAAAATATCCTTTGGCAGAAAATTGGTAAGAAACCCCACCACCATGATTGATGTATCACCATTTCTTGGGCACAGAAAAAGAACCCCTGCTGACTGTACTGTCAGCCTTCCTTACCAGCCTGCTCCCCACAAAAACAAACAAAACAAAAAATGTGAAATATACTAAAGATTCTGGGGGGAAAAAAAAAAGTTTTATAAGTGTGGATTACTAGTGTTTGTGTGCGATTTAGTGAAAAGAACATTGGGGCAGAGAAGCAGGAGATGTGAGTTCCACCTATGGTTCTGTCTTCAGGCAAATCACTTTCTTCCAAAGTTTCAGTTTGCTCATTTGTAAAATGAGATGATTACACTATAAAACTCCTTTCAAAGCTCTAAATTCTACTACTTAATATCAAGATGCATACATAGGCGCGTTTACTAAGGAAGGCTATGTTAAGAATACGTAAAGTGTGATTGACTTGATAGAATTTCTGAGGTCATCAAAGTCGATCCTTGCCTTAATTCTTCTAACAAATCTGGTAAAGTAAACCACTTTTTATGATTAGACATTACACATGAAGAGGAAAAAATAATAATAATAATTATTCTGCAACAATGCACATAACACAACCAGGTGCTTATGTGAGAATTATTTATGAAACCAAAGAAAAACTACTTTTGCCTGTAGAGATAACTGAAAATGCAGAAATGTCCAGAAGTTAGTAAATTCCAGATGGAATTTAAATCAAATCATTACACTTTTCTTATTATTTTCATAAGATCTGGATAGGTATAATTAGTATAACAAAATGAGTTTATAAAGTGTAAGTTTACTTAAGACATTTTGGTTAAAATTAAAATTAGAACTCACCAGGGAATTAAATTGTTTAGATGCATTAAAGCTGAGCCCAAGTTTCAACCCATGATTACCTAAGCTTTGCCATCTTGGAATGTTCTGGCCTAACTTTGAAAATAATTTGATCCCCAAATTAAATTTTTAAAGATACATTTTATGAGGAAAAAAAGAAACACAAACACATGAAACTCAAATGTCAAAAAAAGAGAAAAATTCAACTTCTTTACCACTAAGAAATGCAAATAATAGTAAAATATTGATACTTTTTATCAAATTGGCAAAATTTTTTTTTCAAATTATTATACCCAGGATGAAGGAAAGTGAGCATAACCTTTCTTTTTCTTTCTTTTTTTAGTTTTATTTTTTTTTAGTTTTTATTTTATATTGGAGTGTAGTTGGTTTACAATGTTGTATTAGTTTCAGGTGTACAGCAAAGTGAATCAATTATATATACACATATATCCATTCTTTTTCAAATTCTTTTCCCATTTAGGTTATTACAGAATATTGAGTAGAGTTCCCTGTGCTCTATAGTAGGTCCTTGTTGATGATCTATTTCATATATAGTAGTGTGTATAACCTTTCTGAAGAGTAATTTATTTGGCAATATTTAGCAGGATGCTTAAGGGGAGAGAATGGGCACTTCCACACATTACTGGTGAGAATAAGAACTCGTTGCAGGCACTCTGGAGGGCAGCATGTCCGTGCCCGCCCGTCGCTCAGCACTTCCACTTCTAGGAATTCATTCATCCTAAGGAGATAATTGGGCCAATGTGCAAAAATGTGTGTGTTCAAGGTATTCCTTGCAGTTTTGTTTATAGCTGTAAAAAAGTGGAACTCTGTGAAAGTCCAGTTGGAGATTGATGAAACAGCTACATTCTTACAAATTAAAATGAGCAGTTGCTAAAAAGAATGAGGAAACTGTACGTGCATGAGTATAGAAAGATGTCGAAGATATATGGAGTATGAAGCAAGTTGCAAAATATCATATATAGTGTGTGAAAGAGCACGTATGCAAATATATGTATGCATGTACAAATGCAAAGAGTCACTAAAAAGTTAACAGTAGGTAGCTGTGGGTGGTGTGACTTTGAGTGATTTGTATTTTCTTATTATGAATTTCTCTTCAGCTTGAATTTTTTTCAATGAGTATATATTGTTTTTATAGTAATAAAAAAGCTATTTTTAAAAGGCGAAGAAAAGAATGGGTCATGGGGAAGAATTAGATATCCGTAACTTGTAGTTCTGTGTCCTGGAGTTTAGTCTAAGACCACAGTATACGTAATAATGTATGAACTGGGATGATTATCATAGCAATATTCATGACATTGAAAGTTAATAAACATTAATGTCCTATTTAAATAAATACACTAGAATTAGACATTATTAATGTAGAAATATATTAACTTGGAATATTTCACAGTATTATTGGTAAGTGAAACAAAAGGCAACTAAATAATTTTATACACATTTTGGATTTATTCATATTCACATATATGTAGAATAGAAAAAAGTCCGAAAGGATATATGCCAAAATGTATACTGCTGTAACCAGTGATTCTTATTTTTCTTCCCTACATTTTCAAATGCTTCTACAATAAACGAGTATTATTTATGTACTTTTTTCTTGTAAGTTTTAAAAACGTCCCTTATAGACCTTTCAGACTTTAAAATAATGCAAGGTAGTTATAATGATACTAATCTGTGAAAAACAAAGGAATGAGAATCTCAGCCCTTTGCTCCAGCATCAAATTACCACCAAGAGACCCCCAGAAAGCCCCTGCAGCTGACCTGCAGCATGTTGTAAAGTAATGAATGCCACACTGAGGCAAAACAAACTCAGGAAACCCAGGGTACCTATTCTGATTTTGTGCCCTGCGATGTGCAGAGGTTATAAAACATACTGGCTCAGATTACAGGCTAAGCATGACAAGTCCGTCTGGTGCAACCTAACAAAGGAATTTACAGAATGAGAAATTTACACATTTCGTTTCCCAGGGTAGAATGAATTACAGAAGCAAAGGACCCACAGTAGGGTTAAGTCCTTGCCGGTCACTCTCCTGCATGCTTCTGAATTATGGCTTATACACAGTTCCCATGACACAATGTACCTATTAATTACTATTTTAAATCAAGATAAACTAATACTTTTTAAAGGTGAATAGAAGGAGAAGTGAGAAGAAATGCATTTGTAACAGAGTCAAACTCTTTGTATATTTTCAGGTGAACTGGGGGATGCCAGACCTCTCTCCCCCAGCCCTCCCTCCCTCAGATCATTATGGCTGATAACAATAGTTTTACTTTCCCGGGTAATGTAGATGACACATTTTTCCTGTAGCCTGTCTTCCTGTAAAGTGCAGGAATTCCTGCACCTTCTGGGTGCCCTTCCTGTTAACTTACATTTCAGATTTCCTCAAAAGGCATTCTACCACTTTAATATTTGAAAAATGTCAGCTCAACCCCAGAGAGCTAATATAAACAAGCTGAAAAGCGTACCACCTAAAGTTACAACTGTGGAAAACAAAATTTCTTTTTAAGAAATTCTTTCTCGGAATCTCACTGTTGGTAAGGCTGGAAAGAAGTAACCCAGTCCTTCCAGCTCCCAGGGAGTCTGTAATTCTTTTGCCTCTGCTGTGCCTTAAATTAGAGGTCTGTAAAACGGAATTATAGTGATCTAGAAAGTTCGTAAAGGTCCTTGAATTGAACATGTTGTTAAAATCTTCAATACTATGAGGTTATAGCCACCTTCCACTTTTCTTCCATTTCATTTGGTTATAGTATTACAAAGAAGTTTGGTACTGCAAAAAAAAAAAACAAAAACAAAAACAAAAACAAAACACTATCTTGGCCATTTGAGAATACCGTAGCTGAATTAGGCCAGTTCCACATTTACAGCCCAGGACAAAAGTCTTTGCCATTTCTGAAATGATCTCACACTTCCTTCTATCAAAAACTTTCCTTTTGGACAGGAATCCCATGTTCACACCAGATGCACCTTCCAAAGGGGACCCAATTAAGAAAACTATTTGGATAAATGGGAATTAATGTAAAGAACCACCAGCACCTGATCTACTATGGGCGCACCCATAATGGAAGAGTGCCATATGCTAATATGTTTTTCAGTTTCCCAAGTTCTTCTACTAGGAGGGAGCCGCCTTAGGAGTGAGCCCCCCCAAATGCACAAAGAAACCTGATTGAGTTAAACCCTAAGGTTCAAAGATAAGATCACCAGAGCACCCCCTTCCTATCTCCCAGAGAGATCACTGCCATCTCTAAACTCCAAATGCACCATTTTGCTTCACTATCTATGCAATTATCTTATATCACAGTGATTGGCATACGTGCTTTCTTTCACCAACTACATGGTAAATTCCTTGAAGGAAACAACTACATATAAAATATTTTTGTATGTCCCCAAATCCTGTGCACTACAAATACACACACACGCACACATCTCATGATATATTTACTCATATATTAAACTGACCTGAATGAATGAGTGAACGCACACCAAATACAGAGTAACTAGATGCAATCTCTCTCATACGTCAAAGCCTGGAATGCCCTCCTAAGCTATTATTTCTATGCCCCATTAAAAGATTGTCGGTTTTCCCGATATTAAGGAACATTGGCAGCTCATAATGCCAATTCCTAGGTACTTCGGCACTCTTAGCTTTTCAGATTTCCATTTTTTCCCCTAATATCCAAAGAAAAGAAGAGCCCTACTTTGAATTCTTGAGAGTATATATTACTTCCTTCTGGGGCTGAGATGTATGATTCCCATCAGGTAGAACTAAAAAGTGACACAACAACTCTCCCAAAAGTAGCAGAACGCTGATGAGACATTTGAATTTCACTGGATCTTACTTACCTAATGCCCTGGGTAGCCTAACTCACCTTGTGCTGAGCTCACCTCTCCTTTCCATATTCTCACAGGGCATATGCTTTCTCTATGCTCCATTTGTTCTGAAACAAGTGACTTACAGTCCTAGGGCCACCTGACAACACCCCCTCAGCTCTCTAATGCCATGTCAGGATTTTTATATTTTTAATCCCCTCCCCAGCATGACATTACGCCTGCAAAATACAACTGTGTAAAAAGAATATTTTTAAGAACAACAAAAAAAAAAAAGAAAGAAAGAAAACAACCATAACCCTGAACTTCTGACCTATTACAGCTGACTAAATATACGCAATTACACACTTAAAAGATTTCATTATGGTTGTCAATGAAACAGTGCAGTCCTCCCACATTGGCGTAATGCTTAAAAGTACAATTTTTCTCCCAGTATTTTCCCTCGAGATGCAAAGCATCTCCCAAATGGGAAGACATAAAACCTCGATGTCCTCACTGCTGCTTCTAAATACTGTGAACCAATAAGGAATTGGTGTAAAGTGCAAAATCTCGGAAGAGAAAGACTTCTTGTCTGCTTTTTTCTAAAATGCTATTATTCACCTTTACTTCCTTTAAAGATCAGAAGTTGCTTAATGTTCAAAATGATACCAATGGAAATTTAACTACATACTAGCACCAACAATTCATTCCCAAAGGAATATAAGATTACATTAATTTCCTGCTAGTTTAACTCAAGTTTTACCTTTCATTTTCATCTACAGACTTTTTAAAAGTTTGTATTCCTGTTGCACGTAAAATTACCTATTATATGTGTGCATACTAAAGAATTTTACAATTATATAAAGCATTGCACATTTAGACGCTACCAACCTGCTCTGTCTCTCCTGACTGTGCAAAAGGCAAAAAGAGCTCAGTAATCCTAGCAGAAGAATGCAAATAACGTCAATGCACAGCTGAACTGCAAGCCCTGCCTTACAGGAACTCTCTGTGTCTGCAAAAAAAAAAAAAAAAAAAAAAAAAAAAAAAAAAAAAAAAAAAAAAAAAAAAAAAGAGACACATACTAAACAGGAAATGCAACTGAGATGTGGAAAACCTCAAACTTAAAAATGCAATCGCCAGGCGAAAATTGCATCCATGCATTCATAAATGCATGCACAACCCTTTGCATTTTTGCAAGTAATGCAAATAGGCTCTTACCTTTCGACTGAGACATTTTCCCCTTTCCTTTGATGGGGGAGGGGAGCACAAAAGACTTTGCCTTGCTTCTCCTCTGTAGCTAGTTTTGCAACAAAGATGCAAGCTGCAGGCGTGCAGTGTTCATGCAAGTGGAGTTTCTCTTGACCGAGGCAGCAGATGGACTTTCAGGGAATCCAGATGGAAATGCACACCTTGCAAAACAGACTGGAAAGTGATTTTCCCCCCAGTTGCAACGTTAGGGAAGGCTGTGCTGCAGCTACATGATGGGCCAGGGCTGGCAGCTAAAAGCTCCAAACTTGGAACTGAGTATCTTAGTGCGCAGACGTCCTTCCTGCGAAGGGCGCGGGGGCCGCTGGGAAATGTAGTTCTCGAGCGGAGTCCACGGGGCTCTGATTGAAGGACACGTGGTCGCGCGGGTCGCTGAGCGGGGTGACTGGGAGCAACATAGGTTGCATCCAGGTAAACAAGTCATAGACGCACTCGGTACTAAGTGATGGGAGAAAAAGGCAAGGCCCAAGGGGAGCGGGCATTTACCTTCTCCAAAAGCCCCTGAAACAACAGCCAAAAAAACCTATCAGTTTGGCTAAAAACCACGCGGCCCGCTCAGAAAGTCAGTTTCGGGGTTCAAGCGTTTGCGGGGAAGCACCTGTTGGACTGTTCCTGCCTGTAGACGTTTTATTCCTCTCAAACGTGCATTTTAAAAAATCTTTCTCTTGCCTGGAGAATTTGCTGGTGGCCTGGCTGGGCGGAGGTAACAGCAGAGGAGATGCAAAGGATCCAGGTCGGTTACGAGCCAGGAATCTGAAATTCAGTCCTGAGGCGGAGTGGAGGTGGGGGGATCGGGGAGTTCTCATTTCTTGAAGGGTTAAAGAGAAAGTTCTGCTGTTGGTGTGTCAAAGCAAACTTTATCAAAGTTAAAATGTTTCGATGTTTTTTTTCTCACCTGGGTGGGAGGAAAGTCCCTGGCCTCAGGGAGAAAGTGGGTGGTCATCTTAAATTAACAAAATCAAACACCTTGAATTTATTCAACAAAATTTACAGACTTTTGTTGAGCTCCCAGGGTGTGCCAGGCACCTTTCTAGGACCTTGGGTCATCCCGTTGTCATGTATTGCGCACAGCTAGGGCCTGGACACCATCCTGGCGGAGAATAGGGTCGCCCCTTCTCAGGGAAGCAGAGAGGCATAGAATATTCCATCAGTGAGGGGACCTGGGCCGAAATGAGCTCCGACTCCTACTTCTCCGAGTGGACCAGGCTCAGAAATGTGCTTTTCAGGTACGGAGGGAGGAATTGAGGGTGTGGGGCTGCTGAGGTGTGAATAAGCACAGTAGAAGTCTGCAGAGCACCTCTTCAGGGGCCGGCAAGGCTTCCTGCTGCATTGTATGCAGAAGTGGGAGCGGGTGGAATTTACCAGTGGGGACTGTACAGGGCCTTAGGGTCAGGCCGGAGGTTTGGACTTTATTCTGCAGATACCTGCAGGGTGGTGAAAGGGCTTTGAAAAGGGGTGTAGCTGAATCAAAGCATTGTTTTAAGGAGGTAAATTTGCCCTCAGCGATCAAGGTGAGTTGAAACTGGGAGAGGCTGGAGATAGGTCAGGTCAGTAGCAAAAGGCGAAAAGACGCACTTTGAAAGAGCGTTCGGCTGTATTTGATGACTGCTGATGAACACTGTTGGAATTTTATTAAGAATTCTAAGAAGCCAGGGCCTTCTGAGTAATGGATGAATCAGAGGGAAGAGGGCTACCATGTTTCAGCTGCAAATCAGCAAATCGGCTCTTAAAACAAATATGCAATAGGTCACGGAACTAACATTAATTTACTTGAGTTGATCCCCTCTGCTGACATTAATGAGAATTAGTCAAGGTCACCTCATGTTCATATTAGTTTCTGCCTCAGAAAGGCAGAGATCTCTGTTCCATGAGCTCAGACAGGAAGACTTGCTAATTCACTTTCTTTCCCTCTCCTTCTGGGCAAATCCGTGCTGTCTGTTCCTCCCTTTCTTACACACACAACCTCAGCCTCATCGAACCAGTATTTTTTCCTCTAAGTCTCATTTAAGCAAGAGACATGTGGGCAAGGAGATCCATTTTAATGCATCCAGGTCACTTTTCCTAAGCATCGATGGAGCAGCTGCTGTGCGCCGGGCCCTGGGTCAGCTACTGGAGCTGCTCGGAGACTCAGCCCAGGCAAGGCCTGAACAGCCGCCTAGAACTCATTTCCATTTGCATTTTATGTGCTCAGCAGCATTGCTCTTAAATCGCCCTAGACTCCCATCTATGGAAGAGCTCTAATCACATCATGTCTGGTGCATTTTGCCGCCATTGTGTTTGTAGTTTCTCTGCACAGGCGTGCACGGTTCACAGCTGGCAAATGGCTTGTGTCCTGCAAGTGAGTCTGTAATTCATGTTCCCATGGAAACAGTGATATGTTTAATAGCCAGAGCACGTCTACGCTCACACACCCACACCTATGCAAAATACCTTTGACCATAAATTGAACCATACATTTAAAAGTGGCAACATGTATCATTTTTCTTTCTGGGAAAAACACATTTTGAACTTCCACAGGGAGCTCAGCCTCTCTGTAAAGTCTTAGATTCCCAGAGAAAAAGTTCTTCCTCTTGCCTTTTGGTGGTAAAAGGTTTCCTCCGCCTCATTCCTGGGTGGAAGGGGAGGTTGTACCTCCGCACAGACGTGCGCCTTTCTTCTCCTTTTGCCCGTTTGTGGCAGTGCTCCTGGGAAGAGAATCCCTCCCACGGTGGGAATGGCAAAAGCCAAATCTTCAGCACATTAGACGTTTATCTTGAGGTGACCTGTGCTCCTACCTCGAAGCCCTCATCTTTGAAGTGGTCTGTACTTCCCATCTTTCTAAAATGCGAGTTTGATGCACTCTCCCCCCAGCTTCTGGTTCCCTTCGAGGTCACTGCCAGACTCTCGGGCTTGGTATAATTGGCCCCTCGAGACCTGCTTCCTGCTTACTCTGCCACTTCATTCTCACCCTGTGTTGATGCTACGGCCAGAAGCCAGGTTTGCTCCCTCCTCGCTTCTAGATACACTGCTCCCTCTGCCTGGCAAGCCTTATCCATTCTCTTCTCGGCTCCTTCGGATTTGTCCTTGAAGACTCTGCTTAGCAGGCACTTCCTTTTGGCCACCTCCTGGGACGCATCACCCTGTGGCCACCTTCAGTGTGAACGAGGGTATTCCCTAATTCTGTAGCACCCTGCCCACAGCTGTCTGGCAACACTCACCCTAAGGCAGGCAGGTGTTCACGTTCGTATGTGTCTCCCCCAGGAGACTGAACTGCTGGAGATCAGAGGCTAATCTCCGTGTTCCCCATGCCCAGCATCTAGCATACAATGCTCACTCAAATGCACGCTGAAATACGGAATGGAGTAGATGGAAGAGGGCCTGTCACCTCGATGACCTGGAATAACTAGATGCCAGCGACAGAGTTAACACCTGCAGGGGAAACTGGAACACCTGGGAAGAGCCCTTTGCTGTCAGGTTAGAGGTATGAGGTGCTTGGAAGGAGGCCCTTTGGTTAGGTCCGACTGGCTCTGAAGCAATTGCTCTAGAGGTTTACGTGAGCTGGAGAAGGCGGGGGCTGGGGGTAGAATGTCTCAACCGAGGGTGGCTTTTTACCCCCAGAGAACATTTGACAATGTCCGGAGATGGTTTTGGTTGTCACAACCAAGGGGTGATGGTGATTGTGGCATCTAGTGGGTAGAGATGAGGGATGCTGGCAGTTGTACTGCAGTCCATGGGAAGCCTCCACCAACAAACAGTCATCCGGTCCAAATCACCTGGTACTGCATTTGAGAAACCCTGCTGGGTAGTAGTACTGTGAGAAGCTACCGATGCTCTATTTTTTTAAGTTCATCTAAAGCTAAGGAGATTTGGTAAGGTGTAACTTTGTTTTTTTTGGCCAAACCACACGGCTTATGGGATCTTGGCTCCCCAACCAGGAATTGAACCCGGGCCCTTGGTGGTGAAAGCATGGAGTCCTAACCACTGGACCACCGGGGAATTCCCAAGGTGTAACTTTTGAGTCCTAACCACTGGACCACCAGGGAATTCCCAAGGTGTAACTTTTGACATAAGAAATCTAGAATCTAGGAGATGTGAATTCGAGTCCTGGCAGTAGAAAAGTTAGCTGTATCTTCTAAGGCAAGCACTTCACCTTTCTAGACCTCTTCTCGTTCCACTAAAACAAGGAGGGTCAGACTAAGGCCCCTTCCAGTTCTAACAGTTCGTATCTGTGAACCCAGCTCAGATGTCTGATTAAGACCACTCATGATTTGAAGAGAGTCGTGATCACACATCCTGTTTTTCACGTTGGCTACATGTCCTTCTGTTCAGGAATTAGAAGGGTTCCTGATCCCCTGCTCTAGCAAGACAGCCAGTGACCACCATGACAATATCACTTCGGAGGTGAGACAGAAAATACTCCTATTACAGTTTGAAACATTGCCACTCAGGTCGCAATAGTCACCTGCGTGTGACATTTATGAATGTTTTCCAACAGTGTCCACTAGGTCTAAGGAAAAAGGGAAAGGAAGGCACCAAAGGTAAAGCTAAGATTTCAGGTCTGAATATCCACTTTTCTAGATCTTAGAAAATTGTGGTATAAATAGGTGTGTTATGTATAATATATAATGAAGTCTGTTGAGGATCTCCCCACATGGGGGATTGGTTCAGGGGACTGGATGATGAGTTGTGCTTATGCGGTATCTTTTTATTTATTTATTTATTTATTTTTAATTTTTAAAACAATTTGTTTTATTTTATTTATTTATTTTTGACTGTGTTGGGTCTTCGTTGCTGCATGTGGGCTTTCTCTAGTTGTGGTGAGCGGGGGCTACTCTTCGTTGAGGTGCGCGGGCTTCTCACTGCGGTGGCTTCTCTTGTTGCGAAGCATGGGCCCTAGGTGCGTGGGCTTCAGTAGTTCTGGCACACGGGTTCAGTAGTTGTGGCTCACGGGCTGTAGAGCTCAGGCTCAGTAGTTGTGGTGCACGGGCTTAGTTGCTCCACGGCATGTGGGATCTTCCCGGACCAGGGCTCAAACCTGTGTCCCCTGCATTGGCAGGCGGATTCTTAACCACTGTGCCACCAGGGAAGCCCTACAGTATCTCTAAGTACATTTTTTTTTTTACTGTATCAAAATATCACAGTGAATTATGTCTACTGGCAGAAATTCTAGAAATCCCAAAATAGATTCAGCTTGGCTTCCATTGTCCTCCCCGGTATGGCGCAACCATACCCGTTCAGCCTTCTCTTTCTCTCTCTCTCTCTCTCTCTCTCTCTCTCTCTCTCTCTCTCTCTCTCTCTCTCTCCTCCTCTCTCTTTTCTCTCTCTCTCGTCTACTCTATGCTTCATTTGTTTAAACAGTCTGGTCAAAACAGGATTACTTATCTTACTGGAGACATGAGTTTACATGTTACCATTTCTGTTTGTTAACTTGTGCTATTCTCTGTCTTCACCCTTCTCTGGTCCCCACCTGAGTCTTCGTTTTTCCAAATTCTACCTTTCGAATGTTCAAGGTCATCTCTGCCGTGAAGTTGTCTGTGATCACATGGACAAAGTATGATCCCTGGTCTGAGAAGCTTAAAATCCTGTGGCTAATTTTAATAACATTTTTGTAATATTTTAAGGTTTACAGGCTCTTTCTGTCCTCTCTACATCATTTTATCCTTACAATGACACTGTGAAATGCATTGTCCCAACATCTCAGTTTATCCTGAGCACCTCATGTTGTTGCTTTCTTTGGCCGAGGTGGAAGAACATGATTTAAAACTGTCCTGACTGCAGATGTAAAAACTTGTCTTCTGATCCCGAGTTCCTTCCTTTAAGAGGTCCAGTCTTGTCTTAAGCTAAGCGACTTTTAACAAATGCCCTAGATATGTGCCTTCCTCAGGCTAAGTGTAGTCTGGTAACATTTTGCGTCCTTTTGTATGCGTTATTAACGGGACAAGCACAGTTCAGGACTTACGAAGTCCCTAGTAAATCAGTATATCTCCTTTACACGCTGCACCTTAGCCGATAACACTGAAAATTCGGTAAATGCTGGACTATTTGAGGATGAGTTAGAAACACTGATATAAGGCAGTGTTGTGCCCTTCAAGGCTCCTTGATCTGTTTACATTGATATTAATAGATGGTTCTGGGCTTCAGTCACAGGCCTGAATAATTCAGGCCAAACTGACCTGCTGCACTGCTTTAAAAAACTATAAAATATTCTGGGAAATATTTTAGGTGGGTGATATATGCAAGTTATAGAAAAAGTTCAGAAGTCCACAGAAAATTAAGAAACTGTCTGAACTACAGCGGTGTAGAAATAATTAGAGTCAATATAATAAATCAGCTTTGTTCTTAAATTATTCCATTTGGATTAGTGTCCAAAGGGATTGTTTTATTAGCAACAGCCTATGGCAGAATCATGGAAAACACTACCAGTTTTTCATATTTACTCTCTTTCTGAGATGGGTAGACTAATCATTTTTATCTGTCGGCCAAACTCCTATAAACAGTGGGTTCAATGTATTCTTTAAATTAATATATTGCATAACTGAAAAGTATAAGTATTATGAAATTGTATAATATTAGAAATTAGCTATTTGAGGCTATAATGAACACCTGATGGTATTTTATGGATTGGGCACTGGCGTGAGTTACATGCCTCAAACCTGTCCGTAACTTTGTTTCCTACAGTATAAGGAGGGAAACGGCAGAGATACATTAGACAGTAGTCTACTGCCGCTGGAAGTCTTTGGAAATTATTCTAGAGCCCTTTCCAGCAGCCTTACCTACTGGGAATTTACCTAGAAGGGACTTGAAGTGAACCCCAAAACCTGCTCATTCGCTAAAGACTAGAGGTTTCCACTTCACAGGGCCTTATTTCTCCTTTTGTTGCTGTTTTTTTCTTTAATCCAAATAAATATCAAAATGCATTTATTAAACGTGTTGCCAAATCAGATGCTACTGTACGTGAGGAAACTGTGGATTATGGTCACACCATCTGGCACTGTGAGTGAGTTTTGGAATGCTGTGGAAACTTCAAAGAAAAATTTAGGAGATTTTGTGTATAATTTTCTTAAACGTATTTCCAGGAGACCCGTGATTTAGGAAACTCATTCTGTAGGGTTTCAACAGACATTTCAATGATTTTTTTTTATATATATATACCCAGATAGTGCTTTGTGAAAACTATAATGCTTGTCTCTTAGCTTTTAATGACTCATGAATTTTGTGTAAAATAGAGCATATGCCACATCATAATTTTAGTTCTTATCTTAATGAGGTAGCAAAGCAAAGCGCCTCTCAGTTTGAAGTTAGGGAACCTGAAGCACGTCCATAATAGGTGTGTGTTTGTGATGTTACAGGTATAATCAGGAAAGGAAGCAGAACACTTGTACCCACGCTTATGACATCTAACTACGAAGCTAGGATTCAAAAAATGATAACTCACAGGGAGTGAGTAAAAAGGCGCCTCAAATGTAAAATGCATTGCTCTGTGTATTCCTGTGTCTGTTAATGCCTGTTTCTTTCTTCCTCAACATTGGAGGAGTCACAAGTCAATTCAGATTTTAGTTTGGTGAACTGAAGGCACTGTGTTAGTTTGCAGACTGAGAACCCTCATTGTCACAGTTTTCAGTGACCTAATTTATATGGTGTTGACCTGGGAGCAATACCAAGGTGAAACTGAATCCATTACTAGCTATTTTCGCTGTTATTTTTAAAATTAAGTATCAGAGAAGCAGAGGTTTCCAAAATGTGATTAAAACAAGATTGCACTTATTTGGATGTTACCGACATATTAATACACCTCCCAACTCAGATACATAAAGCTTGTGCTCTATAAAGTTGTTTAATTATTTCAGCTTCAAGTCTTTTTATAACCAGTAGCCATGGACTATTTTTCAAGGGCACTGATGACTCTGAAATATGGAATTTACTGACCAATGATGCCATTCGAGTGTCCTTCTCATTCTGTGTTTCACGTGTTCTGTTCCGTACCCATTTTTGATAGTGTAGCAACAGATATTACATTAAAAAAAAAATCATTCTAAGGATTCCTGCTAGCTCTTTTCTCAGCCATTCACATTTAAATTGGGAAGGGAATTTGAGTAAGTAAATTAATACCTGTCCTACCTGTTTTTAAAAGTTATGTTAATGGAAGAGTCAAATATGATGACTGTTTCTTAAATTCAAGTGTTCTGTTGAAACCAGTTTAGCTTGGAAGAGATAGGAAGATTCAGAATGTTCACATGTTATATTACAATATAAGTATTTCACGAGAATTGGTAAATATGGTCAGACTCTGAGAAAAATGAAAGGGAATCGGATAATTTGGAGTGTATTTGATCTATTTATAACTTATACCTCAAACCCTAAATTAATACACAGAAAAAGCAAAGTCATCGATTTTAGATTAAATAAATTGTTTCAGGTATATATGATGGAAAAGTATATAAGCTTCTCTGTTATCTCACTTATCATCGACATCGTTTCCATTCAACTGAACAGTTGCTGATTGAGGACTTAAAGACAGTTCGGCTGATGGGATACCGTTCGTTGTGATTTAGGCTGTAAACATTGTGAAGAATTAGGTGCAATAAACATTCAAGTAAATGTGAATTTCGGACCCCAGTTTTACGTTCTGAAGACTTTGGTAGAAACAGTAAAGTGTCAAATGCCAAGAATATACCATCGGAGTATATATTTTTCTGTACAGTATTCCATAGAAGCAGATAAATTGACAACTCTAGTCCTTGCTTCTGCGATCAATCCCAGTTTCCATTATCTCCTTCTAGCTGTTTGTAGGTGTAACGTGACTGTGCTGTACCTACATAGTTCGGCCACAGACTCTGGAGCCAGACTGCCTGGGTTGGACTCCCAGCTGTAGTTACTAGTTCTGTGACTTGTTACTGATTACTAGTTACCAATGACTAGTTCTGTGACAGGCTAAACAGATCACTTTTCTATGCCTCAGTTTCCTACCTGCACAAAGGCAATGATAGTAGTACCTACCTCATGGGGCCGTTGAGAAGACTAACTGAATTCATACACTTAAAGCTCTAAGAAGAGTATCTGATCCATGATATATGCCCAGTGGCTATTAGCTACTGGAGCTTTTCTTACTCTTATGGCTATTACATTTCCAAGCATGGGCTCCTTTCTTGAGAATGAAGATACTGTACTTGAAATAGAAGAACACTGAGATGTAAGAACATGTGTCCTACCCAATGGTGATAAAAAAATCCTTTTAAGACAGGAGATGAGCGAGCTATGATCTTAGAGGAATGTTTCCACCGCCCTAAGGACATAAGAACAGAAATGCTTAGTTTAATGAAAGAGGAAGGGAGAAGACATATTTTATTACTGTGGCAAATCAGAACTCTGTTGGATGCTTGTGAAGAGGGGTGGAGACCATCTGGAGAAAACAATTCCACTCCCCTGTGTGGACTGGGTCGAAGGACGGCTGAATAGCTAGGGCATGGATGATGTAGGCTGTTGACCACAGCGTGTCACAGCCTTGTAAAGCAAACGGCAGGGGGCAGAGTGGTAGTTAATGAGAGGGGGAAATGGTTGTCAGACTTCAGTGCTCAGCTTTTATGATATGGTTTTCCTTATGAAAGAAATAGACTGGTAACATTTTGGTCCTTTCCACTCATTTGAATGCATTAGGACCTTACTATTCTAAGTCCTTCCACTTTATTTATTCTATCTGCATATTTCTTATTCATTGCTTTTGTACTAACGTTTTTTTGTGACCGTTACTACTGGTTGCTTACCTTTCTACTAATTAACTAATTAGCTCAATTTTAAAATTTACCTTGGGCATATTTTTTAAACCACCAAAATACATTTTCTGCGGTGGCCTAGTTACCTAATAACTAAATAGTAGAGGAGTGTAAGCATGTATTGGAGATATTTTATAATTTTAAAATGGAGAAATTCTCATTTATTGAGTCTATTTTCATTCTCATTTATTAGTTGAGTCTATGTTTAAAATAAGTGTTCAACACTACCTATCCAAAGTGATCCATGTGGATAGTTTGGAATTAGGCAGCGGTGAAAGAAAAGAACCAGAATACAAAGACAAATTAATTTTTTTATTAGCTAAAATATTTTCTTTTCCGTCATAGTGAATTGAAAAAACGAACATAGAAAATAAGTGCATATTCTTCCTTTATCAGCGTTAAGAGAGGTCCAGACATGAAAATCATCCTGTGAGAATCTGCAGAATTTCAAAAGGACACCTAGGATTATACTGAATTTTCCAGAGTTCAGAAAAATTTAAAAGTCTGACCTGTAAGTAGGATGTGCTATTGCTTTCTTTCCATAATATTATTACTATTTTCTCTAGGTATTACGAATCATAAAGCTAAATTTTTGACCTTACTAAGAGAGTATACATTTAACCTTTTAACCTTAATTGATATGGGTGAATTATTTTAGCCATTTATGGTCAGTGCTGCTTTTGAGTAGATAGAAAGTGAAGAAAATTAAGTATTTTTAAGATCCCATGTTCACAGTGACTGAGATTCCCTCAAAGAAAAAAGTTTCTGCAGCAAGAGCTGAGCAAACATCTGTATCAGAGCACCTTTCAAAAAATGAATTGAGCCTTGTATCTTAAAAAGCAGTATTTTTAAAATAAGTCTTAAAGGAGATGAAGAGCTGAGCTGTGGTGGTTGCTGTTCCATTTGTCTCTTCAATCAATTTTGTATAATGCTTTGGAAGCAGAACAACAAGTAATGTGAAATCACTTTTCAAGAGACTATACGTGCGCCCTCTTCATTCTATTTCCGTATTCCTTGGGACGGGCAATTTATGCAGTGCACTTGTGAGACTCCAAGAGCAAAGACCAATTTCCCTGAAGGGTATGAGCACTCTTGGATTTTACAAATGCCAAAAAAAAAAAAGAAAAAATTATTTTCATGTTGTCACGTTGAGATGATGAAGTGTGCTGGGTTCGTGCACAAGGAGCCTCAGGAAATATGCCCGCTGTGCATCTGTTTTATTCCCAGATTCAGCAAGTGGATGCAGGCAGTTCTTAACAAGCATTGACAAGTAGTGATTAACAGTGAGCGCTGTGGAAGATAGAGGAAGGGTTTGGCATCATTCTGAACAGGAGTGTCTTTTATTCTTGAGGAAACAGGTATCCAACTGATCTGTGAGGATCCTCGGTCTAGGTTTCCAGATCGGGTCTTGAATCTCTGTGTCGCTGGACTGAACCACCTGTTCTCTTCAAATGGAAGTGAGGAAGAGGTCAAGTAAGGACAATGTATTAATCCTTCTGGCACCTCCTAGCCGGGCTGCTTGTTCTGTTGTACTTCGGGGAGACGTGTAGGGCTGAGAGTAGAAATGCCACCTCTTTGGACCCCCTCATGTGATTCTACCCGTGACTGTGGCCTCCGAGCCTATGGTAGCCAGACAGGAGCCTCTAAAGTTCAAAAGCAGGCCTGTATCTTTGCTTGTCTGTTTGTTCCTTGAATGTTTACGTGGGTTTGTTTATTCTTCAAGGCACCAAGGGTGCCTTATGGGCAAGCTATTTCCCTCATGACGTAGGTAGAAACAGTGTTTGTGTTTAACACGTTCATAGCTACCTGACAGATAATCAAAGGTGGAAATCCACAGATTGCAAGAAACACAGATCCTTTTCAGCTTTCCTGCCTTTTTACGCGACATCTCACCTGAGTGAACAGAACACAGAGACTGGTTGCTGACGGTCTCCATGTGCCCCCCCTCAGGTGCCCCTGTCTTCGGGGGCACAGTCCTGCTTCAACTTGCTTCTGTCACATTCCAGACTGAGGGCAGAGTTCTCAAATGTTCACGCACAAACCCTTGCCCACTGGTCGCATTATATAACAGCTGTAAATGCTCTTGTGTGCCTGCGTATAAACCACCAGGAGAAAGGGGCTGGTACAGAACTAAGCCCTGATACAGTTTCCGCCAGAAACAAAACATTGTGGTCTCAGTATTTTAGGCAGAAAGGTGCCTTTGCCCCTTTTGCTAAAGCTTGGGACCCCATTATAAGATCACAGAGGAAAATGAGACAGGAAAGGGTTTGAGATCCTAAACGCTTGTCTGTTAGACCTGAGTGCGGAAAACGAGGGCTGGTTTGAAAGTTTTCATTTCTTTCATTAGCTTAATGGCTGAGATGCTTCTCTTCATCTCTGGCTGCTCAGAAGCCGGCAGGCTTATTCAGATATATCCAACTATCGGAGTCACCTCATTCTATGACTACATTTAACTGGCAAAAAAAAAAAAAATTAAGAAGGGGAGAATCAAAATGCAAGAACCTAAACTGGGACTAAAAGAATGCTTTTAGGTCAGCTAGTGTGAAGTTTTCGTTATAACTTCACAGATGGTCCAAACAGATGAAGGGGAGAAGGGATGGCTACAGAGATCTGGCAGTCGGCCACTCGTCTTTTAATGGTGTTTTCATTCATTCACTCAGCTTTGGAGAGAAAATGGAGTGAGGATGAGAATGAGCCTGGCTATCTCCCTTGATCGTCTTCCTGAGAGATTTACCCGTCTGTGGTGAACAGGAAGAACTTGGCTGGTAAAATCAGTGTCAGCGAACCGTATTCAGATGGGTGGTGATCACGGCGATCATTTTCCTTAAGGTTGCGTTCAGACTTCCTTTCCTTATGTATCTACTCTGGAAATCCAAGAAGCCAACAATGATGCTGTAGCTGAACTGAGCCTTGGGTAAAGGAAAGGGTAGCCGGGGAGTGGGTGAGGGTCCCAGTAAAACCCTGATCATAATAGTAATTGATGGCGTTCATTTCTTTGTACTGTTTTTCAAACCTTCTTTAATGTTAAGGCTAATGAGTTCTGTAGATTCTTTCAGTTGTGTAATTTCTTAATACACTGCTGTGTTCAAGGGTATATGCCTGTGTTTTTGTTTGTTTGGTAAAGGACGTTACGTATTTTGTAGAAGTGGGCCGGATAGAAATGATAAACAAGTGAAGAAATCAGCATCCTCGTAGTTTATCTCTTCGATTGCATTGATCTTCATCTCAATTCACATCAGCAAAGCTGGCCTTCTCATTCTTTTCTCCATCTCTAGGGCAGGGTTTCTCTACCCCGGCACTATTGACGTTTTGGACCAGGTAGTTCTTTGTCATGGGGTGCTGTCCTTTGCACCCCTGATCTCTTCCCACTGGGTGCTGGCAGCAGCTTCCTTGTCGTGACAACCAAACGTGTCTTCCAACCCTGCCAAATGCCCCTTCTGGGGGCAAACTCACCCCTGATTGAGAACCACTGCTCTAGGGTGAACAGATTCTCCAAGGTAATCCAAGTTTACATGTTTTCCCAAATATATAGCATCCCTTTCTCTCTCAGAAGTGTCATAATTTGGACAGGGAATTAAATCGTTACCCAGCATGTCTCTGTAAACAGCACCTCCAGCTTCCCAGTTGCTCACGCCAGACCTTTGGAGACATCCTTAGCTCTGCTCATCGTCTCATAACCCCGGTCCACCGTTAGCGAATCCAGTTGAAGAAAACCACCTTCAAACAGGATCCAGCCCTTCTTTCCACATCCACTGCTAGCACACGGGTCCCGGCTACCTGCTCTGTCACCCAAAAGTACGTGTCCGTCGTCGATCCGCTAAAGCTGCCCTGTTCACTTAGCAAGTCCTCCTCTGCTCGGAATCCTTCAGCGGCTCCCCTTCCACTCAGAGTAAAAGCCAGAGCCCCTACAGCGGCCCCAGCGCAGCCTCACAAGGTCCGCCTCCCCCGCCCTGCCCTCCTTCCCGCGTCCGCTCCGGCGGCCTCTCTGACTGTCCCTTCGCTGTTGCAGCTCCACTGGCCTCTGCTGCGCCTTGAACGCCCGGCCTGTCCTGATTCAGGGCCCTGCTGTCAGTCCATGTGCCTACAGCCTCCCCCTCGCCCCACTCAGGTATCCACCCGGCCTCCTCCCTCATTTCTCAAGTCTACGTTCTAAGATCCGCTTCACAGTGAGGCCTTCTCTGACCAGCCTATTTCAAATCACACCCTAGTTCATCTCGTCGGATTTATTTTTTACCATCGCCTTTATCGCCGTCTGACGTACTAAAATTTTACCCATTTATTTATTGACTCACTTCCTGATTTGTTGCGTGTCTCTCAGTATTCTTTCGCAGACTCCACGAGGGCAGGGATTTTTTTCTGTTTTGTTCACTGTCCTGCACGCAGTGCTTTTAGCAGTTTTCCTAGGAAGCACGTAGTAGGCACACCATAAATACTGAAGCAATGTGATGATGAATGTATTCACTACTCACTTTCCTCTAGGCATCGGGCTGAATACTGAGTATAGGAAAGTAAGTGCAGCACTGCCCCTGCCCTTGAGAAGCTTACAGTCAGTCTCCTTAGCTCCTTAGCACTTCAGCAGTCGTACTGATGAACAGTGTAAATTGCAACCACGAGCCAAGCCCCTAACGTGAGCCTGAAATTCCAGCCAGAACCCCAAACGTACACCCCACTGAATATGTTAACATCCTCTCATTTGGTAGGTCTTCAGTGGGTTTGGCTGCCTTTTCAAAGAATGGATTAATAACACCTTTCAGCTGGGGGGGGAATAAAGAGAGAGGCTTACGCTCTCGTAGAGGACACACGCGTGTCAATAAATCAGAGCAGCAGAGTGAGAGGCCTGCAGTAAAGAGAAGAATGCACGGATGCAATAGAGATAACAGGATGCACGAGTGCAGCAGAGACGGACAGGATGCAGGGATGCGGCCGAGAAGAGCAGGTGGTAGAGCACGAAGGATCGCCATGTGTTGAGGAGGAAGTTGGGGCGAGGGAAGGGCTGACACTTAAGACGTTCCTTCTTCCCAGTCACTTTCACTCCGTCATCTGTGTAGCTGCTGCAGAGCAAACAGAGCGGGAATTGCAACGTTAAGCCACGGCTCCACCAGCGGCTCCTCGTCCTGCACACCTTCCCCTGCCGGCTGGAACGCTTGCCCTTGAGCGTGGTGTGTGAGGCTCGTCGTAGAAAGGCTCACCTGCCCACACTTATCTGTCGCACTGCCCTCTAAACAGCCCTTCCTGCTAGCCGGACGGGTGAGAACAAGGTGTGTTGTCAACACTCTGAGGCTTTTCCTTGCTCCCGGATGCCCTCCGAGCCCACCTGCTCCACCTGTGACATGTTTCAAGATTCCGCTGAAATGGTGGAGGACAGATGTATGGACGCCAAAGGGGAAGGTGGTGGGATGGGTGGAATTAGGAGACTGGGACTGACACACATACATTATTGATACTATGTATAAAATAGACAACTGATGGGAACACACTGCATAGCACAGGGAACTCTACGTAATGCACTGTGGTGACCTAAATGGGAGGGACGTCCAAAAGGGAGGGGATATCTCTATGTGTATATGGCTGATTCATTTTCTTGTGCGGTGGAGGCTAACACAACATTGTAAAGCAACCACACTCCAGTGAAAATTAATGTAAAAATTTATTAAAAATGGCAAAAAAAAAAAAAAAATTCTGCTGAAATGGAAAAGCCTCTATGAAGCCTTCCTGGATGTCACCTTCCATCTGGGCAAATTATCACATCCAAGGCCAAGGGCAGCTGCATCAGACAGCTGGGAAGGGTAGGCATTTCTGAAGAGCATGAACCCAGTCTGGAGGTGTGGAAAACAGCACCAAAAAAATAAGTGCCATCAGTCGAGACTGTGCGTCAACTTGGGGTAATTGTAGTCTGAGATCCCCATTCCTGGAGCAAAGACGTGACAGACCTGTCGTAGATCAGTGTAAACAAGGAGACAGAACAGGGCCAGAGGCCGGACAGTAAAGGAAGAGGAAGGTTGGTACCGGATCAAAACACATTCCTCTTCTGCCTGAAGTTTAACCTGGGAACTAAGTTCTGGACCATATGCTATGCTTATGACTACGTGTTAATTGTGTATATATACAATTTATAGACTTATCTTAGTAAACTATGCAAAGTTTATTTCATGTTTTGAGTTTTTAATCTATAACTACTTTTTCCTATTATCGTGATAAAGTCGTGGGTAGAAAGTGCCCCGCTGAGTATTTTTTAAAGGTTAATACCTCAATCGGGCAGACCAGAGCGGTGATTACAATCAAGATTCCAGGGACCAGAGCCGAACCAGTTGCGTGAGCAGCATGCTTTATACAATGGTGTCTCTAGGGGACTTGCCTGGCGGCGCAGTGGTTAAGAATCCACCCACCGATGCAGGGAACACAGGTTCGAGCCCTGGTCCGGGAAGATCCCACGTGAGGCGGAGCAACTAAGCCCGTGCGCCACAACGACTGAGCCTGCGCTCTGGAGCCCGCGAGCCACAACTACTGAAGCCCGTGTGCCTAGAGCCCGTGCTCCGCAACAAGAGAAGCCACCGCAACGAGAAGCCCGTGCACCGCAACAAAGAGTAGCCCCCGCTCGCCGCATCTAGAGAAAGCCCGTGGGCAGCAACGAAGACCCAACGCAGCCAAAAATAAATAAATAAATAAATTTATTAAAAAACAAAATAAAATGGCATCTCTGTAGTACCTGTTACTCTTGACTGTTTATTCAATAGTTGAATAATTCAATATTCAATCAGCATTCAGTTGAATCATTCAGTAACTGAAGGCCCAAGTGTCAGGCATTGTGCTGCTCTTGTAACGTTCTCCAGAACCTATAAATTAAGTTGTATTTTCTCCACTTAAGGATAACTAAGCTGACACTTAGGGAGGTTCAAGCACCTTCACCAGCCAGCAAGAAGAGGTCTCAAGACCCGAACCCCGTCTGTTCCAAAGTCAAAGCTCATTCTTAGCTACGATGCACATCTGCCTCTGTGCTGCATCTCTGGGTGATTTCATTTCAGGGCATTGGTTTCTGAATCGAGGACCATCTTTTGCATCCAGTGCTTGCAGAGTCTGATGGTAAATCTACGTGTCGTGAATCATGGCTAGTCACGGAAATTATTTATTCAATTTGTAGTCGTTACACCCTAAACTCATTGAGATTAATGAAATGGCTGGTAATAATGGCGGCCTAATTGTTAGCTTGGGCAGGTGTACTGGAGCCTTGATATTTAATCACATAATGTGCCTTTATGAGACTGAACAGTTGGAAGACCAGTAACAGCAGTTCCTGAAGAGGATGATTCCAAGAAGCAACTGACAAGACTTTGAAAATCCCCCTGGGTGTGTTACGGATTTAATTTTAAGTGAAATTGCAAGGCAGTTAATTTTCTTGTAACTGAATTCCTTAATTATACGTGCTTTCTGTTGTTTATTTATTTTTATTTAAAGGTTAACTGATTTCTTGCAAATATGTAAAAAGATTGGTGCACGTGGAAAAAGACTGGAAGGTGATAGGCAAAAAGAGAAAATATTTTCGGTCTTAGGAGAGTAGGGGAGCTCGGATGATTTTTCCCCTTTTTTCAAATTTTCAGTATTGTTTTAGTGGTTTCCCATTTTTAAAAGAAACAAATGTAAAGTAAGTGAAACTTACATTCATAGAAGAACACAGTGGGTTGGATTCTAACTATTTACTGTCTATGTGGTGTTACACAAGTCACTTAATTCTGTACATTTAGAGTATTTTTACTATGTATGAAATAAATACCCTAATTTAGAAATTTGGATCCCAAGATACATAGTTTAAATGTTTTCATCTCAATCTTTCATTAATTTTAAAATAGGCATTTTCTAGCCTGTTTAAGTAGGACTATAATTCGTGTCTTGGGTGATACTTAACGCTGAAGGGAAAGTGTTTATAGTCCTGCCATCTTGTTCTTTATCATTTGTCCTCTTGTAACAACACCCCTCCTCCCACTTACAAAACTCATGCAACTCACTCGCTTACTTCGATATCTGACATTTTCACCTTTTTGGAATCTCTCTAAATTTCCTGACCAAAAAAAAAAAAAAAAAACTAGAAAAGCAGACCAAAGATCCACGGATGACCTCTATAAAAAAAACTAGATTACAAATTATCCCCACTCTTTCTACTCCCAGTAGGATCCACTGGGGGCAGATCACCTATTGTGGGTTGAATTGCATTCCCCAAAAGATACGTTCAAGTCCTAACCCCCGTGAAGTTGACCTATTTGAAAATAGGGTCTTGGCAGATGCAGTCAAGTTAAGACGAGGTCATATTGGATTAATGTAGGCCATAATCCAATGAGTGGTATCCTTGTAAAGCACGGGAAATTGGGGCACACAGAAGACACACAGGGAGAAGGCCATATGATGACAGAGGCGGAGTCTGGAGTGATGCATCTATCTATAAACCAAGGAACGCCAAGGATTTCCAGCAACCATCAGAAGTAAAGAAGAAGCAGGGAAGCCTTCAGTAAGAGCATGGCCCTAACAATACCTCGATTTCAGATTTATGGCTTCCAGAACCATGAGGGAATAAATTTCTGTTGTTTTGAAGCCAGTTTGTGGTCATTTGTTACAACAGTCCTACACTGGGTGTTACGTCACAGAGACCTGCGAGATTCAGATGGAATCACCATCCGTGTGGGATGAAGCAAGGGAAGCAATGTAGCATCTAATGACCTTGGTAACAGGAGGACCGCCAATCGTGAACAGGTACTCACTGAGAACAGCAGCCCAAACTGGCAGGGATTCTACTGGATTCAATTAGTGAGTGTGTGCAAGAGTCCGTGATAGGATAAGGTCTAAGGATGTCCGAATGATACTTGAGGAATCCAGCCTACATAAACTTATGTAAAACTAGCACACCAAAGTTCCCCTCCAGGGAATTTCTGCTTAGAACATGGTGGAGTTAACAGCCCACCCAGACTTCCTTTAGATAAACTCTGAGCAAAATACAAAAAAAATGTCAACAAGCCAAAGCAAGCAGATTTTGGAAGAGAGGCAATACTTGGAGGGGGTGTATGGCTTGGTGGAAGGCTCCCATTTTTTTCTTTGTTTGTTTGGTTTGTTTTTGTTTTTGTTTTTGTCACTTTACCCTGAGGGCATGGGCAGTCCCTTTGGAAGTACAGGAGAAGTTTCCTCCTCTTTCTGGTCAGGTGAACCAGGGAAGGGACTCAGGGCAGTCAGAGCTTTCAGAGAGTGGGGAGGGAATCCCAGAAAGGAGAGGATGAGAGATGCAGGACTGTGTGAACACCTGCCACGTCCAGGGCTCAGCCTGGGATCACGCATGAGCAGAACAAACTTAAGTCGGTATGGACTGAGGGCCAAGGCACCACCTAACACAGGGCTGACAGTCTGCAGTTTGAGGAAAACCCAGTTAATTGCCTGCTGAAACGCAAATATAAACACTCTGAAGGAGTGCTGTATACTCTTGAAAAGGATGCGCATCCCATGGTTGTTTCGAGCACTGTTCTGCAAATGTCTGTTAGTTCAAGTTTTGTTAATCATGTTGTTTAAATCTTCTATCTGTTCTGACACTTTAATTTTTTTTGTTGCATCAGTTACTAAAAGTGGGGTGTTTTTTTTGTCCCACAATATGATCTGTGGATCTTTTTCTTTCTTCTGTGGTTCTTCACTCTTCCTTATATATTTTTAGGCTGTGTTATTAGGTGTACACAAAATGTAAAATGGTTACCTTCCTTATATTAAATGTTTTCTCCTTATGAGGTGGTCCACTTTATCCCTAGTGACGCTTTTTATCTTAACATCTACATTTTTTTTATATCAATCTGACTCTACCCCAGCTGCCTGTGGTTTACACACTCAAATGCACGTGAGGATATTTAGCTTCTTATTTTCCCTTCTCGGGATGTACTGAGCCACTTAAGTCTATGCATTAGTGACCTCATTAGTTCTGGATAATTCGCAGCCATTATCTCTTCAAATATGGCCTCTGTGTCTTCCCTCTCCTTCTATAACTAATCAAACATATGTTAGAATTCTCTGCCTCTCTTAAGCTCTTTCCTGTAATTTTCCACGTTGGTTTCTTTTACTCTGTATTAAAATTCTGGATAAAATACTTCAGTCTCTTCCCATTAACTAATTCTGCTTTGTGTTGTCTGCTTCTTCACAGATTTATTGAGCTTTTAGTTTAGTTTTCATTTTTATTGGCCGTGCCTTGCAGCCCGTGGGATCTCAGTTCCCTGACCAGGGATTGAACCCAGGCCCTCGGCAATGAAATGCAGAGTCTTAACCACTGGACCACCAGGGAATTCCCTTTTGAGCTTTTAATTCTAGCTATTATATATATTTTTTATTTTGAGACATGCCACTTGGTTCTTTTTCAAAACTGCAAGGTCATGCTTTTAGTTTCCTGCT
>NW_006782421.1:79991-88833 GCF_000442215.2 Lipotes vexillifer
CCTGCTGACTGCAGATATTTTCCAAGCTTGTCATTTATTCCTTTAAACACTGAGGATGTTTGTCTTATAACGTGTATCTGGCTGTTTCTGCTGTCTCTTGTTTCTGCTGGTCATCATTCATGTTTCCCTGTTACCTTGTGTCTTGGTTATCATTGGTGGAATACTGGTCATTGTCTTTGAAAAACTTGGTGGGGATTCTCCAGTGCCTCTAATGATGGTGGCCTCCTTCTAAAGAGATTTGCCATTCACATCTGCCAAAATACCTGAGTGTATTTTACCAACGGAGGACCACCTCAAACTGACTTCAGGGCTTGGGATTCCCTGGCCCATCCCAGCTCTGCATGTCCAGGGTGCAGATCTGCGTGAGGCTGATCTGTGGCAAGAATAGTAGTTTTGTCCCCACGACATGCCAGTGCAACCTTTATGCCAGGGCAGCCTTAAAGTTGGGGCCCCGGGGAGATCAGTTGTAGTTTATCTTTACCCTGAGAATGTACCCTTATGGGGGTCCCAGCTCATATAGTGAGAGAGGGTTCTTTCTAAAGCACTCTGCTTTAGATGTACTCTGGTCATTGGCATCTACCTTTACTCCACTTAAGGCAGAGGAACTAAAGCCCAAGTACGAGGGATCAGCAAATATCTTCCTTAGCTCAAAAACGTCTTTGATGCTCTAATGTAAAGGTTATAGCTAAAAATTTTCTTTGAAGTAAAAAATACATAAAAATCCAAAGAGAAAGAAAAAAATAATCAACTTCATTTCCACCACCTACAGTTGATTACTATATATATCCTCTCGTATTTGTTTCGCTATATTACTTTTTTTTAATTATTCATGCTATTTTGAAGTAATTTAGGCAACAAAGAAATGTAAATATATGAGCATTTTAAAACTTGTGTTGTCAACCTTCACCAGCATTCTAGACACCGCTAACACATATGCAACTTTATTCTGCATAAGGATAAGAGAAAATGTTGATGATGGATGAGTAGATAGAAAGATAAAATTACTTTTGTAAAGATGATAACTATAAATGTTATTGTAATTAAAATATTAGATTTTCTTGAACTTAGCATAAGAAAAATAAAAGGAAGTGAAGTTGAGGGAACTGTTGGACTTCACACGTCTCTTTACCACAAGGAACCTCATTTCCTAAAATATGTCTCTTAGGTTAATTTAAAAGAAAACAAAACAGCACAGATGTAAACATTAAAAACATTAAGATATGAGTCATTATGCTTTTTTAAAACATTACATGCTTCAAATTTAGAAAGTCTTTATAGCCAGTCTGCTGTGAAAGATATGCAAGGTAGGGTATCCTTCCTCCCATTTTCCCTGTGGTGAGTTATATTGTTTTTACATTATCCAGCTTTACTGCGTTGAAACTCAGTTCTTTACCAGAATTCTCGTGGTTGTTTCGCTCTTTGTTCAAATGGACTCAAAGTTAACACCGGGCTTTCACTTCTTGCTTCTTTGTTCCTGAATCCTCTGAGACATCTGAATTTTGTCATCAAGCCTCAGAAGGGCTCCTGGGTGCTGCTTCTCTAAGTCATTTCGCATTTGAAAATACGACCTTATAATAGAATGACATACGCACGGCAATAGGATATTCCTGACAGCACCTTCTCTCTGTGAGATCTTTGTAGATGACTAAGTCTCAGACTTTAATCTGCAATCGAAATCACCTGGGAACTTGCTACAAATGCAGCTTCTGCAGGCCTGACATTGGGCCTGAGATTCTGCATTTCTAACAGGCGCCCAGCTATTATTGTTCATGCTACCACATTTGTGGATTTTGCTTCATTATCTCTGGATCCCAAACGCTTCTACAGAGAAAGTCTAACACCTGCTTCACTTCTCCCCCCTTAGAAATGATTTGCTTCTTCTGCCTGGTTGCCTGAAGAATTCGTCTATCCTGAGATTCAATCGTCGCATTGGATTTGAGCATTCTCTATCAGACTTAAGTAGGAAAAAAAAAAGGGGGTTTTAAATTTGGAGATGCAATTTTTTCTTCATTTATGGGATATGCTTCTTGAACTATAATTTAAAATACATCTTCTGTACCATCTGATGGGGTCCATCTATTTCATGGGGAGAAATTATTCTTATTGAACGACCTTGGTCTATGTTCTGGATCTCTTATTAGCTTTTTTTTTTTTTTTTTTTTTTTTTTTTAAGGGGTATGGTTGATTTACAATGTCGTGTTAGATTCAGGTGTACAGCAAAGTGAATCAGTTGTACATATACATATATCCAATCTTTTTTAGATTCTTTTCCCATATAGGCCATTACAGAGTATTGAGTAGAGTTCCCTGTGCTATACAGTAGGTCCTTATTAGTTATCTAGTTTATATATAGTACTGTGCATATGTCAACCCCAATCTCCCAGTTTATCCTTATCCCCCGACACCCCCAATAACCGGATCTCTAGCTTTGTCTATTGATTTATTCTCTGTATTTCTCATATGCGTTCACTCTGATTATTTGAAGCTCCTCTATGTCAGTAATTCAATTTTCAGTAGTGTCTATTCTATTAATTGTTACTTCTAAATTTTTTTACTTAGTTCTCTAATTACATTGTACTGAAGCTTGTGATGGGTTTCCTTAGGTCAATAATACCCCTTTTTGGTCTGTTCTTGAGCTACGTTTCCTCTAAGGCAGCTCCTTGCACGCTACGTTCCTCTCCCCTTACAGGGTATGTGCATAGTTAGGAGGCAGTTGCTTTTGAAGGCCTGGGTACCTCTGTCTCACCTGATATAATGAGGTAACCTCTTGACTTTTTCCCACCGTGCATTACAGCTGTTTATTCAACACTTGAACCATTTCCATCAATTCACAGTATAGCCCTCGAACCTTTGTATCCATGAGCCAGTGAGGCTCCTTGTTCATTTCTCTGATGTCACTCCTCGCCCCCAGCAGCAGTACAATATTGTGATTTATGGAAAATATATATTTTTGATCATTCAGATGACCAAAATATATTTCTCATGTATATTTGTTCTGTGTCCACAATTCCTGGCTCACAACTCCCCAAATCCGTGGACTTAGCATCCTAAGTGATAAGAGAAATGGGAGCATTTTTGTTATAATGTTTGGTGTCTTGTCCTCAGTTCCTGCAAGACTTCAGAGTCATAAAAGTGGAATTGGGGGCTTCCCTGGTGGCACAGTGGTTGGGAGTCTGCCTGCTGATGCAGGAGACGTGGGTTCGAGCCCTGGTCAGGGAAGATCCCACATGCCACGGAGCAATTAAGCCCATGAGCCACAACTAAAAAAAAAAAAAAAAAAAAAAACCCTCAGAACAAAAGAAATAGGCTTGTGTTTTGAGAGCAATCTTTTGTTTGAGATTAAAAAAAAAAAAAAAAGTGGAATTGGTGTGTCTTGTTTTTCATAGCAAGCCTCTTCCCGCCACAACTGGATTTATGTTAAGAAGGTGACTTTTGGAAAGCACCTAAGGATGGGGGCTTGTTGCCAGGGAGACCAACCAGCCCACTCCCTGATTTCCGGGGAGGGGAGAGGAGCTGCAGGAATCCATCACCAATGGCCAGTGACCTAATCAATCATGCCTGTGTAATGGAGCCTTCATAAAAACCCAGAAAAGGCGGGGAAGTTCAGAGAACTTCCAGGTTGGGGGAACCACAATGCTTTCACGTGCCACCAGGCCCCAAGCTCCGGGAGGACAGACGCTCCTTTGCTCAGGACCCTGCCCTGTGTATCTCTCTCTTCATCTGGCTGTTGACTCAAATCCTTTAATATCCTTTGTAATAAAACAGTAATCTAGTGAGTCAATGGGTTTTCTGAGTTCTGTCCACCGCTCTAGCAAATTAATTGAACCCAAGGAGGGGGTCTTGGGAGCCTCAAATCTGTAGCCAGTGGGTCAGAAGCACAGGTACCAAGCTGGGCTTGCAATTGGCACCTGAAGTGGAGGACAGTCTTGTGGGACTGAGTCCTTTATCTGTAGAATCTCATGGAATCTCAGGCTATCTCCAGGTAGATACAGGCAGACCACAGAGATACTGCAGGTTCGGTTCCTGACCACCGCAATAAATCGATTATGGCAAGAAAGTGAGTCACACGAATTTTTTGGTTTCCCAGTGCATATAAAGATTATGTTTACACTATACTACCGTAGTTTACTAAGTGTGCAATAGCATTATGTCTTACGAAAAGCACATACCTTATAAAACATGCTTTATTGTTAAATATTGCAATCCATCATCTGAGCCTTCAGCAAGTCATAATCTTTTTACAACATTAACATCAAAGATCACTCATCACAGATCACCATAACAAATATAATAATAATGAAAAAGTTTGAAATATTGTGAGAATGACCAAAATGTGACAAAGACACGACGTGAGCAAATGCTGTCGGAAGACTGGTGCTGATGGACTTGCTGGATGGAGGATTGCCAACAGCCTTCAATTTATATGTGTATTTTAAAAAAAGGGCAATAAATCAAAGTATAATGAAAGCAGGTATGCCTGTAGTGTCAGAATTGGGTTGAAGTGTAGTACACCCAGCTAGTATCCTGAGCGTTGATTGGTGGTGTAGGGGAAACACCCCCCCTCCGTGCATTGGAATTGGGTCCAGAAGCCCAAATAAACTGTTTTACTAATCCTCAGAGAAAAAAAGTGAAGTGAACCAGCTCGACTTGATTGTCTCCAGGTTTGGGGGGAAGGAAATCTTTCACTATGGCTTTTTGGCTGTAGGGGGTTGGGTGGGGAAAGCACAGGAGCCAGTTTAGACTCAGTGCTTCCCTCTCTTTCTCTGTCGACGCTTCTATTTCGTGCTGACTCTTGAATTTTCTTTTTTTTCCTGGTGGTCCTTTTAAAATCTAAGTCAGGTCACGTCACTCCACGTAAAATTCTCCAGTGCCCCCGCCCACCTCTTTGAGAGTGAAAGCTGAAATCTCTCACTGGCTCTCTGGGCCCGTAAGGCTCTGCCAGCATCCTCACTCCCAGTACCTCCCTAACCTGGTCCAGTTCTCTCCTCCTCCCTCTTTCTGCTGAGACCCGCTGGCCTCCCTGTTAGTCCTCAAGCTCACCAGGTGTTTACCTGCCTCAGGGTCTCGTACCTGGAACATTCTTCCCTCCTTCCGCCCCTTCCTGTATCCTCAGGGCTTGCTTCTTCTCTTTCTTTAAGTCTTTGCTCAAATATCCCCTCAAAGCGACCTTCTCTGACCAAGCTCATTGAAGCTACAGCCCTCAGCTCTGCTTGTTTTCATTTTCCTCCGTAGCACCCGTCACTGTCTACTATACGGCGTCGTTTCCTTCATTTTATTTACAGATTGTTCTTCTGCTCTTCTGCCTCCCAAGATAAGCGTCACAAGGGCAGAGATTTTCTAAAATAGCACCTGGCACACAGCATTTCATCAATGTTGGTTGAACTTATTTGTTTGTTTTGTTTGTGTTATTTTGCTCGTGACGTCGAGGGAGAGAAGTTCTTTGAGGATGTTTCTCCTGCCCCTTCCACCCTTCTCACTCAGTCTTCTCCTACAACCTATTTCATGTATCTTGATGAAAGGCAGTCTTGTTCCTAGAAAACCCGTTCCAGGGTGTCATAAGCTTGCAGTCAACCCGTTCCAGGGTGTCATAAGCTTGCAGTCAACCCGTTCCAGGGTGTCATAAGCTTGCAGTCAACCCGTTCCAGGGTGTCATAAGCTTGCACTCAACCCGTTCCAGGGTGTCATAAGCTTGCAGTCAACCCGTTCCAGGGTGTAATAAGCTTGCAGTCAACCTGTTCCAGGGTGTAATAAGCTCCTAAGCAGGATTCCTTCTTTTTAGAGCAGTTTATCCAACTACATCTTTAAGCATCTCAGTTCAGGTTTCTTTGTTCAATGGAGTAACGTAGAAATACATACCGAAATAAAATATCCTTCACTCTAAGTGTCTTCGTTCAATGGGGTAACATAGAAATACATACCTAAATAAATATCCTTCACTGTCTGCATTGCAAGATCTATCTATTTCGGTGGTAAGGTAGGCTAGGAGGAAAAAGATAGGACAGTTGGAAGTTTATTTTGTTTATTTATTTATTTTTAAATTTATTTTATTTATTTATTTTTGGCTGCGTTGGGTCTTCGCTGCTGCGCGCAGGCTTTCTCTAGTTGCGGCGAGCGGGGGCTACTCTTCGTTGCGGTGCGCGGGCTCCTCATTGCGGCGGCTTCTCTTGTTGTGGAGCACGGGCTCTAAGGTGCGTGGGCTTCAGTAGTCGTGGCACACGGGCTTAGCTGCTCCACGGCATGTGGGATCTTCCCGGACTAGGGCTCGAACCCGTGTCCCTGCACTGGCAGGCCACCAGGGAAGCCCCGGAAGTTTGACTCCCTTATTTTGATTCATTTATTTGCCATTCCTTCTTTTATTTCCCCCACATTATTAATGCCTCTTTGGCAAGTGGGTGACTTCTGTGAGTGGCAGAATTATGAGCAGTGAGGAGGGGGTTCCCTTCAGACTCCACTACATATTTTTCCAGGGATTTTTCTTGAGCGTCTGCAGCCTAAGGCACTTCCGGTGATAACTAAATCTCTGCTAGCCCCTTGGCAGATTTTGAAGGTATTTACTATGAAGTCAAAACACGATTTTAAGTGAGATATTGATTTTGAAGATTCATAACCAAAACATATGTAGTTTAATGATACATAGGTTTGTCTCTCAAGAACTCTGTAGTCTTATTAGCTTCAAACCACCTCAGCTAAATCCTTTATGTTATTTTGAATTCTTACCAGTTAACTCTGAAGACACCTGTTCACTAGAATCAAAGCTCACTTGATCATTAGACTAAACATGAAAAATCATCATCATTGTGTCTCAGGTGCTATATGCCAAGTACCTCACACGTGTCATCTCATTTAATCCCCCCAGAAACCTATTTAGCTAATTAGAAGGGTAATTTTTTAAAGGTTAAAATCGTAACCCTAATACAAATATAAAATGCACACATGTCCATTTATTTTATTTAACGCATTTTATTTAATGATAACTTATTAATAAACGAGGAAACCAATAAGGTGTTATAACTGATTCAAAGAACAGTTCAAAGAACTACACACATGTAGTCAATTAGGAATACTGAAATGAACTTACAAATAAACGTAAAACAGGTTAATATCCAAAGACAATGATCAATTACATTTCAGTAGACACAATTTGCACATGGACAAGACTCATTTGAATTACTATCAGTATTGTACATCTTGTGGAGTTACAAAATAGCTCAAGGAAATAACCTATATGGGGAAAGAGCAACCCGTTCCAGGGTGTCATAAGCTTGCACTCAACCCGTTCCAGGGTGTCATAAGCTTGCAGTCAACCCGTTCCAGGGTGTAATAAGCTTGCAGTCAACCTGTTCCAGGGTGTAATAAGCTCCTAAGCAGGATTCCTTCTTTTTAGAGCAGTTTATCCAACTACATCTTTAAGCATCTCAGTTCAGGTTTCTTTGTTCAATGGAGTAACGTAGAAATACATACCGAAATAAAATATCCTTCACTCTAAGTGTCTTCGTTCAATGGGGTAACATAGAAATACATACCTAAATAAATATCCTTCACTGTCTGCATTGCAAGATCTATCTATTTCGGTGGTAAGGTAGGCTAGGAGGAAAAAGATAGGACAGTTGGAAGTTTATTTTGTTTATTTATTTATTTTTAAATTTATTTTATTTATTTATTTTTGGCTGCGTTGGGTCTTCGCTGCTGCGCGCAGGCTTTCTCTAGTTGCGGCGAGCGGGGGCTACTCTTCGTTGCGGTGCGCGGGCTCCTCATTGCGGCGGCTTCTCTTGTTGTGGAGCACGGGCTCTAAGGTGCGTGGGCTTCAGTAGTCGTGGCACACGGGCTTAGCTGCTCCACGGCATGTGGGATCTTCCCGGACTAGGGCTCGAACCCGTGTCCCTGCACTGGCAGGCCACCAGGGAAGCCCCGGAAGTTTGACTCCCTTATTTTGATTCATTTATTTGCCATTCCTTCTTTTATTTCCCCCACATTATTAATGCCTCTTTGGCAAGTGGGTGACTTCTGTGAGTGGCAGAATTATGAGCAGTGAGGAGGGGGTTCCCTTCAGACTCCACTACATATTTTTCCAGGGATTTTTCTTGAGCGTCTGCAGCCTAAGGCACTTCCGGTGATAACTAAATCTCTGCTAGCCCCTTGGCAGATTTTGAAGGTATTTACTATGAAGTCAAAACACGATTTTAAGTGAGATATTGATTTTGAAGATTCATAACCAAAACATATGTAGTTTAATGATACATAGGTTTGTCTCTCAAGAACTCTGTAGTCTTATTAGCTTCAAACCACCTCAGCTAAATCCTTTATGTTATTTTGAATTCTTACCAGTTAACTCTGAAGACACCTGTTCACTAGAATCAAAGCTCACTTGATCATTAGACTAAACATGAAAAATCATCATCATTGTGTCTCAGGTGCTATATGCCAAGTACCTCACACGTGTCATCTCATTTAATCCCCCCAGAAACCTATTTAGCTAATTAGAAGGGTAATTTTTTAAAGGTTAAAATCGTAACCCTAATACAAATATAAAATGCACACATGTCCATTTATTTTATTTAACGCATTTTATTTAATGATAACTTATTAATAAACGAGGAAACCAATAAGGTGTTATAACTGATTCAAAGAACAGTTCAAAGAACTACACACATGTAGTCAATTAGGAATACTGAAATGAACTTACAAATAAACGTAAAACAGGTTAATATCCAAAGACAATGATCAATTACATTTCAGTAGACACAATTTGCACATGGACAAGACTCATTTGAATTACTATCAGTATTGTACATCTTGTGGAGTTACAAAATAGCTCAAGGAAATAACCTATATGGGGAAAGAG
>NW_006782421.1:88843-103404 GCF_000442215.2 Lipotes vexillifer
GTCTGAAAAAGAATGGATATATGTATATGTATAACTGATTCACTTTGCTGTACACCTGAAACTAACACAACGTTGTAAATCAGCTATACTCCATAAAAAATAAAAATTAAACTTAAAAAAATAGCTCAAGGACAATGAAAGGTAGAGATAACCCAGAAGGTTGTGCTAGACAGGTCACCCAATACTCTTCATCCATTTCAAAAGCTTCTACTATTGTTGTTTCAGTGTCTTCCTGACAGTATGATTCCAACTTTGGAGGTTTTAGAACTCAATGCATAGGAATAAAAGATCAGTTTACTATAAATAAAACCTTCAAATTTTTGGTAAACAAAAGATGATCTTTAAATAAAGCAAGTAATCACAGAATATTAGATCTGGATCAAACGTTGCAGATAAAACTTCATATTTTATACATGAGAGAATCTGAGGTTAAATAATTTGCCCAAAGTCATAAAGCTGGGTGTTGGCAGGTCAAGAGAAGAACAGAGAAGCCAGGACTTTCTCCGAGTATTATTAAAATAAAGAGAAACAAAAAAATTTTAAAAGCTTAAATTTTAAAACCTGAGGGGTAATTAACAAATTACCCCTCAGGACTCCCCTGGTGGTGCAGTGTGTAAGGCTCCACACTTCTACTGCAGGGGGCCCGGGTTCGATCCCTGGTCGGGGAACTAAGATCCCACATGCTGCACCACACGGCCGAAAAAAAAAAAAAAATTACCCCTCTATCGTTACCAAGAAGACCTGGGGTCTGCTTGCCCATGGCACAGCGAGGCCAGTCTACTGACCCTGGGCAGTGGTGAATGAAAGTCCAGCGTTTACGGCAGGGCACCCAGAAAGGAGAACAGGCAGCTCATGCTCAAAAGACCCCAACTCCCTGATGGCTTTCACAGAAGGGTTTTTAGAGGCCATGTTTTCAGTTAGGATTGCAGGGTGCATGACTTTCTTCTGACTGGTGGGTAGTGAGGTAACAGGGTGATGCTTCTGGAATCTTAATCATCAACCTTCTGGTTCCAGCCAGGCTGGGGTCCACGTGCTTGTGGTCAGCATGCAGTCACCACCCTCTACCTGGGTAGGGGACGAATTTCTGCAGAACAACTCAAAGATAAGTGTCAGATTGTTATGTATAGCCCTTGACGGGTAAGTAGGGCTCTGCTTTATCACTGAACTGTTGTTTAAACCATCACTCCTTTTCTTGCTTGGCTGCTTTTACTTTGTTTCTGCATTCCCTCACTTCCCTAATTAGTAACTGCTTGGGTCTGCTCTGTGGAACTCAGGGAAGGCCTAGAAGATTAAGCCTCTTTCTCCAAACAAGAAACAGGGGACATGGAGGCCCTTTTGTACCCAGGAGGGCCCTGCAGGGCCCTGGTCAGTTTTAATCCCCTCTTTTCTCTGATATTCCTCAATCCTAGGGGGACCAGGGGTGGGACAAGAAGAGGAATACAGTTTTGGATAGAGAAGTTAATCATAAACTTGGCAGCGGAACTCGGTTTTAGGGGGACTCAGTTTCACTATGATAAAAATGAACTGAAGCAAGTATCAGTTAGGAAAATTCCCTAATATCATAGTTCAGGATGAGATCAGGGACTGAAAACCTATGTTCTCCCGTCAGGGCGAAAGTGACAGACTCACATTGCCTAATGACACAAATGGTATATTCATTTTAAGATTACAAATATTTTCTTTAACTGTAAAAGCCTTCACTGAACTGAGTGTTATTTCTTTGATTCAGTATATCTGCCAGGAGACCTTCTCTGAAAAGACATGCTCATCAACTGACATTCTCTTTTTAATTAAGTCCAAGTGTTCCCCTGCCTTAAGGACATATTATCAAAGAGATTACTTCAGTTACAGACCTGAACTCTGATTTAGTAAATTAAGGATGTACTTGACATTTAATCCAACAGAAAAGCAACCTGAGAGCTACAATATTTAAACTAAAAATCAAGTCATGTTCAGATTTGATTCGTATATATGTGTGTGTGTATATATATATATATATATATATATATAAACAAATCAGTTTGTTACAGTGTTTCTTTGCTACTCAAGCTACTGAAATGCACACACGGGTAATCAGTACAGCTTGATTTAACAAACTTTCACAAGTGGGAAAGTCCTGGAGATCCATTGATCTGCTTATTCATATTGTAGTTGTCAAGACAGGCAGACCCTCAGACATATTGCATGTTCAGTTCCACTAAAATAAAGCGAATATTGGAATAAAACGAGTCACATGAATTTTTTGGCTTCCAAGTACATATAAAAGTTATGTTTACACTATACTATAGTCCGTGAAGTATGCAATAAAATTATGTCTAAAAAGAT
Source organism: Lipotes vexillifer (assembly GCF_000442215.2). NCBI lineage: Eukaryota > Metazoa > Chordata > Mammalia > Artiodactyla > Lipotidae > Lipotes > Lipotes vexillifer. The sequence continues at coordinate 91,169 of NW_006782421.1, forward strand.
AATGTGGATAACAATTTAAAAAATATTGCTGTTGGGTAAATGGCACCAACAGATTTGATTGATGAAGGGTTGCCACAAACCTTCAATTTGTAAAAAAAATACGTTATCTGTGAAGCGCAATAAAGCAAAGCACAATAAAACAAGCTCTGCCTGTATAACAGTAAGTAAACAGATGCAATAACTTACTGTTGTGGGAAATAAGCAAAGGCTCCTGCATGGGACTGGATCACATAACTGTTTTTTCTACTTAATCTATGTCCGTTTTCCAAAACCATTCACTCTGACTTTGAGAAAGCAATCCTCTGACCAGAGTAGCAACTAAGCAGTCAACATTAGTGTTGGGGGAAGATTGGTTAGGTCTTTTATGACCTAAAGGCTGGAGCACATCTGGTGAACAAGGAAAAAGTGTTGCAATCTCTTCTTTGGAATAGAGATCATCTGTCCTGGGCTAGTACATGCTTGGCTAAAAAAATTACTTGTGCTGGCAAAGGCATAAACATTCCCAACATAATGAGATTTTCTCTTCAGGTACATCTCGCATTTGGAAAAATCAAAAATGTTGGAGGGACTGCTGTGAAATCTCTTCACTGTACTTGCAATTTTAATTGGTCCTCCTTCCAGCACCAGGACGAGTTTTAGACGCCACCATCTGAATGTTACATTGAACACTTTGGGTCTGTCGAAAACTTTATTAAAATTGCAAATTGGGATTTGAGTATACAGACTATAGAGGTTAAATGAAACTGGGATTTAATCTAGAGAAGAGAAAAATGGTTTTTAATCCTGAGTTAGTGATTCAGTAAATGCAGAGACCGCCTGAGTTCCATGTTTAGTTGACGTAGACCATACAGCCTCTCTTTTCCTCACGAATGCAGACCCAGTTCATGAATAAATCTGTAGGCTCCACCTTCAACATTTATCTAGAAACGGACTTTTGTCATCACCTCCACCTCACCTTGGTCCAAGCCATTGTCCCACTAATTTATTACTATAACCAGTGATATCATAATGGAAGATACAGAATTTATCAGGGAACATTGAATTACTATTTCTTAAGAATTTTGGGACTTCCCTGGTGGCGCAGTGGTTAAGAATCCCCCGCCAATGCAGGGGACACAGGTTCGAGCCCTGGTCCACGAAGATCCCACATGCCATGGAGCAACTAAGCCCGTGTGCCACAACTACTGAGCCTGCACTCTGGAGCCTGCAAGCTACAACTACTGAGCCCGTGTGCCACAACTACTGAAGCCCATGCGCCTAGAGCCTATGCTCGGCAACAAGAGAAGCCACCGCAATGAGAAGCCCGCGCACCGCAATAAAGAGTAGCCCCCACTCGCTGCAACTAGAGAAAGCCCATGCACAGCAATGAAGACCCAACACAGCCAAAAATAAATAAATAAATTTATTTTTTAAAAAAGAATTTTGATTGTCTGTGTTCAGTCTGAGTGTAAAACGTTATCATCAGCAAAGGCATTAACGAATCTCCAGGCTTTTCTACCATATTTCATTTCTGAAATATTCATACTGATAACAGTTTACCTAGACATATTTAACCTAGGCTAGGCTGTGTGCACTTTCTACTTTGAAAAGTATTCCTATGCAACTCTTACTATTGTAACACATCAAGCAAACTTAACCAAATTATTTCTAGCATCTCTCTTTTCATAAAGTAAAAGCACAAACCTTTGTGCTTTTCCAGAGGCCCTCTAGGAAATCTCAAAGATGGTTTTATTATAAAAGATAGTCTGAAATTTTAAAAGAAATTCTATATAAAAAATGTCAAAGGAAATTGGGGGACTTGATTAAGATAGGATAATGGGTGCCTGAGAAACTATTTAATCAAAGTGACAGTATAACACTTAAAAATAAGCATAGATGGGACTTCCCGGGCAGTCCAGGGGTTAGGACTTGGCACTTGCACTGCAGGGGGCATGGGTTTAATCCCTGGTTGGGGAACTAAAATCCCACATGCCACGTGGTGTGGCTGAAAAAAAAAACAAAAATAAAAATAAAAATAAGCATAGAAAATAAATGTCCATCTATGAACCAAGAAGTGGTCCCTCACCAAACGCAGAATCCGCCAGCACTCTGAACGTGGGCTTCAGGTCCAAGTCCCCAGAACTGTGAGAAATAAATTTCCGTGGTTTATTAAATAATTAATTTTTTAAAAGCGTAGACATAGCATTATTGTACAGAACTTAGCTCTTTGATAAGCGAGGATCTTTGCTTTTCTTTTTCTTGAATAATCGAGTTCATAATAAAGTCAATATAAAATGAAGAAAATTATTTAAGACACAGACTCTCTGCTTTGTAGGCAGATTACACATCAGGTAAACAATAAACTTTGATATCATAGGTGAAGGCAATAATTGGTGAACCAAGGAAGACAGCCCATCAGAATTGAGAAAATTTTGTTATAATTTTTAACATTTCATAGCTTTTATTGAGACTCAGGTACAATAAATCAAAGCAGATAAATTCAGTTTCAGAGTTTTGTGCTTAATTATGCTCTTATCACATCCTGGAACAAACTGACATTTTAGGACAGTAGTTGCTTAGCGTATGATGTCAAAATAATACTAACATTAATACTAGGATGACATTAACGTAAATATGCAGTGTGTTCATTATTCCTATCTTCAAACCAATCAAATAACTTTTCAGTTTTTCAATTTCCAAAACATTAAGTCTTGATATTTATAACTCACAGACAAAAGTTCTTTAGGATACTCAACAAGTCCTAAAAGTATAAATAACTCAGAGACTAAAAAGCCTAAAGATTGTTGCTTCAGAACAAAACTAGTCTTCCTTGAGAAGTGAAAGAACAGTGGTATTTCTCTGTCACTCTTTTTCTTGGTATAGTTTCAACCTCTTGTTTATAACCTTTAATGAAAGTGATGAGCTTCTATCTCACAGAGAAAAGCAGGGAGTGGACAGTTGAGAACTATCAGACACAAGCCTTTTTTAACAGACTGGCAGCACTCATGAATGCACATAACTTTCTTCAGCTGTACTATTATGGGCTGAAGGGTTGTGTCCCACCACCCCAATCCACATATTGAAATCCTAACCCCCAATATGATGATGTTAGGAGATGGTACCTTTGGGAGGTGATTAGGTCATGAGGGTGGAGCCCTCATGAATGGGATTAGTGCCCTTATAAAAGAGATCCCAGAGAGCTGTCTCACCCCATCACCCATGTGAAGACATGTCACTCATGTGAGGACACAGAGAGAAAATGCCCATGTATGAGCCAGGAAGCAGGCTCTCTCCAGACACCAAATCTGCCAGCACCTCGATCCTAGGCTTCCTAGTCTCCAAAACTGTGAGAAATAAATGTTGTGTAACCCATCCAGTCCATGGTATTTTTGTTATATCAGCCTGAACAGGCTAAGACACACATACATCTCTTACATGGTCTTAAAATGGCAAAAAAAAAAAAGGAATACATTGATTAATATGACCCAGAGCTATAGCTTCTCTGTAACACAGAAAAATAAAAAGGCAAAGTATATAATGATCATCTGTTATTTATAATTCAGTTTAATGTCAACCCAAGGCTGAATGGGAAATGTGAGCTGGAGGAAGACCAGTGGATAAGACAAAACAATCAAAGACAGCTTGGAGGTTCTGAATTGGGGTGGCTCCAGGGGCAGGGATGCGATGAAGAGAGATAAAGATCTCAGGGTGGTAAGCACCTTTCTCTGAAAGAGACGATTTCTGTTTGAGATGAAATGAGTTTGAGATGCCAAAACAATCAGAGGGAAATGAGCATCAAGCATTTGGCCATGCATCACTAGATTCACAAGATGTGTCAGGGCATTCATTTGCGCTGGGTCTTCAGCGTAACAGATTTGTGAATTGTCATTATTGAGGTCGTGCGAATAGACGAAATAGCCAAAGAGAAATTTGTTTCAGAATTTAATTGTTACTCTGTGCATAAGTATGACTTGTTTTGTTCCTGAAACAGTGTTGCTTATAACTGTTTTGAAAGTGCAAAAGCCAAAAGAGCTTACACCATAGCACGTTCCGGCTTGAGGTCACCAACACAATTTGAAAAAAAAAAAAGTTTTGATGAACACTTCAAGGAGGCTCAGAGAATTATGCCAGTTTCACCTTCCTTTTCCCTACTTGGAACTTCCTTCTGCATTGGTTTCCCTTTAGTTTGTGACTTAACTTGAATTTTTAGCTCATTAATTTCTTGCTGTGCCTGACTTGAATTTTGCAACAGTGTTCTGGTTTACCTTGATGCCAACCTGGAAATCTAACGGGATTCTGCTTTTGCGACTAGCTCATGGTTTTTATTCAGGAGATGATACGCCCACCTTGCCTAGGCGCCCAGAGCACAACTGCCTGGTTTTCAACTCATGGTAAATCTAGTACAGCTTGTGGCTCAGTCACCACTATCTTTTCAAAATGTTTCAGGAAATTTATAAACATTACAAAGTTATGTTATGAAAACCAGTTGTATTTCTACCTTTTGCAATATACACAGCAGTATTTAGGACAGTGTGTGGCACACAATAGGTGCTCAATAAATAAATGTTGAATAAATGGATGGGGGTCTTGGATAGGTAGTTAGGTAAGTTTGAGTTATTTACTGAGGTGGTTCTCATCCCCTGTAAGTTGCACTGTGAAATTTGAACTACTCATTATGCTGGGGGTAGAGATGGAACCATAAAATGCGTGGCATTTGACCTCGAAGAGAAGCCCTTGAAACGCACATGAGAAAATATTCTTGGAACTCTAGACTTTTCACCTTCAGAGCTGGGTTTTGGAAAGACGATAGTGTTTTGAGTTTCAAACATATGGAGATTTAAAATTTAAGAAGAATAAATGGGAGAGGGAGAGAATAGGTAAAGAACCAAGGTATGCTTGTCCCCATCTTCAACTCGACCAAGTTTGCCCAGAGTGTGGAACGAGTGTCTTTGGGTTGGGGGAGGAGGAGGGTCTGGTTGGAGTGAGCTCTAAGGTCCTTTATGCCTCCTCATAACTGGTCCCAGAGGAGGTTACGAATGGTACAGTTCTGGGCTTGAACATCTGGGAGTAGAAAAGGACCTACGGGTCCTGCTCCCCAAGAAAGCCCAAGGATGTGGCAAGTCCACGAAAGAAGAATCTCCACCCAGCAAAGTTCAGTGGCAGTCAAGGAGGAGTGGTGTCGTGGCACCTCTGGATAGAGAAGGTCCAGGGTGGCTGCCTGAGTCTTACTTGACTCTGACATAACCCAGGGGGTGTAGACTAAAACTTTCCATTCTCATTGACGGTCATCAAAATGGCAAAGGGAAGAAAGGTAGTGGAGCTGTTTGGGATGAAGATAACATGGGATGAACTTCATGAACTTGAAGTCCGTAAGTGATGGGCCAGACTACGTGATGAGGTGATAGCAGGGGTGCAGCCCAAATCGATGACCTGAATTGACAAATTGCCTCTCTGTAGAGGCCAGTGGAAGAGAGAGGGTGAGAGCAGAACCGAACTCTTCCCCTGCTGTAGGAGCCCCGCTAGCCTGCCACATCATTATACCCTGAGCCCTGAATCTGTGCTGGCGGTAAGATGCCACCTCCTGAAGGGACTGACGGTGTTAAACCTGAATGCAGGGATAAACGACTGAAGTCTTTGACTTTATTTAGCAGGTATTAGATTGCCTTCTCAGCCAGCAGACAAAATGGGGACTCTATAGGGATTAAGTATTCAGAAAACTAAATTATCATTACAAACACCTGCGTTTGGGGCTCTCTCCACTGTGCTATTCCTAATAGCACAGATGTACATACACATGTATTTCTTTAAGAGTGAGCCCATGTACCTACTTGGTTACCGGACGACTTACAACTCAGTAACAAAGTAGCAAGACTTATTCTTAAATCTTATAAGGGTAAAACATAAAATGGTTTGAGGTATGTGCATTTATCACTTAGAGGTGCAAATACTTATAAATTGTTTTTGAATGTGCTCCTCTAGAAAGACTCGAGGAGGTTAGGGGCAAAGGCCACCCATCCACGAGAGCACGAGTTGTATTTTTAGCGTCCGGCTGAAGTTTTTGTAATACTAATGAAAGTTGAATTTCAGAAGGGACCACCTCCAACTGAAGGATAGGGAACAGGAAAGAGCTTTCTTCAGTAGCATAAGGTCAGAGGTGTTTTTATTTCCTCTGAAGCTTGAAATTCAACTGTGTTTAGAAATTTCCAGCATGATCCCAATGTTGGAAATAAGGCAAAGCATAAAGTGTTAGATGCAAAACGAAAAAATAAATGTGTGTGTGTTCCACTCAGCAGCCCCATCTGAGAGGAACATAAATTCGATTTACGTACCGTAAATTTAAATAGTCCAACATGAGGGAATACATCAGATAGAGAAGGAGTTCTCCCTTATTTTCCTATATCTGCAACATGCATACATGGGCAAAATGCGGAAGAAAATGCCCCTTCGGAGCTTACAAAAAAGGATAGACCAAATAATAATAATATCCCAAGTTATTTACATAAGATTTCATTATAAAATTCTTTAATTACTCTTATTAAGATAGTTGGTGGGCTTCCTAGATAATACACATTTAGCTCTCCTGTCTTTGCTTTACCTACATTTATATATCTGTTGACTTTGAAAGAAGATTGCTATATTATCAGCAGTAATAGATGCTTATTGTAGAAGGTTTGAAAAGAGTCGGCATAATCTTGCTACCCAGACATAATAACTTTTAATATTTTGTTGTATATTCCTTAAGGATTTTGTCTGTGCATCTATACATTTATTTTCATAGTTGATATCATAGTACCTAAATAATTTTTCATCCTGTACTTTGTAAAATAAGTATTTTCCATGGTTAGGAAAAAAACTTTAACCCTTTCATTGATTGATTAATTTTCTGTGTTATGTTGTATCACAACATACTCAACCATTAATATTTTTTGAACGGTGTGTTTGTTTTCCTAGCCTAACATTATAAACAATACAAGGACTGTTTTTCAGTTTTCATATAGGGCTACATTCCAGTTACCGTTCCCTGATCCACACCCTCACCTCACACACAGCATAGGCTCCTGGAGAAAGTCTAACCCCACTGGACTATGGCTTTATAAGAAAAGAAAGTGAGAGAAATCTTTCTCTCTCTCACAACGTGTGCACATAGGGAGAGGGCAGCTGTCTGCAGGCCAGGAAAAGAGCTCTTACCAGAAACGGACCTGCTGTACCTTGATCTTGGGCTTCTAGTCTCTGGACTGTGAAATATATGTTTCTGATATTTAAGTCACCCAGACTACAGTATTTTGTTATGGCAGGCTGAGCAGACTAACACATTTGAAAAGTTATTGATACATGCTGATAAATTACTTTCCAGAAAGTTGTTACCAATATACATTTCTCCAGCAGTACGTAAGGAGTCCTATTGCCCTGTACTCTCACTAGCACATTCAAAACATTTTAAAATTTTATTCTTTCAAGATATATCTATGTATCAATCATCTATCTCTCTATCTATTCTTTCAAAGATTTTTTTTTTTTTTTTTTTTTTTTTCCCACGCCTCGGGTCTTGAGGGATCTTATTTTCCCAACCAGGGATCGAACCCGTGCCCTTGGCAGTGAAAGAGCAGAGTCCAAACCCCTGGACCTCCAGGGAATTCCCTCTTTTAAAGTTTTTTGAAGCTTGTTCTTTTAAAGTTTTATTTCATCCAAATAGACTTAGCTTCTATGGCATTGCCCCACGGATGTACCACTATATTTTGAAGTTCTCAGTGTTAGTAATATTTCATAGGGGTAAAAATGGCCACTCAGGAATCCTAAAGCAAACACATAAGAAAAAAAAAAAAAAACTTTTACAAAATTTCCATTATTTCATCATCTCCATTTTATATTCATGGAAAGGAAAAGCTAAGAGCTAGGAACCTGAGATGGTTTCAAGGCAATTTGTTAATAGGACTGACAATCAAAGACCTGGGATATAGGCTTTCTTCAATACGAAGCCCTCATCTATCTTGCAATGAAAGATGTCATTTTTTTTTTTTTCTTTTTGGCTGCGCCGTGGGGCATGTGCGATCTTAGTTCCCCGGCCAAGACATCAAACCCTTGCCCCTGCAGTGGAAGCACGGATTCCTAACCACTGGACCACCAGGGACGTCCCCAAAGACGTCATTTTTGTTAGGAAACAGTAATGTAGAAAAATTATCACGTGCACAGAAGCCATACTCTCCCTCAGTAACTTTTTATCATGCTCTTAAATAAAGCCCTGGCTAGCAGAGCATTCTCCTTTCCTCACTATGCACCCTAGACTGTTTATGTTTCCTGAACGATAATTTTCTTTCCTTCGGCTTGCAATAGAAATCAGTAACTTAAGAGACAGCTTGGATCTGAGAACTAAATTCCACTTTTCGTCTACTTTTATACTAAGAACATCGTACCGTGCTCTGTGCAGAATGCAGATGTTCATAGCATAAATTAGTTTACTATTAAACAGTAACAGAAATTTGCCAGTTATTGCCACTGACAGTTTATCTTGAGGATAAATTCACAATGGTGTGACTTGTGTCTGACTCACTTTTCCATTCTCCATTCTTAACTCACCTGTTCCATACAGTATTACTTTACAGTACACTGTGCACTGTTTTCCTGACTTTGCCCTGAGCTGGCACCAAGTGAGTGGAGATGAAAATATCTTTCACGTCAGTCTGTCTTGCCTCATAACATTCTCAAGCTGTTTTCCCCATTGTAGCATTTCAAGGACAGTTCTGCCCTACTGGGTCCTCTTACAGCAGTTTGGATTTCCATGGAAGGGCTGCCCGTGGAGTTGATAATGGCACAGAGAAGAGAGAAAATTAAATTCACCTGGGTTGACCAAGTGGGCAAAAGAGAGCAATCCAAGGTCAAACAAAGGATATTTCAAGAGTCAATCTTAAGGGACTTTCATTTTATGGAAACCCCAGCCAGAAATGCCCTCAGCTCAGAAAGTTTTTCTTATGAGGTTTGAGTTTGCGTCTTAATGTTATTTTTATAGCATCAGTACTGGTTTTCATTTACCATAAATGATAATTTGAGCAGAGTGATGAATGGGTAGAGGGTATGGAGTAAAAATGCCAGTTCTTCATATAGAAAAATGTTCTATTTCAGAAAAAAACAAACAAACAAACCCAAACTCTTGTGGTTCTTCAAAAAAGCCATTTCAGTGACGCTTGTTTTGTTCAATTTAGAAGTGCAGGTATAGCAATTCTAATTTCTTAAATGTCGAATGCTCTTTAAATTGAACAGAAAAAGATGTAATTGTGTGTAATGTACTTGGAATGAAATTAGGCTCAAATTTAATTCTTCTTTTGTGCCCACTGTAGTGTGGGAGATGCCAGTTTTTTAACAGCCATATAGAAAAAGATGACTTTTTAATATTAGGATCTAATATAATTGAATGCATGCTAGAGAATAATACTCACATAGTTTCAATGGAGACTTTTAGAAAAGACTTGTGTCCAATTCAAAGAACATTTTGATTTTTGCAGAAAATCAGGTGGCGTTTCTCCTCTCTTTCTGCTGACATGCATGCCTCTGAGAGATGGTGTAAGCAGGAGAGCTCAGCAATTCCACATCACTACAGCTCAGTTAAGATCCAGAGTTTTAAGTGTATTGGTATCCCCCCAGAAAAGGGAACTTTCTCTCATAATATACAAACATGCCATAAAATAGTAACTCACGGCTTTATCAAGACTGCCCCCAAATGGTATGTGGTCCTACACAAATTTTAGACAAATTAGAAGTTATCAAGCCCTGATCTCAAAGAAAAAGAATAACCGTGTAGTGCGACTACTCTGTATGCTAAGTGTGTCACTTGTATTATATCATGTAATTCTCGTAACAGCCTCTGAAATAGTTACTATTATTATTTCCAAGTAACACATGAAGAAACTGAGACTGAGACATGTCAAACTTATTCCCCCAATGATCCCACAGACAGTACGTGCTGGACCTGTGACCAGAATCGACATTTGGAAAAAAGCTACTTTACTCTGTTGTTCCTGATCCTACACAGAGTCTTCTTTTTAATTAATTAATTAATTAATTAATTTTTGGCTGCCTTGGGTCTTCGTTGCTGTGTGCCCGCTTTCTCTAGTTGTGGCGAGCGGGGGCTACTCTTCGTTGCGGTGCGCGGGCTTCTCACTGCCGTGGCCTCTCTTGTTGCGCAGCACAGGCTCTAGGCGCACGGGCTTCAGTAGTTGCAGCACGTGGCTTCAGTAGTTGTGGCTCACGGGCTCTAGAGCACAGGCTCAGTAGTTGTGGCGCACGGGCTTAGTTGCTCCGCGGCATGTGGGATCTTCCCGGACCAGGGCTTGAACCCGTGTCCCCTGCATTGGCAGGTGGATTCTTAACCACTGCGCCACCAGGGAAGCCCCTGATCCTACATAAAATCTTGTAGGCCACAGGCGGTATGCTTGGGATGGAGGATTTAGAATAAAATGTTTCTGCAACTACCATATTCTTAAAATGTTATGATAGTTTATGAACAAACTGGCTACAAATAAATTTTTAGCATTGCCTGTAAAGCAGCACAAAGTACACATTTGATATTTTGAAACCAGTACATGCTTAAGATTTCACAATACTTGATTTTTTAACTGGTAAGTGGTCTCATTTTCCCAAATGTAGCCCTGAATGGAAGGGCCCAGGCCCTCTCATTGTCTTTGAGCTAGTTTGCAACTCAGAGTTGGAGTAATGCAGATGAATTCTCTGCAGAGGAATACAAAGGATCATCGCCCTGTAGATACTCCGCCCAATTTTTCATCCAGGAGTAAATTTACTTCAGCGTTCCTAATTGTGTGTGTGTTTGAATTCTTCCTTGAACCAGTTGTAACGTCTGACTGACTTCCCCCATAATTTAATGAGTTAAATAAAATCTTTGACGTACGTTCACGTCGTATTTGTATATGACTCATGACTTCACCATTACATTTTTTTTCTTTTTCTTTTTTTTTTTTGTGGTACGCCGGCCTCTCACTGTTGTGGCCTCTCCCGTTGCGGAGCACAGGCTCCGGGCGCGCAGGCTCAGCGGCCATGGCTCACGGGCCCAGCCGCTCCGCGGCATGTGGGATCTTCCCGGACCGGGGCACGAACCCGCGTCCCCTGCATCGGCAGGCGGACTCTCAACCACTGCGCCACTAGGGAAGCCCTAAATTTGTTTTCCTTTAGCACTTTATTTCTTCCTTCTATTTGAGCATCTATTACAGGGGCCAAATCTACCCCCAATCCTGTTTTTGTATAGCCTACTAGCCAAGAATGATGTTCACATTTTTAGCAATTTAAAAAAGAAAAAGGAAAAGTAATATTTCGGGGCATGGGAAGATTGTACAAAATTCAAATTTTAGCATCCATAAATAAAGTTTGATTGGAGCAAAGCCACGCTCATCAGTTTATATATTGTCTATGGCTATCTTCCTGCTACAACAGTTCCTCAGTTGCTACAGAGACCTGATCTAACCTTCTTGCCCTCTACCACCTTCCTTCTCGTTGCTGTATCTCATCGCGGCTCGTTCCTGGCCACCACCCCCGCCCTTCCCCAACCAGACTCCCAGTGACTAGAGGGATTCCGACGCCACCTTAATTCTCAGAGTACCGTGGAGCCCTTGAGAGCCCCTTTCGGGCTGCGGGTGTAGACGAGGCTCCCAGCATTCGCTGCTGTCTGTTGCGTTCCCTTGCTCTCTCCTCCCCCAAAGAACCGTCTCTGCTTCACTGATCCTCTGCTGGCCAAACCATTGCTGCCTGCCCGCTGCTGCCTCCTAATCCAGCCTGTAGGGTTACTAAAACATTGTATTCAATTAGAATTCTTATATTTTGAACTCCATCAATTAAAAACTTGTGAAAATTTGTTTTCTCTCTGTTATAGGAGAGTCGATATCACATCCTAGATTTTGCCTCTTGGCCTCTGCAAAGCCTAAAATGCATATCTCTAGCCCTTTAAAGAAAAAGTTTGCCTATCCCTGTTCTTTAATTGACAGGTACTATTCTAGCGCCTGGGGATACTGCGGGGACCAAGAAAGGAGTAGTTCCTGCCCCTGTGGGGCTCATACTCTTAGCAGAAAGACTGAAAGTCAGCAAATTCATATGTATGTATGTACAGGAGACTCTCCTTGTTCTTGGGTAATACACACCATATTTAGGGGTAAAGCGGTTTGATGTACGCAACTTACTCTCAGATGGTTTGGATAATAACAACAATGTGTGTATCTACAGAGTTTTGAGGGGGAAAGAGAGTTACCCAAGAATTCTGT
>NW_006782421.1:103414-105241 GCF_000442215.2 Lipotes vexillifer
TCTGTGCCCAGCTAAATTATGATTCATGTGTTAAGGCAACAATATTGCATTATAAGCATCAAACTTAAGAGACTAGATCTTAATTATTCCCACCAGAAAAAAAAAGAAATGATAATTATGGGATGGGATGTGAAGTGAAAGAGGTGCTAGCTAATGCTGCAGTGGCAATTATACTGCAATATATAAATGTACCAAATTAACATGCTATACACCTTAAACTTACACAGTATGCTAAATATATTTCGATTTAAAAAACGGGTTTTTGGATGACCATGATGCCAAGTTAGACTTAGTATCTACTGACATCATACTCTGTTTGTTTTACAGTTGGTTCTCTCACAATATACAAACATGCCATAAAATAGTAACTCACGGCTTTATCAAGACTGCCCCAAAATGGTATGTGGTCCTACACTAATTTTAGACAAGTTAGCAGTGATCAAGCCCTGATCTCAAAGAAAAAGAATGGTTGGTTCTGTGCATGGATTTCTCCTTCACTATAACTAAGTTTCTTGAGGGCAGGAACTATGCTTTGCCATAGTAGAGTGCCTTGCACATGTCAGAGTAAGAACTCAATGACCATTTGTAGAATTAAATTGAATAACGGCTGAAATCTCTTGCCAGGTATAAGCATATCATTGTACCTTCTTTCCTATGCTGTAGCACTATACATACATACATATATATGTGTTACCTTATGATTTTGATGATGTTGTGGATATTATAAATATTCATATTTAAGTTAATAGTATATAAGTTCACTTTTCTCCTAGCTAGGTACAAGAATTGAGTGTAAGAGTACCACCTGAAAAAAAAAACAAAACACACAATAAAAGAAAATATAATTGAGTTGTTGAAAGCCCTAGGAATTGGTGGTGATATTTTTAAGCTTCAAAAACCTGGACGAGGAAAGGCAAATATGTGTTCCTCGTATTACTTCTTCTCATTTCCAGTGCCTTTTAGCAGACTGCTGATAGATGAGGGTCCTCTTTCTTCACTAAGAGGATTGCTTTTAGACTCCTTAACCTGGTGTCCTATTCAGCCACTACTGAGCCATGTGAGTCAGCATGTGAATGAGAAGCTGGTTGTCCATGCTTGAAACAGAGGAGAAGGTAATCGAATCTAATTTTACAAATGTCATTTCTTAATTCCCTTTAGTCCTTTCTTGCCTTCTGTTTGAGTGATTTTTTTCTTTCCCTTTTCCTCCCTTCTTTATTTATGACTTATATGTTTATCTCTACTTCTTAGTGGTATGTCAGTGGGGAATTATTGTGATGCAATGGTAGCTTCCAAGGCCACTACCAAGGGGTTAACTTGGAAAGGCTCACGGAACAAATTAAGATGCTGAAATCACAGTTTTTTGACCCCACGTAAAGCCAATAGCAAGAGGCAAGGGAAAAGAGAGGGAGTAAGGTTAATCGTGTTCTTAGGAAAGGCTGCCATTGAGACGGAAGGACCAAGTTACCGGAATCCTGTAGAGGGAAACGTTCGTGTGTCCCGACCCCCATTTTTCTGCACCAGCCTTCCCCTCTGACGTTGTGCTGTGGGGACCAGCATTGAGGGTGAGCAGATAGGTGTCTGGAGCCAGTTCATACTTTCTCTACCAGACTCAGGGACTGGGGTACCTGGCTAGAGTTGTAACTCAACCCTGATAACTTGCTGAGCATCCGTGGATTTTATCTAACTGGCTTGAGCAGAGGGCACACGGGGCCACAGTAAATCCTCACGAATTTTTGGTGTCTTGTATGTCTCATGAATGTGCTAACCTGGTCCTCCCATCCCTTTCTGTCTGTATGTTCAGTACCCATATAGCCTATTTTCTTTCCC
>NW_006782421.1:105298-113804 GCF_000442215.2 Lipotes vexillifer
TTCCCTATAGCCACATATCTGTGTATCTGTTCTTTATTTCTTTCTTTCATTTTCTATTACAGAATTGAATGTTCTTAAATGTTGCAGCAAACACACAACAGGTGATTACAAATTTTTAACATGCATACTTGATTTTACGCTGACTGAAATTAATCAATGATTGATTGTAGCCTCCTCTCAGAAAAACCATAATTTAGGAACACAAAATGTTTCAACTGTAACCTCTCCTTCTTTCATGTTACAATGTTTTAATTTTCTTGGTTAGAATGCCTTATTATTACAACCAATACTCATTTAGTTTCCCCCAACATGTAAAATTGCTCTCTCACAGACTAGGACTTTGAATTTCCATGGGAACCATTACCTTCCCTACTCAGCTGAGACTGCTGAGCAGAGGATAAGCTTGGCAACTTCCTGAGCCTTCAGAAAGTGAAAATCTCTTCAGGGTCCTAATTTACACAGGTGTTTCAGTTCAGCTTCTCATTAAGTGGCTCTAGGGCCACATCTTCATGGGGTTAAGACCTCAGTTCCTGGGTCTTACTACTGTGACTTTGAATTTCACCTTTATTTCTGCCATCTGAAGCTTTTGCTTTCTCTATTTTGAGATCAGTTTTATATTTTAACATAGTTACACTGTACCTGTCACTTCTATAAATTTGGAGTCTCATGCCACGACCGTCATTTCTAGGTAGAAAGACGATTTGGTTCCACGGGTCTTGCTAAACGAACTTCATCCAATTTATTCAAGAGACTATCACGAAGAATCGTCATCTCACTTCTGATTCTTAGAGATTTTGGCAACAACGTATGGATATTATTCAGATCAACTCAATAAATAATATGGTGCTAAGTATTTCAGGAAACGTAAAGGTGGCTAAGATAGTCTCTGCACTCAAGCGGCAGACATTACACAGTACAGAGATGAAGGAATGTTCATAAACGATCATAAGGCAGAAAACCTTTACGTGCTAGAGAGATGCATATCGCTTTGCAATAATGCATGCTCCATTTATTATTAAACAAAATGGTAAGCTCGTTAAAAGAAGGAAAAGGGAATGGAAAGAAAGCATTTTCTTGCGGTAGTAACCGGAGGAGTTTCATGGGGGAGGTGCTAGTTGAAATGTGTCTTGAATAATGAGTGGGATTTTCTAAAAGTATCAATAATAATGGAGGGGGAGGTATTGGAAGAGAGGAAGTGTGAGTCTCCCAGGTTGAGAGAAAAGCATCCGTTTAGTTAAGGAGATGGGAGAGTGGAGGGCATAAATAAGGAACAGCAAGTAGTGCCATCTGCCAGGTTAGGATGTTGGAAGACAGTATTATTAGAATGTCAAAATAAAAGAAATGAAAATAAAGCTTGGGTCAGGATGAGGTGGGACAAGATGGGCACTAATTTAATTTAATTTAAAATTTCTTACCGTCCTATTTATCTAAAAGGAAAGGAAGACGTTGGTTTTACCTTTTAAGGATAAACTTAAGAACCAGGATCCCTTAAAATTTAGTTTGAGTGTTTTCCTCTTAGCAATGTCCTGATAGCTTAGTTTCACTAGTTTCCGAGGTAAACTGAATCAGCATTTTTGTCTCTCAGGCACACAAGCTCCATCTAGTGGCCAAAGAATGTAAGCACTGGAATGAAAATCGATATAGAAAACATTTATTTTTCACTTGTTGTTTATATAATGATTAGCTAATAAAAGTGGGCCACACTCTAACTGGACAGGGAAATCAAGTAGTCTCAAACAACTTTTATCATTGATTTAAGAGAATATTGGATCAGATAAAAATGGATTATAGACCAAGGACTTCCTAAACATGAAACCTTTGAAAATTTCACATCAGGGACTTAACATCAAATTGTATTTTGGAATGAACCTTAAAGCAGGATCTAGTTGAGTTTCTAGAGAGAGTCAAGAAAAGGCAAGTCCACGTAAATGAGGAAGGGGCTGAAATACTGGAGGTAATGGTATTCGACCAGAATATTCTCTTCTCCCCCGTGCCTAACTCCTACTTTGCCTTCAGATCTTAATTTGGATGTGACTTCCTCTGGACAGTGTTCCTTGACTTCTCAGGTCTGGATTAGATGAATCACTTAATGTCCTCCTAGCGACCGCCATCTCCACGATGCCGTGACCACACTGCACTGTCACTTCCCGTTTTTGTCTATAGACCTCATTACAGTTTAAACTCCTCAACAGCTGGTACCATGCTATTGGTGTTTACTTTTCTATCCGTAATGCTTAGGGTAGTACCTGCCATCTAACAGGCACTCCACATACATTATTTACAAAATTAAGGGACAGATAAATGAAGAGAACAACTGTGATAGAAATGTCCAAGGAACACGTATTGAAAGTTAGTATCAGTAAAGCTTAAGCGAAGAAAGAAAATATTTTCAGGAAAATTACTAGTAGAAGAAAAACATTTTTCTTCATTGTATGTTGATTCTGCGCATGAAGTCCATTTACTTATAATCTCTGGTGCTTTATCATTTTCAGAGTCCTTAGCTACTCTCTACCTTGGTGGGGGAAAAATAGCTTTTAAGATACTACTTGAAATAGTAAATACTTAAGTATTTTAAAAATAGTTAAGCACTAAATATTTTTAAATAGAGGAAAATAGCTCATGGTGTTACTGTAGAGATTAAACAAAAGGCTGCATATAAAGCCTATGGACCAGTGTGTAGCACATCACGTGTGTTTAATAGCTGGCACTTTTATTCTTTCACCGCCTCATCTCATAAACTCCTTGAAGCCACCCAGAGAGTCAAAGGAGGCAGGTATTTCAAAAGTCTTTTTTTCATTTTTATTTTTATTTATTTATTTTTTTGCGGTACGCGGGCTTCCCACTGTTGCGGCCTCTCCCGTTGCGGAGCACAGGCTCCGGACGCGCAGGCTCAGCGGCCACGGCTCACGGGCCCAGCCGCTCCGCGGCATGTGGGATCTTCCCGGACCGGGGCACGAACCCGTGTCCCCTGCATCGGCAGGCGGACTCTCAACCACTGCGCCACCAGGGAGACCCCCTCAAAAGTCTTTTTTACAAATGAGAAAACTCCTGATTATAGAGGCTATAACCATATTACGGAGTTGCATCGGTTATTACGTTTTTGAATCCACACTAAGTAATATTCATCGTCCCTTCTTTGTCACCATGTTGCTTACCTAGAGGGAGAGAAGAAATTAAAGGACGTTTGGATGCTACGTAATCACAGGGCCACCTTGCAGAGGATGAAACTATCTTGTAAGGGGCGTATTATTTTTTTATTGCTGCTCTAACAAATTGCACAAACTTAGTGACTTAGAACAATACAAGTGTATTAGCTTAGAGTCCTTGTAGGTCAGCAGCCCAACACAAAGTTCACTCTGGGATAAAACCACGGTGTTGGCAAAAGGCTGCGATCCCCTCCGGAGGCTCTGGGGGAGAATCAGCGTCCTGACCTTTTCCGTTCCTTCCTGCCGTTCCACAGCCAGCAGCGGTGGGCAGACTTCGGGGCATAACCTGCTGACGACCTCTTCACCCTCCTCTTCTACTTTTAAGGGTCCTTGGGCTTACTCTGGGCCCACCCGGATGATGCAGGAGAATCTCCCTGTCTTAAGGCCAGCTGATTAGCAAACGTAATCCTCTTTTTCCGTGTAAAGTAACATGTTCACAGGTCCCGGGGATCAGGGTGTGGATATCTTTGGGTGCACGGTGGCGTTATCCTGCCTATTCCAGAGGAACAGTGAATTCTAAGGGGGAATCCTGGCAAAGGGATTCCCCAAAGGAAAGCAAGGGCTAGGTGATTGTGGGATAGTGTCTTCAGATGGAAGGGTTAGAGGTGTGACTGTCAGCTGCCTCAGTGGACCTAGTAACTCCTATAGATCTGGGCAGACACTACACCCTCCGCGTGCTGTTTACATGGCTACCGCCAGGACCTAGCCTATTTTGTATTTCTGCAGTTTTCTTTCCAACTTGAACAAATGTAGGGGTTGTTATGTATTTCTGTTAAATTGTATCTTTTAGGTTTTGGAGTTCAAATTGTTAAAATGAGTTTTGTTTCCTGGTTGTTCTGTCTTCAGTCATATTTTCTATGCTATATTGGTTTTGTTTCATACTCTGATTTGACCAGAAAATGATTTCTATATCCTAACCTATGTAACGTATGAAAGATTATCAACAAAAATTTGGCTACAGTTACCCGGCTTTGAGTTGACCTAATTATTATTACGTCAAGCCCTTATTTTAGAGTCTCATCCACAAACATCATAAAGGGCCAGATTAAATGCTTTGCTGAAATTAGCTTCTATCATGACTATATAATTCCCATTTTTAATTCAAAGATTAAAAAAGAAGTGTAGTATATAGCATGACATCCTTAGTTTAGTGATTCTGGTCCTTAGTGACCACCAGCCTCTCTTCTAAACGTTCATGAAATATATTGAATGATGGACTCTGGAGTTTTACTTTTCTGTCCTAAAGTTTTCAGCGTCTTCTAAACATTTGTTTTTTTTTAAAAGCAGGTGATCTATTATCTTTTTCATTTTTTTACAGTTTCTCTGAACTTACCAGCAATGCAGTAGGTCTTAGGTTACCTATAAACAGCTGTGGGATGTGGTTTGTGCCCAGAAGCATGAACTTATTTGAAACAGATAGGTGTTTGCGTACGGTCTCCTCAGCCATCTCGAGTTTCAGCTCTTTTCCTATGTTGTTTGGCCTTTTCCACTTGCAAGTCCGTGTTCCTTAGCAAAGAAGGAAAGGACGCACAGATTAAGTCGTCTCTGCTCTAGCCTATATCTATTATTCTCTTAGGTAACCTGATAGTCCTGTGTTTATAAAAAGCCATATGCAGGCTTGTTTCTCTGTGCTCTCTGATACATTCTCCACTCTGGTTAAAGCATCCTCCTCCCTGTCTTTCCCTCTTGAAGGTACCTGGTAACTCTAGACCTCAATGAATTCTCTGTGGTACTTTATAGTTTGCAGCACATAGTTTAACAGTGGAACAGGTATTATCTTCCATTAGACGCTCTTTAATTATTATTATTGTTTTGCGGTCTTAGAATAATTGTTGATTTCTTGACCTTTTTTTTTTTGGTTCCTCTGCACAGTGGGGCTTCTTGCTAAGCACGACTACTAGGAACTCCATAGACATTTGTTGGTTGGTTGAGTTTTTAAGTATCAAATTTGGCTAGACATTCTTCAAATATTAATCTCCTTGAGTAATTTTTCCATTTGGGGAAACACAAAGAAAGAACATAATACTTGAAATTCTTTTTAGGGTAATGAAAACAGTAGTAATAATTAGTAGTAGTAGCGGTATTAAACGCCCAACAAACTAAAAGTACCTTTGGAAGTCATTCCCTTCTCCAACCTTCCACCGATTATTAATCATGTCCCTAAGCCATTTATTAACAATCTCAGCCACATTTGAGATGGTAGTTTGGAAATCTATTGTTAAAGACATGAGATTCTGTTTCAGCTTTGTCAGTCAAGGCTGTGTTTCTTGATTTGTCTTGCCTTATTCTAGAAAAAGGTACCAATTTGAACTTGTTTGAAGTTATACCTCATTTAAACACTAAATTTAGAAACCACATCACTCTCTTGGTGCATTTTTTTAGCTTGTAGAAACGGTAAATGCTTAAAAACAAATAATAATAAATAGTGTTTAATAGTTATAGATTTTAAAAATGGTTTATGTAATTTTCAGTGTATTGATAATCATGCAAAATAATGTACTGATTTGGCTGCAGAAAAACCATGCCCTAACAACTTAGCAATTTTGCTCTTAATTTTGGATAAAATAGCATCAGAAAGCCATGAAGTAAGGCTTTGGTCTCTAGGAAGTGAAAAAGCAACACAAATAGAATCCATTGTTTGCCAGCAGGAGGTTAGGATGTAGGTTGGCGCTTAGAGTAGCAAGCAAGAAAAATTCTCTTTTTCTACGTTAAATACTGTGAAAATTCTGGTGCGTCCTCGCTTTATTTTTTTCAACTAGGCAACTTGTTACATCTCAGTCTGCGACTTCTACGGTCTGTGTAGTCCCATGTGATTTATTTGTGCAGAACTCTATTAATTGGATATGGGGATTTGGGTTGCCACCACGACAACCAAGCAGTATAGCTTGTTTGCTTTTTCCTAGATACAGAAGCTTGGAAAGGAACATCTTTCCTGCAGCTGCTTATTTAGTACCGGGACCTGGTAACCATGGAAATTTAGATCAAGATTATGTGGCTAAATTGTTCACAAGGTACATGCAGTCTGCTAAGTAGCTGGCTCAAAGATACAGTAAAACATGTCATGGCCAGTTCATCACTTTGCAGCAGTCTTTTTTACTTAAAAGGTCTTATTTAGTATTCTCTCTGTTTTATGATTCCACAAACCATATTTTCATAACTTTGTCATCCATCCATAAGAAGAATTTAATATCTTTCTTTTATTAGGTAGATTTTGTTCAGTGCATGGTGACCTTTTGGGGGGATAACAATGACAGTGTTTACATACTGTTGTACATGTGTTTTCTCATCAGTAGTGTTATCCACAGCATTTACTGTACACCATTATGATGCACAAGACCTGGAAATTTAAATTGGTGTAAGAAAAAACTCTTAATCTCAGACTACTTACAATATGATTGAAGAGAGTATATAAGTAAAATCACGTGAACAAGATGGTAGCATGTGTGCAGTTGAGAGGAAAGTGAGATCAATTTGTCTCGGGTGATGAGTTTTTTTTGGGGTTTGGTCATGTTATACTGAAGCAAGAGCAGAAGTATAGGCAGACTGAATGACAGAGAACATTGCAAGGATAAGAAACTCAGGAAACAAATGTCTAGAGTAGTGGTAGAAATGATGCATAGACTTCTGAAGTTAAAGCGGTTGAGGCAACTAGTGAGAAGTACAATCTGAGAATTGGGGTGAATGTATATTTCAGTAACATATTTTCACAAGTAGATTTATTTTTCACCTCCATTTATTTACATGCCCACAAATCCTAGGCCATTAAGAATGCATTCTTCTGAACTTGTAACTAAAATGTCTTAGATATTCCAAAAGAGAAAAGAACACATCATGTATAGTTCTCACTACTTGCCGCCTTCAGTTTTCTGATGTAATTCCTAGAACATTCTGTCTCCCTTCCCATGACTCTCACTGCCAGATTTTTAATCATAATGGATTCCGCTAAAGCTCTTTGAATTTCCTGTTTAATCCATATTCAGTAGGAGAAATAACACGTTTCCTTGTCTTTTTGTTTTTTGTTTATTTTGGTAGAACTTAGAGTGACTGTTGGAGAGATTTGGTTTAAATTTAAGAAGCAGAAAAACTACGATAAGTAAAAAACAAAACAACAAACCACAATGTATACAGGATCAACGGAATTTTTAAGATCTTAAAATAGTTAAATTCCCCAAAAGTAAAAAAACCGTGCAAAGAAATGTGACCATACAGAAATCTGGAGAGTAAAAATCTGTTGTGAGCTTTTCTTCCTTTGCAATAACTCTGACCACCATTTAGGTCAATTTGGGCAATAAAACTCAAAACACCAGTTTACATTTTTAGCGCGGTATAGAATCTCCCACAGATGCGGTATGTCTCAGGCCATTTGGAAGATTCAGGATCTGCCACATTCCAGACTCTCAGGAGGACACTTCGGAATCTAAAGCATCTTTTAATGTCCACATGTCCTAGGTCAGGGTCTGATGGCACCAAGACACTGCACCCCACACAGGCGGGAAGGAGAAGGGGCTGCGGAATGCAGACCTGGGAGGGGACCGCTCAAAAGCCGAGAGGCAGAGAAGAAAGGATTCTTAGTGGGTATGACGCAGGAGGCAGATAAGGATGGGGCGGCGGACCAAGGTCACACGCCAGGATACTGCAGACTTTGGACTCAAACCGGAGTCCCTGACTTCAAGCCCGTTGTTTCTGCCTGTGTCCCGGGGGTAGCTGGGCGAGGTCCCCACGAAGGAGGCAGATCTGAGGCGCCGGGAGCCCCGGGGGCTGAGCCACGAGGCCGCGCTGCACAGACGGGCGGTCAGGCGGACCCAGGGGTCCCGGGCCTTGGTGCGCCCGCTCGCCCCGCCCTCGCAGCCCCGCCCCCTCGCAGCCCCGCCCCCAGGGTCGCTCTCCGCGCCTGCGCCGGGATGCGCCGGGCCGAGGGGCGGGAGCGCGCCCGTCTGCGGGCTGCGTCCTCGGGGTGCCCCGCCCTCAGGTGCGTCCTGCGCGGGGCGGAGCGCGGCTTCCGGCGCCGCGCCCTCCCCTCTCCGACCCTGCCCTCCCCGTCCTGCAGCGTCGGGGGCGCGCGCGCGCGCGCGCGGCCGCCCTCTCGGACACTGTTCCGAGCTGTGGTCCCCGCAGGCTCCGCGCGTCCCGGCCGGTCGGCGCTCGGCCCGGCCCTGAGGTGACGCGGTCGCCCAGGGCTGCAGGGTGTGAGGCCCGCCGGGGTGGCTGTCACCCCTGGGAGGGGGTGAGGGGTCGAGGAGGGGCGGCCGGCGGGGGGGGGGCGGGGGGGGCGGCCGGGGGGGGCTGGGGGTCGGGGGGCA
>NW_006782421.1:113847-133832 GCF_000442215.2 Lipotes vexillifer
GGGGCTCGGAGTGCAGCGGGGCTCGGAGGGGGCCGAGCCGGCGGCTGGGGGGCAGGAGGGTCCCCGAGGTCGGGGGGAGCGCGGTTGCGGCGCGTCCTGCGGAGGAGGATGCTGTTCGCTCCCTGGGGTGTCGGGGTTCGGATGCCGGGGTCGCCGCGGGACCCCCGCCTTGGGCTGGCCGGGGTGGTCTCTATCCTCCGGGCGCCGTTGCGGAGGGCGGAGATATTGAGAAGGAAATTCCCTCTGAACACCTGGCCGCGAGCGCGGGTTCCCTTGGGAGCTTCGGGCTGCTCCTCGCTCTGCGCTAGGAGGAGTTCGGGAGAGATGCGCAGAGCTTGGGGCACGGTTTTGGGGGAAATGCCCTGGTTCCTGAAACGCAAGGCTCCAGGCGTGGAAGTACTGATACTACAGCAGACGCGAAAGCTCGGGAGGCTGCCGGCGCTAATAGCTAAAGGAGGGTTGCTCCTGGGCTCCCAAGGCTTGGACAGACGTTTCTAAATTAATAAGTCTGAAAGAATAAAGGCAGTCACGTTTACTGTCCATCGAGGACGTTGTGCAGGAACGGAAGGGGAGAAAAGGAGTGTATGTTGGACTCCCAGCCGTGAGCCAGGTTCAGTATTATCTCATTCAGTCTTGCCAGCATCCTTTGGAGGTCGGAGGGGTCTTCTTCTATTGGGCAGATGTGGAAAACGCTTCCCAGAAAAGTTAAGTTACTTATTTCGGTCCCAGCTAGCCAAAAGGGCTGAGCTTGCAACCCAGGGATGCCAGACTCTAAATTCTCGTCCTTGATGCCCTATATTTTGCTTCTATCCAGAGAGCGATGTTACATATTTTTAGGGAAGACTCCGTACAAGAGAACATTATTAGGGCAGTTAGGGCTCTTGGGGGTATTTGGGTTAAAAGCTAACTAGTAAGGCATTAATCCTGGAATATGTGCGGTTTAAGTGTATTTTCCTTCAAACAGGATTCAGTATAGGGAAATCTTGCATTCAGGGTCAAAGCAAGTTTATTAATACATTAATACATTAACAATTAATACATTACAGGTTTATCTGAGTGTCTTTTATATTCTAGATGCTAAGCTATGTGCCAAGAATGCCAAGATGAATACGATTTGTAATCTCTGCCCTTGAGCTTGAGAAGATGATTGCATAAAAGAATTTCGTAGTATTCTCATAAATTGGAATCTTTGCTAGTGTGTGAATTAATCATCCTAGAATAGTTTTAAGCACAAGTTTTTAGGAACCTGTTATATATAAGAAAAGGTGTTGGATAACTTGTCATGTGGGTACCATTGCATTATTTTCCCATTCAGCAAGAAATACTGTCATAAAATTTAGGTTAAATCATATTGACAATTATTATTTTCTTTTATTATTATACTACCTTCAGTAAATTTTAAAACACTAGAGAAGAAGAGAACATTTATAATTTATTCCCTGTTAAGTTAAAAGGCTTGATTTTCTTTTTTTGACTGTGCTTTGCTGCTTGTGAGATCTTAGTTCCCCGACCAGGGATTGAACCTGGCCCTCGGCAGTGAGAGTGCCGAGTCCTAACCACTGGACCACCATGGAATTCCTGTAAAAGGCTTCATTTTAATAGTGCCCTTTCTCTTTTTTTTAATTTATTTCTGATTGTGCCAGGTCTTAGTTGAGGTAGGCGGGCTCCTTAGTTACAGCTCACCAGCTCCTTTAGTTGGGGCACACATGCTCCTTAGTTGTGACATGCGAACTCTTAGTTGTGGCATGCATGTGGGATCTAGTTCCCTGACCAGGGATTAAACCCGCATCCCCTGCATTGGGAGGTGGGTTAAACCTGCATCCCCTGCATTGGGAGGTGGATTCTTAACCACTGCGCCACCAGGGAAGTCCCGATAGTGCTTTTGTTTTATTAGTTGAGAAGCCAGTGATGTGCGTAGCTGGGCAGGAACTTCTTTCAAGTCATCTGCCAAAGATGTTCTTAACCTCTTCTTCTAAAAAATAAATCTTAAATTAAAGGTATCATTGATGCCAGATTCCATTTAGCTTTTATCTCTCAGAGTTCTATTGGAAACAAAATCTTCGGTTTAGGCCGAAATGGCACCTTGCTGAAATGTATAACATTACCTCTGATGCGGCTGTAGGTAGGTGGATAGAAGGGGTAGTGGAACATTTTGGAAATTTCTCCTGATGGCTTCAGTTTCTCAGTGAAGTGGGGATCAAGGTCATCATTTGAGGGCGATGCTGTGGGTGGAAGCTTTGGGGATTTGGGGATTAGGAGAGTGAAAGGACTAGTGAAATATGGGATTGCCAGGCAATTAAACAGTTATTCTTAGGTATGAAAAGTGCAGTCAAGGAAGTATGGGTGCGCAAGATAAGGATGTGTCTAGTCTAACTTTGCATATAAGGTATTTGACAGCCTGTTTCCGGGGCCTGTCCTAATAGTGTCATCTAGAGGGTACACCTGCCCTTTTTGCCCCAATTCACTTTGCCCGAGCCTCTGCCTCATTGCAGGTTTCCCTGTTCTTTACACAAGTCAAGCCCCTTTGGGGAGTCTAGTTCTTCCATTCTTTTTCCCTGCCTGGAATTTGCATTCCGCTTTTCCCCAGACTCTTTCCCCCAGTTGCACTTAGCTCATTATATTAAATTTTATCTATCTGCAAAGTCAGTGACAGTGTCTAACGCCGTTTTGTATTTAAAAAAAAAAGTTTGGTGCATAAATCCCTCAGTAAATGTTTAATGACTATGCCGCTTTTCTTCTTTCTACCTCCTTTTGTCTGTAACGGTGGTCAGCAAGCTTTTTCTGTGAAGAGCCACATGGTAAATGTTTTAGATTTTGTGGACCACATGGTCTCTCTCTTGATTACTGAACTCTGCCGTTGTAGCACAAAGCAGTCGCAGGCAGCACAGGAACAGCTGAGCATGGCTCTGCTCCAATAACACTTTATTTCTAGACTCGAGATTTGAGTTTCCTATAATTTTTACATGTCACAAAATACTGTTATTCTTTGATTCCCCCCCCCCCCCATTTAAAAATGTGAAAAACATTCCTAACTACTGGGCTGTAACAAAACAGGCTGTGGGCTGGATTTAACCCCCTCTGGCTCCGTTACAGACCTTTGATCTATAAAGACTCTCAGCAAATGTGGATAAAGGAACTTGCGGGTAAGATGATACTGGTTTTAGTATTACCATGGGTGGTAGAGAAGCAAAGAAGGCAGTCTTTTTTTGTCAGGGATTTCAGGGTCAAGTTCAAGATTAAGATGTACACAAATCATGATGACACAGTATGGTAACCGCAATTACAGTTTATTTATTGGAACAAAGGAGTAATAATCAGCTCTGCTTGGGTGGATGAGAAGTCACCTCTAATAGTCGTCTGTTGGGGATACTTTCAGCTAAGATCCTTTCCAGGAATCTTTTCAAACTTGCTAAGGTGACTGACCACATCTTTTGCCAGGACGGCTGTGAACATTCGGATGGCTCAGTTCCTTTGTTTTATAGGATATAATCTTAATTTGTTCCTCTCAGAACTAACATTAATACATTCTAGATAATTTTTTCTGACAGTTATTTCTAAAGGTCATGCACATTTTTACTGCTTTGAGAAAGGTGAAATATATTTCATAGCACATATAATATAATAATCGATGTTTCCTTAATACAGTAGTGAATTTCTGATACTGAATTTTGGGTTATGTAAATTTAGTCTTTAAGTCAACTATTAATGCATTAGAAAAGGAAGATGGGCTTTAGTGGGCTTTCAGTTTTCTTGCAATTTATTAGATTTAATGTGAATTATTTTTATCTAGGAAAAGTATGGATATATGGCTGTTAGCATTACTGACGCCATCCTGGGCTCTTACAGTTTATCCTGTCCTTTCACCCACCCTACCCAGGACTGAACTGTGCAGTAAGTCACTTCTCTGTTGTCAAAGCTTTGCAGTTAATAGAAACTGTTTTAATAATCGTTAGGATCAGGTGGCCTCCATGCTCCGTTAGTCCCCAAACAACGATGATGTATATTCCCGGCGCCCACGAGACTAGGTACCCAGTCATGAATTTTGACTTAGGAGTACACGTCCCGTTTCCAAGCGCCTGCCTCCATAGGGCTATAAAGTCGTCCCAGTGGCCCCCGCTGGTGGGGAGGGGAGTGCAGCTGCAGGTCGTTTTTCCCCGATCGGGAGCCCACCCTGTGAGTAAGTTACCCTGTAATAAATGGATCCATTGATTACGTGCAGCTGCCTGCCTCGTTTTGTTTTACGGTCTCAAGGTGCTTTCTCAGTTCAGTGAGCACTTTTCGTTCCCTCCTTCCTCCAGCAGAAAGTTAAATATTTAATTAAACCTTTAGTGATACTAGGTGCATAAAACTAATTATTATTTGAAGCTCTATAACAAACTTAACACATTCCCCAGATATGCTGTGGAGCAATGGAAAGACACTTTAAATATTCTTAAAAATAATTTTGTACCCATATTTCTATGTCTTTGTCGTAGTTCTTCAGCAGTTAAGAATTGGCTTTGTTTAAGAGTGTTAAAGGTACTGCCTTGGTTAAGACTTTGGAACTGTGTCAAGTATTATAAGTTTTCCAAAAAGTACAATTTGTTAAAAATATGCCATTAGAAGTTTTATTGTACTTAAGTTGTTAACTTGTGCTTTCAAGGGTCATCTTCTAATATACATTGCAAAAGAGGTCTTACATGTGTTGTCTACTCAAAAAGCTGCTTTTTTACGGTTGTCTGGTCGTCCCTATTTACAATGCCCTGGGCTTGTGTGAACTCTGTTACTTGTGAGTAAACTCCTCCTGGATGTTGACTGTATGATTCTCTTCCCACTTACAGCCAATGTTAAATGCGGGGCAGGCCAAGCATCCTTTACTGCCGTTTGCTTTTGTCCTTTTGAATCTCACCACATAAGGCTATAACGTTTGGGATGATTAAGGGGAATTATAGTGTAGAAAGAGGAAATTTAGAGCTTTATGCTAAATATGGGTTTTCTTTTGGTCCAGGAAAAGGCACAGGACGAGTTAAACTTCTTACAGATGTCCCCTTGCTGGCCGTGCCTCGTTCCTAACTTTGCAGCCCCGCTTTCAGCTGTGCACTTGAGTCAGAAGAACCACTTTCATGTCACCTCTGCGGGGTGGATTGCCACCTTTCTTTCAGGAAACCTCAGTGCCCCGCCCATAGGGCTTGGTTTCAGCTCAGACACCGTCTCTTTATCTTCGGCAGAGGTCTTCAGTATAGAAAGCACTGCCTTCCCATATCCTTCCTTCATCCCAAATCCCCCCTCCCTACCCTGCAAAGCAGTGTGGGGCGGGGGGAGCAGAGGGGACTTTATGATCACCCCACCAGTGGGAGGTGCAGGCTTCCCTCTTTTCGTTTTCCTTCTGTCTTCTCCCAGAGGACAAACATTAATTCTCAGAGACACTGTGGTCTCAGCACTTGAAGAAGCAGCACAATATTTGCCTCAGCACCTGTGGTTTGCAAGGAGCCTTTTACAGTAGTTAGTGCTTCACATCATGATGCAGAGCCATCCTCGCCTGATTTATTACCCACGGCCCTCTTCAAATTGCACCTGCGGGCTTCCCTGGTGGCGCAGTGGTTGAGAGTCCGCCTGCCGATGCAGGGGACGCGGGTTCGTGCCCCGGTCCGGGAAGATCCCACATGCCGCGGAGCAGCTGGGCCCGTGAGCCATGGCCGCTGAGCCTGCGCGTCCAGAGCCTGTGCTCCGCAACGGGAGAGGCCACAGCGGTGAGGGGCCCGCGTACCGCAAAAAAACAAAAACAAAAACAAATTGCACCTGCTTAGACTCCGTGGGTTGTGGGTGCCCAGGTGGGCAAATAGGTTCACTGTTGTCAGTTTATAAAAACCTGTCTACAGCTTTGAAGTTACTGGTTAGGTGAACATTAAAAGTTAATGAAGAACTGATGTTAAGAATGTTTCATTTTAGTTTTCAAACACCCAAACCAGGTGTTTACTTTCTTGAAGAAAACAAGCAGTCAATTGATTTTTCTTCTTGAAGATGTTTTGTTTTAATAATTTGAGTAGATGGAAGTTCAAGGTTATTGAAATTTAACATTTCTCACATGGTTAGACTGGAGCTTATGAATATAAAAAGCATCGGTTTGTTCAGGTGAGTCGTAGCACTGAGTCGTCTGTAGTCTGGATGCTTCATAACAGAGTTCATGCTTTCTGGTCAGCATTTTCTTCCCTCTGTCCTCTGGCCATCGATTCTGGGGGAATTTCTTCGACTCAGTCTTCATTCTAACTCACCGATTTGGCACTCACCTCAGCTAGCAAGAATTTTATTTCTATCTGTCCCATTTCCAAATTCTCTAGCAGCTTTCTCTTAATTGCTTTGTCCTTGTTTCATGAGTATGATATCCCTTGAGGATATTAGTTGTACTACTTTTATAGACAGTAGTGATCAACATGTAATTACTTGCCATGTTCCAGGCACCATTTTCAGCTTTATGTGTATTTATTCTTTTGGTCATTCTGACAGGGACAGAGTAGGGAGACAAAGTAGGTAATTAAATAGTTAATCCCACTAGGGGATCATAAATAAAAATGTATGGGGGACCCTGTAAGTTAACAATCACTCAAGAAAGCAGGTTTGCTTAACGACAGAACCAAGCAGCAGAAGCACGAGACATGCACCCAAACAGTGAAACGATGGTGGCATGAGACCCACGTCCTGCCCAGTGAAGTCGGCAAGTTAATGATCCTTGAGAAGGGGCTTACATGTCTGCATGCACTAAGAGCAGAGATATCGGGGAAAGGTGACATTATACCAAAACCTGAAATAATTTACAGTATCATAGTATGTGTAACAGTACCGCCGTTTTGCTCATTTCCATAGCGCCATGACAATCCCGGTTGGGCCACATGGGGTCAAAAACTCCCCCGCCCACCATGTAGGAGGAGTTAATAGTGGAAGACTTGAAGAATGAAAAAGAAGGTGGTCTTTTCCCCCCTCCCCACTTTTCCTTTGCTTATAAAAATGTAGCCCGCTGAGTTCTCAGGGCGGCACTCCCTTGCCGGTGGGCTTGTGTCTCTCACAAGCTTCCTGTACTAACAAACTCTTCCTTCCCTCTCACTCTGCCTCTCCCGGAATTCTTTCTGCGCTGAGACAGAAGACATTCTGGCTGAGGAAAATTGATGAGGAAGAAAAATCTACCTAGAATAGAGTTCAGGGGCAAAAGGAAAACAGCATGAAAACACCTTTTGCTTCAGAAGGGATTTTGTGCTTTGGAAGAAAGGACAAAACTGAGGCTGAATAGACACTGAAGTGACTCCTTTGATTAGTCATTGTGCGTCATCTTCTGCAGAGACATTTACTTCCCTGTTAATATTACTTTAAAGCTACTTTAAAAACTACATCAGTGGTTCTCCACTTTTCATCGGGCCCTGCATGCTCACTCCCATTAGCGTCAGCGGAATTGTACGCTTAGTAGGCAGGGAGGCACGTGGGTCTTTAACATTTCCCTTTGTTCCTGACACACTTCACTTTGAAAACCGCTGTTATCCTTCGGAGTTTTCTAACCATGGAGTTAAGAACACATTATACTGTTACACTGGCTGAGTCCTTTGATGCGAGAAATAGAAACTGATCTGTCCAGCTTAAGTGAAAATAAAATATGCTGGGTAGATAATAGGGCATATTTCACATAGTCCAAGGAGGAAGGATCAGGTTTTGGGCACAGCAGGCATCAAACTTAGGGGAAAGCTTCGTCCTGAGAATGTACGAACTTTCTTAAACGCTTCTATTAATCTAACTGTTTCCATGAGTCCCAGTCTCTGGGTCTCTTAGTTAAAAATTCCACTCTGCCCGGAGAAAACTTAAATGCTACTGCTCGGAGGTGACCGTGGTGACGGTAGTCGTGGCGTGTCTGGTGGGTTGGCGGGGTGTGTGCACAGGTTCATGGGCTTCAGGCAAGGCTGTTAAAGACTCAACCCTGAGCTCAGGGAGCAGTTCTCAAAGGAAGGAAGAATACTGTGAGTCCATCGGCTGCTTTAGGAGGGGCCTGTTTTCTAAAACTGAAGCATCGAGCATGCAGCGTTCAATTTGAATGAAAAGTTCAGTGGCTCCCACTAAATCAATGTGTTTTGGCAGATAACCTGAGAATGTTCTTGCTGTTAAGTTGGTTAGTGTTTCTGTGTTTCGTAGTAAATCATCCTCGAATGAGCGTGATCCGTCTGCCTCTCTCTACCTTCCACCCTCCCTCCTTCCCTCCTTCCTTTCTTCCTTTCTTTCATCAGCCTAGAGGTGATCACCAGCTCATCGCAGGATCTGATATAACAGGAATGAGGCTGTTGGGAGAATTTATTTTGAGTGTATCCTCCTTTCTTGGCTGCTGCAGTTTTGCTCTTTTTAATTTACTCATTTAATATTTTTACAGTATGTCTCATTGTGTAATTACTTTTCCCCCCACCATATAAGGAACACATATTGATGGGAAAATTGAGAAAATAGAAAAAAAGCACAGAGGGAATGAAAGTTGTCTAAACCTCATCGTTAAATTTAAGAAAAAGCTCTCTTCTGTACATATAAAGAGGATGTTTATTTGATCCAAACTTTAATCATGTATACTGCCTCTTGGAGGGTAAGACAAGCTGCCTCTAAAAAGTTGCCTGCTTTTTTATCCAGGCGGAGACGGTCAGCCAGCTTGGAACAGACTGTTCTTGTGGTAGAGGTGGCTCACACCAGTGGCTGCCATCAAATAGGTTTATATAAAACAAGGAACAAATATCTCTCTGAAGAAGGCTTCGCGGGACTTTTCTGGTGTCGCCTCCAAGCTGCCTTCTCGATACCCTTTTAGGTGACAGGGCCGAGCCAGTTGGAGTAGGGACCACAGAGAGTGCACTCGGAAGCCCGGCCAGGCTGGCTTCTGCTTGCAGGTCTTCGAAGACCTGCGATGTGGCTCCAACAGAGGTGCACTCGCAGAAGGGGCCCCAGGGGCCTCCAGAGGGTCAGCTTAGCCTGGAAGAGGGCTACTGGGCCTGTGATGCAGTTATTTAGGTCATACAGCTCAAAAAGTATACTGAGGTGAAATTTGTTTCCGTCACTCCAAAGTGAAACCCTGTACTCATTAATTACTTTCTCCCCTTCTCCTCTGGCAACTGCCAGTCTGCATTTCATTTCTGTGGATTTATGTATTCTGGAAATTTCATATAAATGGAATCCGATTTGACCTTTTGTGTCTGGCTTCTTTCACTTAATGTAATGTTTTGGAGGTTCATCCACGTTGTCACATGTATCAGTACTGCATTCCTCTTTGCGGTAAATAGTAAATCATTGTGTGTATACACCACAATTTGCTTTTCCCTTCGTCTGTTGGTAGACATTTGGGCTGTTTCTACGTCTTGGCAGTCATGACCCTGCGTGAACCTGCACTTGTTTGAGTCCCCATGGAGTAGTGGGGTCATGTAGGAACTCTGTTTAACTTTGGGGGAACTGCCAAACTTTTTTCCTCAGCAGCTAAACCACTTTGCAGTCCCACCAGCAGTGTATGAGTACCCAGTTTAGCCACGGAGTTTCTGATGAGAAATTTGCTCTCATTCAAAGCAGTATTCCTATAGGTGATGGCAGTGGCTATTCTCTGGCTGCTTTCAAGATTTTTCACTGTCTTTGATTTTTAGCAGTTTAATCACGATGTGTTTGAATGTGGATTTCCTTCGATTTATCCTGTTTGGGTTTCATCAAGCTTCTTGAAACTCTTAGGTGTTTCATCTCTGGCCAAATCTGGGAAGTTTTCAGCCAGTAATTCTGTAAATATGTTTTGCAGCGTTAACACACTTCTCTCTTTCTGGGTCTCTGATCGTTTGAATGTTAGACCGTTTGTTATTGTCTCACAGTTCTCTGAGGTACTGTTAATTGTTAAAACAACAACAACAACAAAACCTCTTTTCTCTCTTTTGTTCAGATTGAGTAGCTTCTCTTGATCTATCAAGTTTACTGACTGTTTTTCTGCTGTCTCCATTCTGTTTTTGAGCCCATTCTGTGGATTTTGTTTATCTGTTGCTGTGTTTTTCTGTTCTAGAATTACTATTTGGTGCTGCTTGATATCTTGTTTCTTTGCTGACACTTTCATTGTTTTCAAGAATGAATGTTTTCTTGCCACTGTTTGCTGGAGCACTTTTTAAATAGCTGCTTTAAAGTTTTCGTCAGATAATTTCAAAATCTGTGTCATCTTGGCAGTGGCACCTGTGGGTAGAGTTGACATTTTTCACGTGCTTCATTACCGGAGTCATTTTGGGTTGTGTGAGACTCTGCGGGTTTTCTTTTCATCCCGTAGAGAGCACTGATGTCTTCTTTTAGCGTGCTGTCCACCTGGTTAGGTTCAGGTCTTCAGTTTCTGCCCACGTTCTCAGAACTGTGGTTCTAATTTCGGTTTAGTTTTCAGAAGCCTTTGCAGTGCAGTTTGGATCTGTCCGTGTGTGCCGCCCAGTGACCCATCCGGATCTGGGCGGTGGGTCTGTCTGTGAATTCAGTTCCTCAAGTGTTTGGTGCACAGAGTAGGATTAGATGCACATTTACGCAGATTGGGTGTGTTAGTCCAGGAGCTAATGAACAACGTCATTGCGTTGCTTCCCTGAACTCCTCTTTTCATTTGCTCTCCCTGCTACTTTTTGATTCCCTGTGGCTCCTCTTTTCCATCTTCCAGCCGCCACGCTAGGGTTTTCCTGCCCCACTGGGCCACGCACTTCGGCGACTACGTGTGCCGCATTCGGGGCCCTGTGTCTGGAAGACGGCAGGGCCGAAAGCGGCGGGCTTTGTCTCCAGACCCTTGTATTAGAAGCCCCACTCAGAGGAGAGAGACTGGCTGGGCTCAGCTTTCATCACTGCAGTCTGACACTGCTGTAAACGGGGTTGCTTGGGGACAAGGGCACAGGAGAATGTAGAAAAGAATAAAAGACTGGGTGTTTCCCCGTTCTCCGTGAGCAGAAGACTTCCGTTTCCTACCGAGCCAGAACTAGAGAGCTTCCTCCGGAGCTTTCTCTGTGTCCCAGTGCGCACTTCCAGTGCGTTCGGTTTAGAGGACACTGGAAGAGAAAAAGTGGAATTCCGGTTCCCCCTTGTTTCACATTTGCTACTCTTTACTTTTCAGGATCGTCACATTACGTTGCATGCGTTCTGTCCGGGTAGGAGAGACTGTGGCGTATGCTTAACTGTCTAGCCTGAGGCTGAAACATCTGTCTGTCTTTGACATTAGAAATGGCATATACTTGACTGTGTGGTTCCAATTTCTTTTTTTCCAATCTCCTCTCTTTAGTAAACTAATCCAGAGAACATGGCTACTGCAATTCGGGAAGTTGGAGTTTGGAGACAGACCAGAACACTCCTGCAGAAGAATTACCTCATTAAATGCAGGACTAAAAAGAGTAGCGTTCAGGTAAGTTAAGTGACCATTATGTCTTATTGCAGTTTATTTTGCATTAGTATGTTCCATCTTTAAAAGATGATTCGTTTTGCTGGATACATTTTTATTATAATTTTATATTCTTAGGTCCCTTTAATTTGCTTGTAAAAACTTGTTGTGTTGGCCTCAGAAAAATACCTAAATTATCCCATGTTTTCTGAATGTCAAAAATTTTAATAATGATGTCTAAATTTAGTTAATTTCTAATATCAGTGCTTGATTTTGAACCTTGAGGCATGCATTTCCCGCTTCATGGAATGAAAAATAGATTCTGCAGATAACTTCATGGAACATTATTCCACAGTTTATTCCTTATGGCCGGCCATCTTTTGGACTCTGGATTGAATTGCCCATAATTACTGAAATTATGTCACATATTTGTTCCCACAAGCATACGTTACATTATTATTTATTTATTTGGCATATACAGTACTTTAAAAGGTGAAAGAAAGTAAGAACTCTGGCTAACCAGTTACTAGTGATTGTAAAGGATGGAATATGGTAATGTTGATCTTCTCCTGAAGCCAGCAGAACAATTATACAGCAAAAGATGAAACAATAATGAGTTCATCCCTCTTACAGTTGACTCCTGAATATAATTGAGTATGGTTTTCGTAGTAGAAACTGAGCTGTAATTAAAGCATGAGTTTTAATTCAGACTTGAATAAAGACATTTTTACGGTGATCCCTATTACAGATGTTTGGTAAGTTACTTTGAATGAAGTCATGTATGAGTAAATTTATTATTATAGTTTATATTAGTAATCTAAGATGTTTAAATGTTAGCTTTTATGTCATTCAAATGTATTATGGTGACTTGAATTTTAAAATATTTTAGTAAAATTGAATGTAAAGGAAAAATTCATAGGCCGTTGGGTTAGGTTCAGCACGGTATTTCTTTTAGGATAGAATTGCTTTTATTTTTTGTACTTAAGAGAGGAGACCCAAGTTCCTCACATTTTTTTGTTAGTATTAGTTATATTCATAGAAATCTTGATGATTTTTGCTGCCATTGTTATACTTTGTAATCATTTTGTTTGTTTCCTTTATTGTAGGAAATTCTTTTTCCACTATTTTTTTTATTTTGGTTAATATTAATAAGCATGATGCATCCAAATAAGATATATGGAGAAGTGCCTGACATGGAACTTAACCCCATGGACAAATCTATCCTCTCTAACGTAGTTCTCGGATTTACACCAGTGACTAATATTACAAGAGACATCATGCAGAAGGTTTCTACTGATCACCTTCCTCACGGTATTGTGAGTTTACATGTGTATCTGTGTCTCTTGCAGAAAAGCCTCTTCAGTATTTTGCTGTCTGCTTTATTGAGTAAATGCCATTCTTAACATTTAGATGTATGTCCTTTCACCAAAACATAGTTTTATAGAAGTACTAACATCATTTAATTCTGCTGCCTTATGACTCTTGTGAAACTTTAATTTGTAGTCTTGGTAATAGGAAGCATATTTTATGTTTTAATATTTTATATTTAATTCATAGACCATTTATAAAATAAGCATATTTGTATAGTATAAAAGATTCGAAGGAATATTTCATTTTGATTCTGACTCAGGTAACTATTAAGAAACTAGAAATACATGGTAAAGGCAGTAATGCTGATGCCAGGATGATTGATTTAATGAAATGCTGAATTGTAGAAAATAACCTGTTATCTTCCATCCTATAGGATTGTTAGTTGTAATTGACTTCTGGTGTGTGTCACGCATTATTGGATAATGTGTAACTGAATAGAAGATGTTTACACAACCACGAGCCAAATAGCTTTTTCCCCAGTGGTTTCTTCCTGGCGTATTACTATTTAATATTTTTATCTTACTAGTGTAGAATACATTTGTTGGTTTATCATATTAAGCATAAGCAGCACGATAGCCATAAGAATTTAGCATGTCAGCTACGAAGAACTCATCAGAAATGTTGAGAATGAAATTCATTGGTAATTCTGAGTAGGACAAAAGTATATATGCTAAAGAAATCCAAGTCAGCGTGTATTAACTTAGATGCCAGAATAGTAGAAATGTATGTAGTTTTTTGTTTTTTTTTTTTTAAGTTCTGTCTTTAATGGCAGAACTCTGAACGTGAGATTGTACATACATACATGGTAACTTAACTGGTAGGATGTTGAATTAACACCCTCTTTCTTCAGATCAATCCTGGAGTTCCATGTACACCTACCTTCAAGGTCTAGAAAATCATGAGAATTAAAATTTAAGTAATACTTTATAATTCACAAAGCATTTTCATGTCTGTAACTACATTTGATAGTAACAACCCCTTGTGATCAGCTAGGTATTGTGGGTGAGGATACTAAAGTTCAGGGAATTAAATTGCTTACCTCTTCTCACACAGCTAATAAGTAGTAAAGTTAAGTACTGATCCTACGGTTTTTTTCCCCATTTCATGACATATTCTGAGCCTCCTGTAGTGAAGACTGCTTGCTTGTAAATAAAACTTCAAGAAAATGTTTAAAAATTAAGATTATTGATGTGAAAAGAGCTGAATGATGATTACAGTATTTTTTCATGTATCTTCTAAGAAAGGAACAAGCAGTATTGGGTTTAAATGGCAATTTTTATTCAAAGAAGAGTGTGTCATAGTTACTAAAATACATATTTAGTTTCTGAGGAAGGATTATGGAATTTTCTTCATAAGAAGGAATATTTGAAAATAAAATATCCACTCATTTATCAAGGAGTTATTTGTGTGGTTTTACTTTGACGTAGCTAAGTGGACTACATATATTGCATATAAAGTATATGATCTATTTTATTATGTTAATAACTTATGTGTTACATGACACATACATAATTTATGTAGTCAAATGACAGCTAAGAAATAGTGTCTGTAAAATTGCACTATTTTAATATTCATTTTTTAGTTTCTTTTTAGAAGAGCTATATTCATTTTCTAAGAAGTTAGAGCATCAAACAAGTGCTTATAAAATATTACATTCATCAAATATAATGTTAAACTTGGTGTATTGTATTACAATAAACTATTCAAATTTGTGAGCTAACTAAATTGTTATAATATTTTATAGTCATAATTACCGAAGAATATACAAGTGAAAAAGAATTGCTAGCATCCAGTCTTTCTAAGTCCAGCAACTTTGTAGGTGTGGTTTTCAAAGACTTCATGTCCTACGAACTCCGTTTTTTTCCTGATATGATTCCAGTGTCTTCTGTTTATATGGATTCAAGAGGTAAATGGCCCTAAACAATCAATGAAAATGAATTAAATTCCCATTTTTGCTGCTCCTATAGTTCATATGCAAAATTTGATGGTGTCCACCATTGGCATTTTAAATAATAGTTATTCAGGTAAGAAGACTGTCAACTGTAGCATAAAAATATGTGTGTATTTATCAGTCTACATCTATATATATAATATGAAGTATAATTTATGTAACATCCACCTTAATTTTAACACATTTATATTGTTTACAGTAACAAAACAAAATTTTATCCTGAATTGTATGACATTCTAAGTCTGTTCTTTCCTCCATGTAATTGTTTTCATATGTGGTATGGCACGTACCTTTAAAATCTCAAGGTCTTCCACCAGTAGACCTTATTAGTTTTATGTTGGAAACATGGAAAACAGCCTTCAATGCCTAAACCTCTGAAAGGATAATTATCGACCACAAACATTTCTTGACTAATGTTGAAGTCACTGTTAAGTACTGTATTTGTGACTTGATTCCGCAAAGCCCTTATAGAATTTTTCTTTTTTCCTGTGCTGTTTACCTGGACTTGCGCTTGCATCTGGAAGATCTTTAAAGCTGATAAGTCATTGTAGAATGGCTTGCCTTAAAACAGAAAACTGATTTATTTTAAATAACTGTGTTTACCATTAGTTTCTCTCTTTCCATTTGTATTCATTTACGATTCAGTATCCTAACACATGTAACTCTTTAATTTCAAAACTTTGAAGTAAACAGTAAGGAACGTGATAGATTTTGTTTGCCTTTGGAGGGCCATTGCTTATTTTCTTTGGTCCTGTAGAGATTGATTAATTATATTACTTTGGTAACCCCATGTGTGCTGCCTTTAAAGAAAACACTTGTACATTGCAGAATCTTATGTCTCACCTTTTTTTCTCCATAGCTGGCTGTTCAAAATCTTGTGAGGCTGTTCAGTACTGGTCCTCAGGGTTCACAGTTTTACAGGCCTCGATAGATGCTGCCATTATACAGGTAAATATGAAAAAGGAAGAAAATAGAGTCAAACTGTATTTTACCAATCATCCCCTAAGTCTTTACCGTAGGATTTCATTTGACTGCTGTCAAATGTACAAAATACATAACTTAATACAACTCCTTTATGGAAAAAGATAAGAGAGAAGTCATATTTTCTGACTTAATTTTTTTGACACCCACCTTATTTGATGGTTTCTAAGCATGTGATTCAGCATTCTGTATACCAGTATTATCATATCTGTGTTGACTGTAGATAATATTTATGGAAGGTCTACATTTGCAGACCTTTTCCCTTGAATAAGAATAACTTAGTTTGAAGAAGGTGAGTATCTTTATCTTTATCACAGTGGTAGATTTTATTTCTTATTTAACAAACATTTATCACTTGTTTGCCAAACATTATTTCTAAGAACTTACGTACTAAGATCAACCCATTTAATCTTTAACACCCCTGTGTTAAAGGGTGCTGTTATTGTCTGCATATTGTATGTGCACCTGAAGCACAGGGAGGTTATAAGTGACTTTCCAAAACTCAGTTAATTAGTGGCAAAGCTAATTCAGACGACCGCTTTTGGGCTCCCAGTTCTGTATTTTAATACTGTACTGCCACTAAGATTGTGTATAAATGTTGCATTTACGTTCTAAAGACATGCTTAGACCTGATCCAGTGTTTCACATTTTAGCAGAAATGAACAGGAGACCTTGAATAGGAGACCGGTCTCTGTTAGTTGTTAGACTGCTGTGTAGTAAAATGACTACAAAAATAGTGCTTTACTTGACTGCGTTGTTGTTAGAACCATATGAGATGATGTATATAGAATTGTCTTATAAACTCTCACAACATGGTGTAAATGTACTGTAGATACAGTATTCAGTAACACAGAAGATTAAGGTAATGACAGTGAAATATAGGGCATATCACATTGACAGTGTTAAAAGTACTTATTTGTGTTTTGGCCAAAGACCTTAGCTGTCCACAGCCCAGACCATATACTAGATGAACAGGTAGAGCAGATCTCATGTTAGCCATTCATTTGAATGTCAGGTAGAAGTGTATCGTATGGCATAGTTTTATTATTCTGTCTGTATGCGTGCTGCATATGTAGATTTTAAAACACTAGAAGGACTTACTGTCTAAAAGAACATTTTAAAAAGAGTCATTCTTTCATAGTACTAGTAATCATTCCTTAATTCCTCAATTTTATAAATGCATGTTTTTATTAAGATGCATCTAATTGTCAGCTAAAGATGATAATGTGCAGTTTTATTTTCTTTGACAAATTATTTAATAAAAATTTATATACTTCCCAACTTCAGACTTTAAACTTTATGACATGTCTCCAGAATGAGTAAAAGCAGTTTTCTATAGGTATCATGATGCTGGGGTCAATCACTTTATTTCTGGTGTGTAGCTTTTTGAGGATGGTATTTGTAAATTTGGGGGTGTAACTGTCACATTATTTTAGGGGCTACTGTCAGAATGAAATTAATTGAATGTATTTACATTTTCTAATTACAGCTGAAGACCAATGTTTCTTTTTGGAAGGAGCTGGAGCCAACTAAGGCTGTCCTTATGGGAGAAACTACTGTTGTGGAAATAGATACCTTTCCCCGAGGAGTAATTTTAATATACCTAGTTATAGCATTCTCACCTTTCGGATACTTTTTGGCAATTCATATCGTAGCAGAAAAAGAGAAGAAGTTAAAAGAGTTTTTAAAGATAATGGGACTGCATGACACTGCCTTTTGGTATGTTATTAAAACTTAGTTATTCAGTGTAATTAATAATCGTATAAGTATGCGAATCTTCAGAATTGTAATTTTGTTGTTCACCTGACTTGATGAGGTGCTGATGCCGTTTTCTCACAGTTATTGCCTTTGTCTTGGAGTTTGAGACCAATCAAAATGCTTCAGCAGTTGATTGGCTTGTTTTAACATAAGGGAAGTGAGCTTTGGAACGCTCATGTGGATATTATGTATTTAAATTTTATTTCATATTTTGTTTGAATTGATGAGGCGTGCTCCATGTATTTCAGTGTATATTTCAGTGTACAGACAATAGGAGATTTGGGAAAGTTAGAAATTAATTGCCTGTTACAGTCTTCCTCAGGTGTCATAGCATATACATGTTATTAAAATGTCATCAAAATGACAGAAGTTTGTGTATGTAGTATACGGGCTTTCCTTCCCCTGGAGAAAGTTATTTTTGTGAATTTTTTTAAGATGATAATATGCAAATAATTTCTAGAGAAACAAATGAAAAAAGTTCACAAATGAGCACACTAGCATTTTTATACAATGATAATTTTATAGAGGCATGCATTTTTATAAATAATTCTAGGTGTATTTTTCGTACTTTTTCCACTGTGTAATAACAACGTTATTTTGACCTCTTTTTGTGGGGGGGAAGTTAATACTGTTCCATGTGAGTTATTATTGTAGACCATTTTATTCCATTTAGCTCAATGCAACAGTTAATTAAAACACTTCGTGTAATGGGGTCATTCTGTATGCCATAGCATCTTTGCACATTTTTTTCTCCTGTCGTTTTACTAGTGATTGGTTTTTGAGATGCATTGGTTATTAAAGTATTCTGTGAGGAAACAGTAGCTGGAATAATGTAGGCAAATCAGTTTCTCAGTGCCTCGGTTTTGCCTCTGTAAAATAATGGCTTTAGTTTTGGTAGTTCA
Organism: Lipotes vexillifer; assembly: GCF_000442215.2. Classification (NCBI taxonomy): domain Eukaryota; kingdom Metazoa; phylum Chordata; class Mammalia; order Artiodactyla; family Lipotidae; genus Lipotes; species Lipotes vexillifer. The sequence goes on from NW_006782421.1 coordinate 132,161, forward strand.
GATATCTTTTAGCCCTATTTTGGTGATTTTATGATAGCATACAATAAATTATCTGCTAACTTGAAAAATGAAAATAAAATGAAACTAAATACTGTGGTGATTTCACTGAGCTCTGATTTTGAGGAGAAATGTTGAGTCCTGTAGTGAATCCATTGTTGATCTTCCTGATCTCACATTGTGTTCCTGTAGTAATTATGTTGTCGATTAGCAAGGTAACCTCTACTGTCTAAAGTACCAAAAGCCATCAGTTTGTTGCATGTACCATAAAGAAAATTGTCAGTCATTAAACTCTTTGGTATTTTAAGAAAATCAGAAGTATTATGCGTTGTTGAACTTTTGAGGGTTTTAGATTTAAATTAATCATGAATTGCTATAAATCTGTACAGTTTTTTTTTTGACTCTTGGAAAGATAGTCACCATGTTATCTCTGTGTCAGATGATACTTTTACTGACAACTTAACCAATGCTGCTGTATTTTTAATTATGTATGAGAGCTTTAATTTTCAATAGATGAGCATACAAAGAAATGAAGAGATTGGCTGAATTTTAAGAATAAAATGGCTAAAATAAAGCTGAAGTTTTGTTTAAAATGTTCCTGTTTTTTTTTTTAATTGTTAAAGCCTATATCTTTAGCCATAAATGTATCTGTGTTCCCGTTGCAGGCTCTCCTGGGTCCTTCTGTATACAAGTTTGATTTTTCTCATGTCCCTTCTCATGGCAGTCATTGCAACAGCTTCCTCTTTATTTCCTCAGAGTAGCTGCTTTGTGATATTTCTACTTTTTTTCCTGTACGGCTTATCATCTGTAAGTACTTTCATTTGAAATGGGAATAAAGAACTGTCAAAATATTTGATTAATAAAGCCTTACTGTTTGGTTTACTTACAGTCGATTTCCCGTGAAAGACCAGATTGTTACTAGGCTACTGATACATGAGTTGTATCATTGTGCCTCCATATTTTTAGAAAAGTGACAGACTATTCTCAAGTTTAAATTTAACTTGTTTTCATATGATGTACTCCACATACAGTTCCTCTGTGTCTGTCTTTCACTATCTTCATTTAATTGTGCTTATTATACACCATTAAGATTGTCTGGTACGAGACATTTTATTCCTTTGTTTTTATGAGATCCTGACTGTTTCAAGTTAATTTATGTTACAGCATGATGTCGTGTAAAGATATATCTTTGTAAATGTAGCTCTTTGACAGTGTTGATTTCCATTTGGTAGTTGGGTTAAATGTTGGATGTTCATGACAAGCTTGTTTTAAGTGGTCCCAGTTTCCATTCTGATTGGCTTATGTGCCCATGCTGTATCCGTTGTTAAATATTTTGACTATCACCCCTGCTCTTTTTTTTTAAACATTTATTTATTTTTGGCTGCGTTGGGTCTTCGTTGCTGCGCACGGGCTTTCTCTAGTTGTGGTGAGCGGGGGCTACTCTTCGTCGCGGTGCGCGGGCTTCTCATTGCGGTGGCTTCTCTTGTTGCGGAGCACGGGCTCTAGGTGCGCGGGCCTCAGTAGCTGTGGTGTGTGGTGTGTGGGCTCTGGAGCGCAGGCTCAGTAGTTGTGGCACACGGGCTGAGCTGCTCCGCGGCATGTGGGATCTTCCCGGACCGGGGCTTGACCCCGTGTCCCTTGCATTGGCAGGGGGGCGCCTAACCACTGCGCCACC
>NW_006782421.1:134061-141786 GCF_000442215.2 Lipotes vexillifer
ATTCCTGCTCTTTAATATGATAATTTACAAATAACTGATATGCTCCTCTGTATGATTGCCTGGTGTTTAACTGGCTCTGTTTCTTGTCAACACGTGAAGTTGAAAAATGGGCTCTGTGTAAAAGCTTGTTGACATACTGTTTTGTTCATATTTGTCCGTATCTAAGTGCAGAAACACACGGTGGTTTATGGTTTCTACAGTGCTGAGGTGATCACGTTTGCCTATGACATAGATAAACTGCAGTTTTTAGTATTTGTCGGTTTAAATTTTTCATGTAGAGCACTATTTGTATGAAAATTAAATATCTCACCATGGCCTTTAGAAATTAATTGTATTTTAATGAATGTATTTTCTAATGAAGATAACTTGTTCTTTCACAAGGAAAATTTAATTTTGTTTTCATACCAGTGTATATGAACAATGCTTTAACCTTAATATTTATATCTTACAGGTATTTTTTGCTTTAATGCTGACGCCTCTTTTTAAAAAATCAAAACATGTGGGAATAGTTGAATTTTTAGTCACTGTGGCTTTTGGATTTGTTGGCCTTTTGATAGTCCTCGTGGAAAGTTTTCCCAAATCTTTAGTGTGGCTTCTAAGTCCCTTCTGTCAGTGTACTTTTTTGATTGGTATTGCACAGGTAGGTAATGTACATATCTTGCTTTCACTAAATATTTTCTTTTCTCTCCACTTCCATGCAGCATATTATACTACCATGCATACTGCCCTTAGTTTGCAAAAAAAAATATTTAAAATTTTCAACATGAAAAAGGAATGATATTTGAATATTGGAGTACATTTTCTATTGGAAATTTCATTTATATTTTCTCCATTTTTAAAGTTTTTTATTTATATGACCTGTTTATAAATAAGTTCTCCACTTTTCACTTTAGTGTATCTCAATAATCTGTTTTCACTGCAGTAACTCAGTTGGTTAGAAGTCACGGGTTTATGCGTCAGGCAATCTAGACTGCTCTGTGGCCTGGATTTATTGCTCCCTGTTGTAAATTTATCTCACATGTGCACCTGGGAGAAAATTGTGTGTGAAGCAGAACAAATTTTTCTTGACTGTAGTAGTGAAAGTAGTACCTTGTGGATTTTATAGGTCCAGCATTCATGAGATTATCTTTACCTAAGTAGTATTTAGATTTATAAATTTGATTTTTATTTGTCTTTACGGGGCACTCAGGTTCTAAGGGGAAAATGCTTATGAGAAACTGTTTTATGTATTAGAACACAAATTTGGTTAATGTGTAAAGAAAAAATGTAATTACTTAATACAAGAGATTATTCATGTTGGCTGGATAGACTTCTGATTTGTGAGACTTTGCTTGTTTATGAATATTGAGTTAAACGAATTTTAATTATTTGAGACCTAAGAGCTGTTATTACATGTCTTGAGAGTCCACTGAGTCCCCTTAGGAAGGGAGAATTATAGATTCATAGGTTTTTGTTAAGTGGGAGGGACTCTGAATGTCATTTAATTCACCTTCATTTCACAGATGAGGAGACTGAAATCCAGAACAGCATAATTAAAGTTTATTTACTTAATGGCAGGGCTGAGACCTAAACGAGGCCTCAGTCTCTATTGCTTTCCTTCTGCTCTATCACCTATATCTACTATGAATAATTTAATAGCTGGGTTAATTAATTATAGTACCTTCTCTCTTTTCAGTGTTGAAAGGTGCTGACCATAAGTTTATCCTCTAATACGTAATTTGTCTGACTTCTCTGTGGACCATAACCCTTTTGTTTGCATTAGTTTTTATTTCATTTGATAATCATAGCATTAGAATTATTGCACATGCCCCAAGAATAGATGTATACTGGTTTTAGAAGCACAGCATTGAAAACATGGTTGAAAGGGGTTGCTGTAAGGAACTCACGGTTTGGTCAAGTTTATTGTTTTCTTTATAAATTCATGTTACCAATTTGGTAGACTGTTTAATCTGTTAAAAGGCCCAGTTTACTGACTCTGGATACTATGAGAAACTCTAAATAGTGGTAGCTATTTTACAAAATGATAAAATATTTTATCATTTTTATATAATAAAGTTGGTGTTTCTGTTTTTCAGGTCATGCATTTAGAAGATTTTAATGAAGGTGCTTTATTTTCTAATTTGACTGAAGGGCCATATCCTCTAATTATTACTATTATCATGCTGGCCCTTAACAGCATATTCTATGTCCTTCTGGCTGTCTATCTTGATCAAGTCATTCCAGGTATGCAGGTAGTTATTGGATTTTACGGTAAAGATATTTAGGTTTCTTTGCCCACATAAGGTTAACTTAATCAAAAAAATTTTCTTCTAACTAAGCCGTATTCACTGTTACAGCTTTTAATTTAATTTTAAATAAGTACATTATGCATTAACTGCTAGTGAATGTAAGGAGATTGTGGGTGAAAAGAGATCAGTTTGTTTTGAAAGCCTTCAGTCCCTAATTGAACTCCTTAACTCAGTCCTTCCCCACGTCCATCGTTTTGGCTACAGTGTTTTGTTATTTCACCCGATAAGCTCGGACACCACGAGCAACCTGGTGACCCCTCCCATTCCCCACATCCCTCATCCTGCACCGATAGCAAACTTGTGCGGATTCAGAATAGCACTAAATATCCAACACCCCCTTTCCTTTTCCCCCTGAGTTCCTCATTCATTTTGTCTGTGTGCCAGACCTGCAGTCTTATATGGAAAGACATGTGTGGCTTTTAAAACTTGAGTTACTTAGAACCAAATAAACTAACAGTTCCTTCTCAGTAGCACAGGCCACATGCCAACTGCTCGGTAGCCGCGCCTGGCTGTTAGTCACCACACTGCAGAGCACAGATGAGGACGTTTCTGTAGTTGCAGGTGGGCTCTGCTAGTCTAGACCGCTGGGGCAGCTTCCATCTAACTGCCTACCTCACGTCTGTCTAAGAACCTCACCATTCCCTCTAATCAAGCTAATCACCTGGCTCAGACACCTTGCTGGGTGGGCACTGCCTGGTGAATCAAGTAGAAACTTGTTATATGTTAATTTCCTCCACACTGCTTTTATGTATTTAGTCACTTCTTAGCCACTGTCCCCCTCTGTATTGTATTTTACATCCATCCACACGGTCCTGTTTATCTATTTAAACACATCTGCAGTGTATCCGTTACATTGTTTTTAGCTACCCATAACAGAGAACCTCTTTAGTTGTCTTAAACAAGAAGGAGGGCTTCCCCGGTGGCGCGGTGGTTGGGAGTCCGCCTGCCGATGCGGGGGACGCGGGCTCGTGCCCCGGTCCGGGAGGATCCCACGTGCCGCGGAGCGGCTGGGCCCGTGAGCCACGGCCGCTGAGCCTGCGCGTCCGGAGCCCGTGCTCCGCAAATGGGAGAGGCCGCAACGGTGAGAGGCCCGCGCACCGCAAAACAAAAAAAAAAAACAAAACAAAAAAAAACAAGAAGGAAATCAAGCGTTTTATTTAAAGTCCAAAGATAGGACGGACCCCAGGTCCGTTGGACTTGCTCAGCCGTGCCGCCAGGGACCCCCTTTCTCCGTGTTCTTGCCTCTTGGTCTCAGTCTGGCAGGTTTGCTCTCCTCCTGGCTGCACCGGGTTGTGCCGCTTTGCTCCCTCCCGTCCAGAGGGAGGGGGAGGGGGAGAGGTTGCCTTTCCCCCAGTAAACCCCTCGCTCCTGTCTGGTTGGCACCTGCTTGTGGCTGCGGTGGTAGCAGCCACCGGAGCCTGCCAGGGGCTCATTAGGCCCACTGGCATCTCTCTGGAGTTGGGATCAGAGCCCTTTGAAAGATGCGCTCGTCTAGAGGAGGAGTGGCTGTTAGAAAGGACGGGGAGGGTCGGTGCCTTGGGGAGACAGGGAGAAAATACGTACACGCTGTGTGGGCAGTCAGAGCTCAGTCTCCTGTGTCGGTCCTGGTGGCTGTGTTATTCTCCTCGTTCTAAAAAGTCCTCTTGATGAACAATATCAACTTTTCTGAATACTGTCTGTTTTCAAAGACTAAGGTGATACTCATTCAAGCCTTCAGACTATCCAGATGTAAACTTTTCCTCTTCTGAACTCTTAATTAGCACTGTGCGTGGCATATGCCTCATGCTGTACGTTGTGTTTTAGCCGTTTAGTATGTACCTGTAGTCATAACGATGTTAAGTTTCTGGAGGGCAGAAAATGTACTTTGCTTACATTTACGTTCCCTAGACTCTCAGCAACTCTGAAACTATTTATGGACAAGAGTTATTTGTCAGTAAAACTTCTATTTTTCACACACTATCGATTTAGTATTTTATGTCTAAACTTTAGATCTAGATTGTCTTAGGTTTCACAGACTGCGTTTATGATTTAATAACTAGTTTTCAGAAATGATTTGTTAGGATAACTCAGTTTGTTTGTTTTTTCAGGAGAATTTGGTTTACGGAGATCATCGTTTTATTTTTTGAAGCCATCATATTGGTCAAAGAGCAGAAGAAATTATAAGGAGTTATCAGAGGGCAATGTTAGTGGGAATATTAGTTTTAGTGAAATTGTTGAGCCTGTTTCTTCAGAATTTATAGGAAAAGAAGCCATAAGGTATGATTTAATCTTTGGCAGTTTAGGTCTAAGAACTGCTCATGGAACATGCCACATTTAAATCCTATCTTTTAAATAATGCATGTAAGTATGGTATCTTTGGAGATTTGGTGCACATTTCATGCTTTTTTAAAAACCAGTATTAAGGGCTAATTCTCTTTTAAGTTTTTATTTTCTTTGCGGCCATTTAGAATAAGGTTGCTGCTAGGTTTGAAATTTTATGTTTGAATAGAAATTTTTAAACGTAATAAAACCTAGTATTTATAAAATTAAGCTATTTTAAAGTTTCCTCACTTTGTAGATTAAAACAGAATGAACATTAACTTTCTATTTTTATTCAGGCTACATTGTCTGAGATATACACCACACTAAATTGTGCTCTGTTGATTTCATAGACCCTTAGAAATTGTGACGTAATTAACTTGTCACATCAACTTAATTTCTGAGAATGAAAGAAATTCGTTACTGTTCCTTGCTAGTTCAGTCAAAACCAAATTAAAAAAATAATGAGACCGAGAAAAGAAATAAAAGCGCAAGAAAAAGTGGAGTATAATTTGTGTTTTTTAAATTTAAGAAATATGTATAAAAGCAAGGGAGAGTTAGATATTTAAGATGCAGTCAGTGGGCTGGCGGTCTGCCTTCTTAAGAGTAAAATTTTAACTGGTGAACTAGACCATTCATTCCTTCAAAAATTATGTAAAACATTTAAAGTGGAAGGAGAGAATCACTTCACATTTATAGACAAGTGCTGATGTGAAATAGCACTCGGTTTTTAATCTCCCTTAACTGATAAACAGGTATTGATTAATTACAAACAGAAAAGAATCAAATGTGAAATAAGAAATCTATAAATTGCTTGAGTCAAATGTTTCAGTTTCTTTTTAGAAGTTGGCTTATCATGAAAAATGAATGAATAACACCTAAAATGGAGAGGAATACTATACTTTTCTCTTGTAGTTTCTTTAAAATACTTTTATTATTATTGTCAGATTTCCTTGGTTTATTGTTTCAGTAGGAAGATACTTTATTATTATTCCCATTAAATATGACAGCTTTGATTAAAAATATTATACATGGAAACACGTACTTATAGATTGCTTTAAATACTTATAAAGTAGAAAATGGTGTTTTTCAGAATCAGTGGTATTCAGAAGACATACAGAAAGAAAGGTGAAAATGTGGAGGCTTTGAGAAGTAAGTAGCTTTCCTAGTGTTCAGTCCATAACATTAAAGTACAAATGGAAAAACAATGTACGTAGTTTGTGGGAAATTTAAATTCTTTACCACAATTTTCTCTCTTTCCTTTAGGGATACTTCCATTTATTTATGTGATTAATGGTCATAATAAAACTTAGCATCAAAGTAGTAAAAGAAAAAAGTAATATCTATCAAGATGAAAAATAGTCAACTCTTTGAACAAATCTGTGTCCTTTTTCATTTTATTATTAGCATGTGTATACATGTTAGTTCCTTTTTTTTTTTTTTTTTTTTTTTTTTTTTTTTTTTTTTTTTTTTTTTCCTTTTGTCCTAACACAGGGTTTCTTAGCCTTGGCACTATTGACGTTTTGGGCCTGATAGTTCTTTGTCATGGGGAGCTTGTCCTGACAGTTGTGGCGTGTTTAGCAGTGTGTCCGTCAGGGTTCTTCAGAATCGTTAGAATATATATACACACATACACACAGAGAGTGAGAGCACTGTGGGGAGGGGCGGGCGGGAAGGGGGGAAGATGATTTTTGAGGAATTGGTTCACACGACTGTGGGGCTTGACAAGTCTGAAATCTGTAGGGCAGGCTGGCAGGCTGGGCACTCAGGCAGGAGTTGAAGCTGCATCTGGCCTGCAGGTCTTGGGATGCTATCAGCATGAGATCACCTTCATCAGATCAGGGGTTATAGTTATTTGAAGCTGGGTTTTCAGCCCCCTTTCTGCTGTCTCCTTTCAAACACTGACACATCCATGTGGTGATATTCATTCTACTTTGCTCCTGTTTAAATTGAACTTTTAAAGCATTCACTTAGCCTTTTCCAAGCTATTGGTTAATTTCTAGTTTTTTGCCAGTAGATTTAACATGCCTCTAAATACCCTTGGGAACAAGTTTTTGTTTATCCTTTTGTTTTAATTCCCTTGGAAGTTCCCCAAAGGGGGTACACAGAAATCCCCCCTGCCATGTTTTGTGCCCCCTCTAAATCAGTTAGTGTAATAAAAAAAGAAAAAGCTTATTTTGTATCATTTTTCTTATTGTTCATACCATTGACTATAACAAAGAATTATTATTGTGTTATAATATTAAATATTATGTTATCAAATATGCTGGTAACTTTAAATCCGTCTTTAAATTTATTGACTTCTTTCAAGGTTGCTCAAGTATTGTGTATTATCTTACATGGCTCAACAGAAATAAAAATCACATTTGAGACTTCTCCTTTTTCCCTGAACTAGGTTTATCCTTTGACATATATGAGGGTCAGATTACTGCGTTACTTGGCCACAGTGGAACAGGAAAGAGTACATTGATGAATATTCTTTGTGGACTGTGCCCACCTTCGGATGGTGAGTATTTTGACTTAAAGAGAAAAATCCCTTACTTTGTTTTATTAGGGTTATTAACTAAGGTACCATGGTAATTATTTATCCTTGTGATATGTACCGATTGATTTTTGTCACTGATTTGGGATCAACTTCTGTGTCTGTAAAGATATTTTTCTTTTTATTTTGATTACACACATTTGTTTTTTCTTCAATAGAAAATAAAAGTGATTCAGTCATATTTAATAAGGAGGATCTAATTTTGTGCCTGTTTTATCAGATATTTTACTTGTGTTTTTGTTTACTGTTCATTTTCAAGGAAGGATAAATCAGTAATTAATTGGAAATTAAATGAGGCCCGTAGACATTTTGGTTGCGAAAATAAAGACGTCTAAGTATCCAACAGTAGTTCAAAAGGAAAGAATGACAAGTGTCAGTACAATCTCCTAAAATAGATTTGTAAGAGTAATACCTCAAACGTATAGTTGTTACATGTGACTGCCCTGAAGGTGAGAATTCAGTACAGCAGCTCCATTTTTGCACAGTAACCAAATAGAGTGGCAGAACAATAAATATTTTAATTTAAGAAAGGGCCAAACTTCCAGGTATTGATTCTACATCTTTTTTTTTTTTTTTTTTTTTTTTTTTTTTTTTTTT
>NW_006782421.1:142002-146401 GCF_000442215.2 Lipotes vexillifer
CTCCTGCATCGGCAGGCGGACTCTCAACCACTGCGCCACCAGGGAAGCCCTGATTCTGCATCTTTTTAGATGTAGTTTCACTTCTAAAATTAGTTTGATTTTGTTGCTTATCTCTGTGTCACTCTTTGAGGGTAATTATAATACCTTTCATTCATATAAGGATTTATTATTTTTGTTACGATTCTCCGTACATTAGCACATTGGTTTAATAGTTCTTAAGTGAAGGGGGATATATTAGTATTCAGTTTATAGAAGAAAAAAGCTTGAATTTAGATGAAGTGATTTTCTCAAGGCCACACAGCTGGTTAGGGGTAAATTTTAAGTTCTTTGTTCTCTTTACTGTTGCATAATGCCTGGAAATGAGGGAAAATTGTTCCTGGGATATTAGTTAATGCACCAATAGATAATTTTGTTTAGTATTAAACTTATGGTTCTTTGCTCTTTCCACTCTGTAATATGCCCTGAAAATGAAGGAAAATGAGATTGGAATATACGTGGCAGCAAATCACCAGTATGATGGTGATTTCCACCAGTATGGAGATGAGGGTGCACTGTGTCCTCCAAATTTATATTGACTCTTATTTTATGTCTATTACATACAAATAACTAAATTATTAGTATATACTAAAACATATATACTTTTTGATTCTTAATATATTTAATGTAAGTCCATATATTTTGCTTTTAGGGTTTGCATCTGTATATGGACACAGAGTCTCAGAAATAGATGAAATGTTTGAAGCAAGAAAAATGATTGGCATTTGTCCACAGTTAGATATATACTTTGATGTTTTGACAGTAGAAGAAAATTTATCCATTTTGGCTTCAATCAAAGGAGTACCAGCCAATAATATAATACAAGAAGTACGTTATTTATATAGAAATCTTTACTTTTATTTGCTGTAAATTAGTAACCTTGTACAATAACTTCTGTAATAAAAATATGCTTGAAAATATAAATATAAAACCTGTTCTGAGCCAGTAAACAAAGTCATTATAAAGAGTTAGAACTTGGAGCAAAAGTTTTAGCACATAGAAAATCGTCCTTGTTTCATCTGGAGGATTCTAGTCTCTCAATATAGATGTTTCTTTTATTTTCTTTTCGCCTCCACCCCCTTCCCCTGCCACACAGACACACACTGAGCCTTTGCACTGATCCCCTCCCACCACCCAGGGGTCACAGAAGTACAGCAGACCTTCCCATCAGGAATCCTTTTAGCTGTTATTTCAGAATTATACATGGATATATGTCAAAATTAAGTTCTGGACTAAAAGAACATTTTAAAAGTTGACATTAAAATTAGAACACTTAAAAACTAATATTGATAATTATGTAAATGATGTGATTTAAAAAACGTTTATTGACACTTTACTTTCATAGGTGCAGAAGGTTTTACTGGATTTAGACATGCAGGCTATCAAAGATAATCAGGCTAGAAAGTTAAGTGGTGGTCAGAAAAGAAAACTGTCTGTAGGAATCGCTGTTCTTGGGAATCCAAAGGTAAGCAGATATTAGTGTCATTGATGAGGTAATTTTAAATTATGCTGAATTAAAAAGTGGTTGTAGAAAGATATACGTACACACATTGTATAAATGTTAAACATACATAAAATACTATACGTTATTATGGATGTAACTGTAGTAATAAGGTTTTAAAACTGAAGTCAGAAACGTACACAGCATCTTTAATTTAGTGGCCATCTCTTGGAACAGGAATGGAAAGGACTGACTTTCTTTATATCTGCAGAGTTATATTTCTCTGAGAGAAGATCTGAAGTAAAATAACATTTGTTAAACTTCAGTGGTGGCTATAAAAGTATTGTTATATTTATTATTCTCTTCAGTTTTCTATGCATCTGTAATGGTTATAATAAAAATTTAAAAACAAGAACAAAATCAAACGAATAGTTCCATTTTTCACTGTTCTGTTGATTTGATTATTTGGTCTGTTTTGTGCTCTTCTCTGTCTGGCAGAAACAGAGAACCAGCTGGTCACTGCTTTGCACAGTGTTAGAAAGCTGCCAGGTGCACACCTGTGGCCGGGAGCCCCGTGGGTGCCCACCATCCTGCCACACGCCCTGCTGCTGTAGCTTGGGGAGGCCTGTGGTTCAGGCTTTGAGTCAATTTATCTTCCTCCCAATCCTCACCACCATATTTTCAAAATTAAAAATAGTCTTAAAATAAATTTCTTTCCCTGAGCTAATGCAGAGCATAATTCTCTAACGAGCAGTTGTTACATCTACAAAATTTTAATTGTTCGGGTAAAGGCGAAATACTTGGTGTTTTGTTTTATAGTTTGTCTATCTGATTGTTATTATACTTATGTCTTATACATTACAGACATTTGTATTTTAAAATTAAAAAGAAGGTGTTCATATGCCAAACCGATAGTTTTTAAAATTTATGCTAACTCATATATGAGGGGAAAACTCAGACCTAATACATTTCTGATTGGATAGAGTAACTTTTTTTTTTTTTTTTTAACATCTTTATTGGGGTAGGATAGAGTAACTTTAAGTGGGGAAGGTTTGCAGGGTCTGCATGAATTTTATATATTTTAGTTTTCCAGAGGATTCCCTGCCTTGCCCACCCCTTTGCACACAGGTACTGTTGCTGGATGAACCGACAGCTGGAATGGACCCTTGTTCGCGTCATATTGTTTGGAATCTTCTTAAATACAGAAAAGCTAATCGGGTGACAGTGTTTAGTACTCATTTCATGGATGAAGCTGACATTCTTGCTGGTGAGATTTTTACTTTATTTTTAAAGGTTAAGGTCATGGGGCCAAATGGGAGATTAGACATAGAAATGCTAAATTCTGAGGAATAGATAAAGAAGCTGTGCGTTCTTCACAAGAAAAGGTATTACAGTTTTTTAAACTTACATGTTTTTGTGTTGTGTTGGGGGGGTCCCCCTGACCACCCGAGGTCCAATAATCTGACACGAAAGCTCACAGGACTCAGCACAGCCACACCTCTGGGTGTGAATTATTACACTGAAATGGAAGGGGTACAGGGCAGAGTCAGCAAAGGGCAAAGGCACATGGGACAAAGTCCGGGAGAAACAGGCAAGCTTCCAAGAGTCTTATCCGCACGGAGTCAGCCAGGGTGCGCTCCATCTATCCAGCAGCGAGTTGTTCTGTCACCCAGGGTTGTTCTTTTTTGTTCTTGGGGCTGGCCGTGTGGCACCCTCTGCCTCACACGGGCCCACCGCCCAGCTGCCCACCGCCCAGCAGGAAGCAGGTGTCAGCCATGACCTGCGTTGCCTGTGCAGCACAGGTGCCGGGGGCCAGCCGTACCTGCTCAAAGCCGGGTCTCCAGACCCGGGTCAGGAGCCAGCCTCGTAAGAGGCCTTCCTAAGCTTAAGGGCCTCAGGCCAGTGCTAAACACATTCAAGCACCGAAGAATCCAGGTTGAAACCAGCACATGACTTTAGTAGCTGCGACAAGGTCCAAGGCCCTGAGGTTCCCAAGCAACCTCTTTCTGTTCATGATACAATCTAATAAATTGGGCATGTCATTCATTTTCTCAGTGGCATCTTTGTTTAAAAAAAAACCTAACGTTTTGTTTCTGTTGCTTTCTTGTCGTTTTTACATTTGGCTATCAAGGAAGTTGTGAAAGCGCTTCTGTTAGTAACCTTATAGGAAGAGTCTGAGACATTTGGAGCATGTTAGGAAAGTAGAGTGTAGACTTACACTGCCTGGGTGGAACCCCTGGCTTTGTCACTTAATAGCCATGTGAAACATGGGCAAACTGTACATGTTCTTATTGCCTTCCTGTTCTCATCGAAAAAGCAGGTGATGATAATCTATACCTTCCTCATAAGGCTGTTGTGATAATTTAATGAGCTCGTACACTGGTGTCTCATAGGATAATCTAGAAAATATAAATGCCAATTATGAATGCTGTTACTAACTCTGAAATTGAAACGCAAATCTCTTTTTGCAGATAGGAAAGCTGTCATATCACAAGGAATGTTAAAATGCGTTGGTTCTTCAATTTTTCTCAAAAGTAAATGGGGGATTGGCTACCGCCTGAGGTATCATTCATTCTTTATTGACTTGTTCCTTGTTATATTCTTGACCCGTTGTTACTGTGTTTAAGGTTTGCCATGATGTGCTTTGGCCAATTTTTTATGGCACTAACTTTAACTTAAAGCATTCAGAATTTACTTTTGGCTGTTGACTGGGTAATCATAAAAAATTATGGTTTTCGGTTTTCTCTAGCATGTATATTGACAGATGCTGTGCCACGGAATCTCTTTCTTCTCTGGTTAAACAACATATACCTGCAGCTACTTTATTGCAACAGAGTGACCAGCAGCTTGTGTATAGCTTGCCTTTCAAGGACATGGACAAATTTTCAGGTATTCCTTACTTTCAGTTTCTTGACTGCTGAA
>NW_006782421.1:146411-155447 GCF_000442215.2 Lipotes vexillifer
GGGGATGAGTTTTCTTAATTTAGTTGGTTTATTTTTCTATATACTATTTACGCGCTCGCAGGTCGCCAGAGTTAATATCCCGTTCCTGCTTTATTTTGCTTTTGAAAATCAGAAATGCTGTAAGCTAACATTTCTTTTTTTTATAAATGGCATGCAAGAAACTCCAACTAGTGTGTTAACTTACGTAAATAATTGTTTGTTTTATTGTCAAGAAAGAAAGAAATGGTTCCCTTTTTTTGTTCTGGGAATAAGAATATAAATATACATATACACAAATATATACATACATACACACACAAATGTGTATACACACACACACACACACACACACACACACACACACACACACCACACACACACACACAGTTGTTTGTATAAGTCCTAAGCTCTTTTCCAGTTTCATGATTTCATAATGAATTACATTATTATACGGTAAACCCTTGAATTATTTTATTTGTGACATTTAGTTTTCTGCTTTTTGATGAGGAACTCAAACTCAGTGTCCTTTATTTGTTGACAGATGACTTAATAAACAAAAGGATATTTCTTACTGTTGAAGATATGTTATGCAGAATTCCCATAGCATTCCTATAAGTAGATAGAAATTTTCTATGCGGTTTTCTATGGTTTCCTTTTGAGAATAAGGGACCATCAATTAACTGAATGGAAGTACGTGTCAGTGTAATGTACTCTCTGCCCATCATTCTGTCTATAAAATATTTCTTAGTTTTAATTTATATTATGATGCATGTCTAATAGATACATCTCTCCTGAAACAAACATTCCTTGGGGTCCTTAGCAATTTCTAAGAACGTTGACGGGATCCTGAGACCAGTTTGAGAACACTGTGCCAGCCCAGTAAATTCAGTCATATGCTATTTTAAAACGACATTTTAGAATAATTCATGACAGTGTGCTTAATGACACAACGCCCTTTGATTTTTCTCCTTTAGGTTTATTTGCTGCTCTAGACACTCATTCAGATTTGGGTGTTATTTCTTATGGTGTTTCCATGACGACTTTGGAAGATGTATTCTTAAAGCTAGAAGTTGAAGCGGAAATTGACCAAGCAGGTAAAAACAAAACTAAGGGCACGTTTTAGGCAATGAGCCAGACAGATAGTGATCAAGACAGACAACTGTAAAGCATGTGGAATTTATATTTTGGGGAAGAAAGGGTAGAAATAAACAGGTAAATAGATATTTACAGAGAGTGATAGGAGTTATGAAGGGATTAGTGGGGCAGTCTCAGGAGGCAGATAGCTTAGATGGCACTTCAGGCGGGACTGGGTTGGGATGATACCTAAAGTGAGGCCTGAACGGCAAGGAAAGTGAGATTTCATCGCAGAGCCTTCCAGATAAAGGGACTTGCTACTGCAGAGGTGTTGGTTGAGGGATGGGTTGGATGTTTCTGATGACAAAGAAAGGCCGCCGTGGAGAGCCAAGGAGAGGGTAGCATGTAGTGAGCTCAGAGCTGGAGGTCAGGGGCCACATCATATTTAGTCTTTGAACATGTTTAGTCTGGAAAAACATTTTGTTTGTTTTCTTAGTGTGATATGAAGCTACCAGAGAGTTTGAAAGCAAAGGGGTCGCGTGATCTGATTTGCTTTTTTAAAAACTGCATTCCGCTTGTTGAATGATGAGTGGATTTAAGGGAAGTGTGGAAGCAGAAGAGCAGCTAGGAAGCTATTGCAGTTCGTCTTAGTTTGAACTAGGATAGTTGTGGCAAGAGAGAAACATGCACAGCGCGGGCTTCTCCTAGAGGCACTGCTGGTGACCTGCAGATGATGGGTTAGCGCTAGGGGTTGAGGAACGGGAGGTCAAGAATAGTGTCTAAGCTTTTGGCTTGAGAACCGGAAATGGAATTGCCCTTTCCTGAGAAAGGGGGAGCAGCAGGTTTGTGGAAAGAAGGACTCCAGGTGTGAATTTCGGTTATACTGTGGAGAGGTTTAGTAGACATCCCAGTGGAGATGATGCCTGTGGGCTGTTTGATTCACACACTTGGAGCTAAAGGAGGGCGTTGGGCTCAAGGTACAAACGCTGGATCCGCCTGTGTACCGATAGCCCTGTGGGACTTGATGAGGTGCTTCGGTGGTGAGCGTGGACGCGGTGGAGGGAAGCCCCGAGGGTGAGCAGTGAAGGGCCAGGGAGGGCTGACCGGGAAGGCACCAGTAGTGCCTTTTCTGTCTTCACGAAAGGAGACGCGGGAGCTGGGGCAGCGTGGTGTTTGAGGCAAGAGCGAGTGGGCAGTTCTCTGCTGACTGCTGTGAAGAGGAAGATGGCGGCACAAAAGGGGGGTTTGGTAGCTTAGAAGACGGGGAATGGGGAAGGGTGGGAGCCGGTCGTGACCTTGACACGAGTGATTTCAGTGGTGCGGTCGAGATCCGTGAGGTTTAAGCTGAGCATGGGTTGAAGGGTAGCGAGACTGGTGTGGTGCTGGGTCCTGAGAGTGAAGGAGAAAGAATGTTTCTCTCAAACGTGGAGGAAGAAAGGTGAGCTCACGATGAGGACGTAGGGGCGGATTGCAGCTAGAGAAGGAAAGTTCACGTGAAAATGTTGGATCAGTTGGAGCGATAGCAAGATCTTAAATTTGGGCATCTGTCAGTTTGATGAAACTGAGTAGAGATAAAGGTATGGGCATGGACGGAATAAAGGGAGCTAGAGGTCAGGATATAGAATGCGTTAGCAGTGCACATGTCTGTAATACCGAGGATGGTGGAGAAGGTGCTTGTGTGTGTGTTGCTCAGTACTTTGAGGCATACGAGGTAGTTTCCAGAAACGTCTGGGAAGAGAGTGGGAGTGAAAATGAGAAGGGTGAGCTCTGTTCAGGTGTTATTCACTTTTCTCTATAGTACCTTTAAGCCCATTATGCAAAATAAATTTACCTCTAACATCAGCTTGCTTTCAGTTTGGTCGATTTTAATTGTTTTATTTTTCAAAGATTAGTATATATCAAATTCTGTAGAAGGCCAGTTGGAGCTCACTGAGTACTATGATTGTGATACGCAGTATTTCAGGACCTGCTTTTAGTTTGATTAGTCGCTGTGTCGGGAAGACAGGGACTGGACTTGTCCATCTGCTGAGTCATCCGTTCAGGCTGTTGAGTTGGTAAGATGCCAAGGCAGCCAGGTTGTACTTAAATATTGTTTTATACAGTATATTCTGCTCCACTCTTAAAATTTTTAATGTTTGCTCATTTCTTAAACTTAGCCTAAGTCCTTCTTCATACCGAAACCAGTTTTCGTCTCTTTTTATTATTTTTCGTCTCTTTTAAGTCAAATCACTCTTGTGAAAATAACGTATCTTGATTTCTGTCCCCATCCAGTAGTTTTGTCAGGTTTTGGTCTAATGGAATCAATCATATCGCATGTCTCTTTTGCTTATATTTATTCTGGTTTCTTTTACTTAACGTAATGTTTGTAAGATCAAGCTACTATGGTTATACAGTAGTTTGTTCACGTTCATTGTTCTACACTATTCCATTACAGGAATATTTCATGACTTATTCTTTCAACTGATGACAGACATTTGGGTTCTTTCCAGCGTGTGGCTATTGCATAGGGTACTAGCTAAGGATATTCTTGTACATGTGTTTCAGTGAGCCTCTGTACATAATTCTGTTGGATTTGTACCTGAGAGAGAATGTCCTGGGTCATAAGCTGTGCACATGTTCAGTTTTGATAATATTGCCAAAGTATATGGCTGTCCCCTTTGTCCTGTATCACTGCCAGGTGTTTTGCTGCTTTGAAATTTACATGCTTCAGAAAGGTTTTCATCTTTTTAAGGAATATAACATAAGTTTCTATCGTTTTGTTTTGGCAAATAGATTATAGTGTATTTACTCAGCGGCCACCAGAGGAAGAATTGCATTCAAAACCCTTTGATGAAATGGAGCAGAGCTTGCTTATTCTTTCTGAAACCAAGGCTTCTCTGGTGAGCACCATGAGTGTTTGGAAACAGCAGGTGTTTAAAATTGCAAAGTTTCACTTCCTTACCTTGAAACGTGAAAGCAAATCAGTGAGATCAGTGTAAGTATATTGGCTCTTCCGTCTGATGAGTTGTTTTTTTTAAGGATACAAACTAGATTTACTATCTTAGTCTTTAAAATGTAGACATGTGTAAATAATCTGTGTGGTTTTGAAAGATTAAAATGGTAATTTCACAGTGTCAGAGAAAAAAATTATACCTCTAGTAATTTCATTGGATATCATTAGAGCCTTAACTCTTTTTTAAAACTAGCATTTTTTTGGTCTCATCTATAAAATGAGGGAGTGACAAATAATTTTCTCTAATTGTGTAATTTTTGAATCACTGTCATTGTATTTAAATTTTATTTTGAGTTTACATTTTTCACAGTTGTTTTGCCTCTGTTACTAATATTTATGACCGTTTTTTGGTAAACAGCAGGAAGAATAAGTTTTATCCTTATTTATCAGGTGAAGAAACGGAAATATTAAGAAGGGCTTATAGCGGGTAGAACTGGGATCAAAATGACGTCTTTTCCACTTAGCCGCGTCTGTCACTTAGGTTCCCATGGGCTGCTAGACGCTGAATTATTTAGAAGTTACGTTAAGTACTTTTATACACCACGCTGTCTTGTTAGATCCAGAATGGCGGTAGAAATAAAACTTAATAATCAAGAATAAGAGTTTTGTTATATGTTTGAAATATGCTGAATTCATTTGCTTTTTGCCCAAAAATATCGAAGAAATGTCAGTCACGTGTCTGATTTATTCCTGTGTCAGCATTAGTGAGAGAAAAACCTTTGTGTCCGTTTATTTAATTGAATACTACTCTCATAAAATACTCCCTGAAAAACGATAAAAGAATCTCGGCTCCGGCTGCCATAACAAAGACTGGGTGGCTTCAACAGCAGAAGTTTATTTTCCCACAGTTTCCGAGACTGGGAGTGAGGTCAGGATCCACGTGGTCGGGTCCTGTTGAGGACGTTTCCTGGCTTGCAGCTGGGCACCCCACCCCCACCCCGCCCCCTCACTGTGTGTGCACAGGGCACCAATCCTGTCCTGAGGCCATGCCCTCGTGACCCCATCTGACCCTGATGACCTCCCGGAGGACTCATCTTCGGATGCCATCGCTTTGGGGCTTAGGGCTTCTGTGTATAAATTTGGGAGGAGGGTGACAGACATTCAGCCTACTACGAGAAGTGTTCCATGGTCAAATCTGTATTGACCATGCATGTAGAAAATATTGTAGCTTACATTTCCTCTCTTAAAGATTTGTCCATTAGCATGTAAAAACACATGAGCCGTTCTATGGTAAAGAAATCATTTCAACTTTGTTTAACTTGGAGTTTCCAGATAGTTTTTAATCATGAATTTTGTTTTTAACCTAAAACACCCACTAACTTATTACGGAACTAGAGTTCAACGCACTATGCTTCTGGCAGTGCTGATATAGGTCCACTTACAACGATTTAAGAATGACTTAAAATTATAGGGTTTCTGAAAATTATAAAATGCTGATATGTGATAACCTAAGCTCTCTCTACCCACTGCTGTGACACCTGTCACACACACTGTAGAGATATTTTGCAGGCTGAGATGAAAAGTTACCTGTCTCGGGTCTTCCCTGGTGGCGCAGTGGTTGAGAGTCCGCCTGCCGATGCAGGGGACACGGGTTCGTGCCCCAGTCCGGGAAGATCCCACATGCCGCGGAGCGGCTGGGCCCGTGAGCCGTGGCTGCTGAGCCCGCGCGTCAGGAGCCTTTGCTCCGCAACGGGAGAGGCCACAACAGTGAGAGGCCCGCGTACCGCAAAAAAAAAAAAAAAAAAAAAAAATTTACCCGTCTCTCAGGTGGAAGGGCATTTTGAGTGGTTATAGTAGAATTATGTGCTGGGCCAGCTGCACATCATGGTCCTTATAACTCACTGTAGAGGAGAAATGGAAATTGATGTGGTTAGGATGACATTTCAAAGATACCAGTCATCCAGAGTTTTCACTGTATTTTTATTTTCTTCACTGTATCTAAAATATTTTTGTATCATATATTTTCTAACATATTTGGAGAGTACATAGAATAGAGGTAGGGCAGGGAATAGTTCCTTCAGGAGAATAGAGATATAAATGTGACATAATGTGTATTTTTTTTTAAGTTATAACTACAGGTTTACATGCCCTATAAAAATTTCAGCGTGGCTCTGATCCAAAATATACTTTTATAACTTTTAATTTTATTATTGAATATTGGCTTTCTTTCCATTATTGTCGTGAGACCATTTTGGAGAGTCGGATTTCTACTCCCAAGTGTGAATTTTTCAAGTTTTTTTTTTTCCTTTTATTTTCTTTCTTTTTCTTTTTCTTTTTTAAATGCGTACCTTTTAACTGTCATGTGAAGGAAGATTGTTTTGTAGCTTTACATATTAATGTGCCTTGAACTGTGTATTTTTTTTCCTTTCAGGTTGCTTCTGCTTTTAATTTTTTTCGCAGTTCAGATTTTTATGTTTTTGGTGCATCACTCTTTTAAAAATGCTGTTGTTCCTGTCAAACTTGTTCCAGACTTATACTTCCTAAAACCTGGAGATAAACCTGATAAATACAGAACAAGTCTGCTTCTTCAAAATTCTACCGGTGAGAGTATGTGCAGGTTTGTGAATGTGTGTTGGTGGGGCCTGGGGTGAGAGGTAGATATAGGCCAGAGATTTGGATTTTAGAAATATATATATATGTTAAAGGCATGGTCTGTGTGCATGAACCTAAATTAAGTAAAACTCCTCACTGATGCTGAGTAATATATTACAGAAATGAAATTTTGGTTTAAGTGTAGATGACAGTTTTTAAAATATTCTGACTTATACTGTATATAATCATAAATTTTCCTTTTATAAGAGTAGCGACATTATTCTCAGAGCAGCATGTTTCATCTCAAAGTTTATATGCGCAAAATAAACTTCAGAAGTTGAAAAACCCTCTTTAGAAAGAGTTACGGCATGTAATATTTATGCAGTTATATATCTAAATAGAAGTGTTTAAACGATTTTTAAGGACTATCTGAAAAACTAGAACTAAGGACAATTGTCTTAGAAATCTCTATAATCAAATACATTGAATCTGTAATGGATGTTTTTGGACTTGCTGTTGATTCTTTTTACTACCTAATTAAATCAAATATGAAAGAAATTTTAAAACATACGGCTTTGCGCAAACCTCAGAATAAATTTTTAAAAACCTGATAGAGGACTTCGATTTTCAAAATATTAAAACCTAATTCAGAATTTGACGTGAATTAGATGTTTCTAGACCATCTCCCATCTGTGTGGATAGTTTATAGTCCCAAGGTTCTTGAAGAGGAAAGTGAGCTAACTCTGTAGTTTACAGTAAAACAGAAGCAGCTTCATTTGCTTATCTTGCTGAACTATGTTGGAAAGTTGCATTTCGTATACCCTTTCTACGCGCACGAATTCTTTGGAGTTTAACATTTCCCAACACTTCACCTGCATTCTAGTATCTTTCCTTTTTGATTCACTATGAACTGAAAAGCTTTGCCCGGTGTTAAAATAATAGTCATAGTTAGGGACAGTTACAGATGGCCGTTACGATCATCACTGTTCAATTCTAGCTCTCTGTTTGTGACGTAACCTTTATTCTTTTGGAGGAAGAAGGTATTTAGTGATAGAAAACACTCTTGAATAGAAAATGTTATGTTTCTCAATTTATTGCTCCCATTAGAATTCTTATTTTGGTTTCAATGTACATTTCACATTGCTGAAAGATAGTACTACATGGAGCCTCACACTCTGATATTGTGACTTTTTGTGTGTGTTTGGGGAATTGTACATTATCTCAAGTATTTCTGCTTGGCGTTCACTCTCACTGATCTGCAGAAATTATAGTATTTTCAAAGTTTTGTCCCATCTGTTAATTTTAAGTATTTCTAGAGTTGCTTACATCCGTCTGTCTGTCTTTCTACCTATCTGTCTCACATTTTCCTAGACCTTGTTGTTGGCCCTAAAGGCACATTTCCTTTTGGGTTCACTGGTCCCTGTGTGTATGTACTGGGTGGTACCTTCTCCTCCTGGCAAAGCTTTCTGTTATCACGGGTGATACCGTTCCCTCAGTTATAATAGAGCCCTCTTCTCGAGAGGACAGAGCATCTCTGGCATCTGGAAATGAGAGATCAGTTAAGGCACTAGGTTGGGAGTGGATGTCTTGTCACTAAAAGCACCCTTCTCTCTGACACTCGGGTTTGTTGCTGAGTCTGAGCCACCGGCCATGCTGCTCAGTTACTGCTAGTGTTTTCCTTTGTTTGGTTTTGATTTCTCTCAAAGCCACACTTGTCCGTCCTTGAATCCTGGCTTTTGTGATGATGGACAGAGAACTGTTTCCACTCATCAGGCATGTTGGTATGGATTTAGACCTCGGGCAGGATTCAGAATCTCCCCCTTAGCTCCAGGCTATTTAGAGAATATAGATGGAGACCTGGTTATGGGTTTTACTATTTTAGAGTAGTAACGCAGTTGACATTTATACAGTTTCTCTGTGCAAATCATGCAGCAACCCTCCAGGGAGTGATGCCACCTAACTCCACACCCTGGCTCCTACCTCTCTGAGCATGGCAGGTTACCTTGTTACATAAAATTGCCAGATAGATTTGTACTCTTACTGTTTAACCAGATCTCACATATTATAGGTAAACCCTGAATGCGAGTAGTATCAGTAGCAGCAGCAGCAGCTGCAGTTGGCGCAGTAGCTGTGTGTCAGGCTCTGTTCTGAGGTCTGCGTGTCTGGACCTGGATTTGAATTCATGCTGACTGGTCCCAGAGCCAATGTTCTTAATCATGTCTTAGCTAATGGGGAGCAAATACTTCTTCAAAAAGAGAGCTCTGGGCTTCCCCGGTGGCGCAGTGGTTGGCAGCCTGCCTGCCGATGCAGGGGACACGGGTTCGTGCCCCGGTCCGGGAGGATCCCACATGCCGCGGAGCGGCTGGGCCCGTGAGCCGTGGCCGCTGGGCCTGCGCGTCCGGAGCCTGTGCTCCGCGACGGGAGAGGCCACGACAGTGAGAGGCCCGCGTACCGCAAAA
>NW_006782421.1:155585-157632 GCF_000442215.2 Lipotes vexillifer
AAAAAAAAAAAAAAAAAAAAAAAAAAGAGAGAGCTCTAAATGTTACTAAAAGCCTGTGTCTGTTTCTCATTTAAACTGATTCTTTGTTATTTGCTTATCTTCCAATACCAGACTCAGATATCAGTGATCTTCTTAGGTTTTTCACCAACCAGAACATAATGGTGACAATGTTTAATGACAGTGACTACGTGTCTGCCGCTCCGCACAGCGCAGCTTTAAATGTGATGCAGTCAGAAAAGGTAAGAGTAGTGTGTGGGATTAAGATATTTCCTCTAAAATCAGTTGTTTGCTGATTTGACCTTATTAGTTGGAAATTAAAATTTACTTTTGGAAATAGCTGGCTGTGTTTACTTAGGGTATATTTTATGCCCTGATGGAGGACCAATAAATAAAGCTCTGAAGAATTTAATTATTTTTATGTCATTTTTTGTTTAAAATATCAAAATATCTAGATTCCAAACCAGGTTATTTTTGTCTATCATTGAGTATTATTTCTATGATTTGTTGGACCAGTTTTCAGTACAGTTAGTGAGAGTTAACTAAGCTGGTGAGAAACGCTTGGTATATAGCAATCATATAGTCATTTATATTTCTGTTTACTGTATAATAACTCTATTTTTTTGAATTGTAGGACTATGTTTTTACTGCTGTTTTCAACGGTACTATGGTTTATTCTTTACCTGTATTGATGAATATCATTAGCAACTACTATCTTTATCATTCAAATGTGACTGAAAGCATCCAGATCTGGAATACCCCATTCGTTCAAGTAAGCAAACTTAAAAATATCTATGCGTGTGTGCGTGTGTGCATAAAATAACTATTAAAAGCCAAGTGGTAATAACAGGTGAAATCTGTAGAAGTCCATCTTGTGGCATCTCCGAGTCTTAAAACTTGAGCTGGGGATGGTTCACATCCCGGGTTTAGGAGTCTGTAGTATGAGTTCGCTTCATGGTCAAGGAGCGACTGTCTTGGTACTGATATTTTTGTAAAGCATGAGTAGTTTTTATATTAGAGAAGAAAAATTTAGATAATTAAAAATGAATACTGTTCATCTGAAATCTAGATGCTGGGTATTGAACCTTGAGAAGTCACCCAGTCATTTTTCCTCTAGGACAGACAGTTGGATTATAGGTATGAAAAGCCACTTAAGTCTCCAGGAAAATAGTCAACATTTTTCTCTGAATACTAGTATTGTTTTTCATATTTTGAAAAATAAATGGACAAATATCTTTCGGTAATAGCATTTCCTGCTTTCTGTTGCCATACTGTTTTTCAGAAGCTTTACTGAGATGGACTTCAAAACACCATCTGATTCACCCATATGAATGTATAATTCAGTGGTTTTTATTATGTTCATAGAGTTTTGCAACTCTGTGTTAAAAAACGTGACATACTCTATCACTCTTGCTTTTGTGAGGCATCGTATTTCTTACATTTTGGGGGTAAAGCAGTACATAGTAGTAGTATCAGTCACCAATTTTGAGAATATAGGCAGAAGAGAGGTTTTGGCTTCGTTCTGGTGGAATGGAGATATTGATTTCAGCTTTGAGCCTGTGGAGGGATTGGTTATCCTGGTGGCATTTGAAGGTATGAATCTGGAGAGATTTCTGGGCAGGAAATAAATATTTGTGATAAATATTTATTGTGATAAATAAATATTGTGTCAGCATTGCATAGGTGGCATAGAAATCATCATCGAAGTTATAGATCATCCCTTGTGATTTTTGTTGCTGTTATTGTGGAATATTTCAATCCTACAGAAAATAAACAACTGTGTGTATAGTACCCACATATTTCAAATGTTAGTATCTTGTTTCTTCTTATTTATTAAAACGTTAAAGACGCAGGTGAAACCTCCAGTGCGTCCCTCCCCAGTCTTGTCGTCTTTCCTCCACAGTTCAAAATGTTTAATTCCCGTGCACGTCTTTATGATGTTACCACATTCGTGTGTATCTGTAACTATTACAAAAAAATCTTCCTTCTTAACATTTTCCATCAAACACTGACATACAACCATACCGTTGTTTAAAACCAGAGGGAAAGA
>NW_006782421.1:157642-160020 GCF_000442215.2 Lipotes vexillifer
GAGACTTTTTAAAGTTCCCTATTCACAGATATAATCTTGTTCACATTCCACATTTTTTCCCCTTCAATGACGAGATTCTGTGTAATTGAGTCCAACTGTCATCTCATTAATCTCCACTTCTTGTGCTACTCAGCTTACACATTTGTTGGTTCTGTCTGGGTCTTCCACTGTCAGGTACCAGAGTTTGGGACAAATTCGACAGCGTCATATGGCATGAATTAAGGAACTGGCTTTATTGCTAGAAACTCGGGAGGCCGGGGCCGACAGAATGCAGCCTCTTTCCACATCATCCCATGGCACTGAGAGTGGTTCTGGGTAGTTTGCATTTGGGGCACCAGCTGTTTACTAGGTTGTCTGGGAACGTTTGCTGTCCGCACCTGGATCCACAGGCCTATCGGAGTTACGGTCCCCCCTGCTGGGAATAAGAAGCTCCTGGCTCCATAGGAAGCTGAGCTCGGGCATGACTTTTCCCAGTGGAGAAAAGGCGGGGTTCCTAGATCCCAGCTGGCTTGTAGTCCAGTCCAGGCACCGGTGAAGGCATCAAGGTCATTCTGAGAGAGCCACGTTCGTTGCGCAGAACCACTGGGAGACAGGTTAACTGCGCTTCACGGACAGTATTATTTTTAACTAAATGGTGAACCTTAATTAATATGCTGTATTATTCTGTGTACTTCCGTAAGAAAATGGAAGGACAATAATTTGCTCAGGATCCTATCTTAATGTGTCAAATTGGTACTATGGCCCGCTGTGTTAACTCTGCCACCTGTTGCTTCATGTCGACTGCTGTCTAGGGTAGGTATCCTAACATGTTTCTTCGGAGGTTTTGATAGTCTTTTAGAAAGTAGTACCATGATATAAAGTGATTCCCAGTTCTATTTCTTATTCTGTGGTTGTCTTTCAGGGAATTACAGACATAGTTTTTAAAATTGAGCTGTATTTTCAAGCAGCTTTACTTGGGGTTATTGTTACCGCGATGCCACCTTACTTTGCCATGGAGAATGCAGAGAATCATAAGGTAATGACTCAGTTAAAAAATTACAGGTGCAGTTGACTAATAAGCAATCTTAGACAAAAAGTTAACCTACCTCGTGTGAGTGCAAGACTTCTGTGCAATTATTATTTCAAGAAGTAAATGGAGTATAAATACATTTATTACGGTAATAGTAATAACTCTCACGTATTATTTGAGGGCTCGTCATGTGCTTTGAAAGTTTTATTGCTGGGTCGTATTCCATGGTGTGGATCTGGATTGTTTCCAGTTTTAACTATTATGAATTAAGATGCTGTGGACATTTGCTCCAGCTTTTTGTGTGAATGTAAGTTTTCATTTCTCTGGGATAAATGCCCGAGACTATACTTGCTGTGTCGTATGGTGATTGCATGTTTAGTTTTATAAGAAATTGTTGAGCTGTTTTTCAGGGTGGATGAACCATTTTGCACTCCTACCAGCAATGTGTGAATGACAAAAGCATGGATTATCCAAAATCATTGCATTTGACGTGGTCTATGTTTTTATACTTATATTGAAATTTATATTTTCCCTCTTCTAATTCATTGAACACGAAAGTTGTCCATTTTTTAAATCATTTCTCTTCTTTGTCTTAACTAATATTTATAGCCCACTCTTCTCTTACCTCCTCTATGGCTAGCTCTTTCTTATAACACATTTAATTATTATGAACAGATGTTTCATAGATGACAAAAATCAACTGAATAAGATTGTTAGGTGTTTGGATTTATGAAAGATTCTTAAAATTTCAAATTAAATAACGAGAGGGTTAGGAAAACAATGATCATTTAAGTTTACTGTTTGTACACTTGCAAATGCTATTCCCTTGTGGTGATAAGAAACAGCTAACATTTTTTTATACACAGGAGTGTGTAAAAGGCTTTCAAATGCATCACCAGTACTTAAGCTGAAAGCCCTGTGTAAATCAGCGGGTACTTGGCCATTTATTAGCGTTTTCATGAAAGGTCAGTATTTAGAAGTGAGAATCCTTTTTCTTAAGTCTGTTTTTCTCTCTATTTCCACAGAATTTCCAAAGCAGTTATGTTTTGGCTGCTTACTGTTTGCACAGCTATAATCCCCATGACACCTTTGACTTTATTTTAGTTTTGTGTTTCTTAGCAGCACTGCTGTATCCTGATGCTGAAAAATTTTGTTGAGATGTTTACACCTCAGAAATAATGAGCCAGATTACAGGCTAGATGGAATTTATATTTAGCTGTAGGAGGGCTTTTATTACCTGTTGACAGAATGTGACCTTTTTTGTTGATGTAAAATTAAAAGTTCTACAATCATTTGCTAGAGTTTTTCGTTTGCAAGATGTTTAAAATTACAATCAATTTTTGCTTTTTTTTTTTTTTTTTTTTTTAAA
>NW_006782421.1:160266-173565 GCF_000442215.2 Lipotes vexillifer
TTTTTTTTTTTTTTTTTTTTTTAGATCAAAGCTTACACTCAACTTAAACTTTCGGGCCTTCTGCCTTCTGCATACTGGATTGGACAGGCTCTTGTTGACGTCCCCTTATTCTCTGTGGTTCTTACTTTGATGTTAGGCAGTTTATTTTCATTTCATCATGGATTATATTTTTATGCTGTCAAGTTCCTTTCTGTGGTAAGTTAACATCAGTTGTATTCATGCTATTTATAAATAAAATGTTATTTTAAAAAGCTAGATCTTTATAAATGTGATAATTGTCTGATTGAGTAATGGAGACGTTCCAGAAAACAGAACCGACATCTATTTAATTTTTGTATACGATACCTATAATCAGTGCAGTTTATATTGCCCTAAGTGGTTTTTAAAAGCAATAACTTTACCATCATGAAATAATTCCTTGAAACTGAGGTGGTCTTTCATGCAGACTGCCTACTTGTATGCAGTCAGGAATATACTTAAACAGTCCTTGCTTTAAATGTCGTCTTTGTCTCTGTGCCTGAAAATAATTTCACAAAGAAGAAGCTCTTTTATTCCATAATTTAAAGTGTGGCTTCAAATACTAGGGAAGAGTGTGATTTGCATTCATATTCATATTCGTATGTCAAGGACTGACACTAGATCCTTTCCTATGAATTACATTAGAAAAAAGCGAAAACAGAGCTTGGTAGGTTGGGGCTGCTGAAAGTCAACTTAGGAGCTCTGCCAGAGGCCATCCTGACCTTACAGATTAATTTCCACCTTATAACGTAATAAATGTTTTTCTTAAAAATTT
The DNA here is from genome assembly GCF_000442215.2 of Lipotes vexillifer. Taxonomy (NCBI): domain Eukaryota; kingdom Metazoa; phylum Chordata; class Mammalia; order Artiodactyla; family Lipotidae; genus Lipotes; species Lipotes vexillifer. The sequence continues at coordinate 161,060 of NW_006782421.1, forward strand.
ACAAAGTGCATTAAGTGCTGTACAGTAAAATGGAAGCTAATAGTTGATGGAGATTGATAAAGCCGTAACCAGCTACGCTTGCTTTTCATAATAAAATGGTAAGAGACAGTATTTTCCTTGGCATAAAAAAGGAGCTACAAATAGTGTTTAGCTTAAATGGCTTATTCAAGATTGTGTTAGCAGTTAAAAACCGCTAACAGTGAGTTTTATTGATTTAGGAGAAACTAAACTCCTCACTGATTTAGGAGAAACTCCTCAAGCAGCTACAGTTTCCGTTTTTTTTTTGGAGCGATTTGTTGAGCAGTAAAGCTTGAAGAGCAGTTATCCCCTAATGACTTAACGTGACTCGTATTTTACATCATGTGTGCGGCTATAGCTACTCATATTTTTAAATAAAAATACACATTTCTGTCTTCCAGGTTTTTTGCCTTATTGGTTATGTCCCATCAGTTATTCTGTTTACCTATATTACTTCTTTCACTTTTAAAAAAATTGTAAATACCAAAGAATTTTGGTCATTTATCTATTCTGTGGTAAGTCACATTTTATATTATTTTGTCTCAGCTTTTCCTAGCACGTTACTTGAAAGTCATGAACTCTTTTCATGATTATACTGAAAGGGTTACTGTGTCTTTTCTAAGTGCAGAACTTAGCTAGCTAGCAGCGTCTGTTAGTGTGTATATTCGTCTTCAGCCCCATCCACTCCATGAAGGGATGATATTTTGTTGCATTTAACAACTAGCATGACAAGGATGCCAGCTACAAAAAACTGGTATCAGCGCTCTGACACTTTCTGGCTAAGTATCGGCTGTGGTTCCAGGTTTTATTAGAAGATTAAAGACTTAGTTAATGTTGAGGCACCCAGTAAGTGTGTTTGAAATTGCTAAACATCTTTTCACTTGTTTTCTCATTTTTTTCTTTAGACAGCATTGGCTTGCATTGCAGTCACCGAAATAACTTATTTTATGGGATATACAGTTACAGTTATTCTTCATTATGCCTTGTGCATAGCCATTCCTATCTATCCGCTTCTGGGTTGCCTGATTTGTTTCATAAAGGTAGGTCTGTTAGGTGTTCTAATATTTTTTTTAACAGGGTAAGTAATTACTCTGCCTAATCTTTGGGATCTTTTAGCCCTTGTACTGAGGTAGTAACAACAACAACAACAAAAAATCCTGTTGGCTCTGCTGGTACCTGATTTAAATATTATTAATGTAGCAGTTAATGTAAAATTACTGTGGAACCTTTTCAAGCAGGTTTCTAAACTGCAGATTCTCAACGGAGAAGGACTGTGTTCATTACATGGTCTTTCGTGCCCAAAACAATGCACATAAATTAGCAGTATGATCTGATGGCAAGTCCATATGTGTTGGACTGGGGAGTTTTGGGGGAGCGTTTTGGGGGAGTTTTTTAAGTGTATTGTACTATACAGGGGTGAGGAAAAATAAAGTTTGAGCGATTTTTTTTTTCAAGAAAAAAATAGAGGAACAAATTAATTTTATTAAGCCTGGTTAACTGAAAACAATTTCTGTGGTTAGAAAAAAAATTAAGTGATGAATTATTAATTTAGGACGATTGCTGATTAACTCTGCTGACACACCTCCTTACCTCTCTCCCCTCCCTTTTTTTGGCTTAAGTTTATAATTTAATTTATACCTGCTCTGATAGGCATATTTTGGGGTGAGGAAGGTTTTAATCTAACTACAAAACATGGCTATAAATATTAACAGGTAGCTAATTTATAGAGAAGACGTGTTTGCTGTTAAATACATGTTTCTCATTTTAATCGAACGTCTCTACACGTCGCAGCTAAAAGAAAATTGGTTCCTCTGCGCACAGCGCTTCCGACACCGAATGTGTGGGTTTTCCCTGACATTCAGCAGTTCTGGCACTGACCAGAGTTAGCGCAGACCCCACGGGTTCAGGGGTCAGTCCCGCAGGCAGCCCCCCGCTTCAGATTCCAGTCACGGGTCGTGGGTCCCCAGGCCACCCACGTTCTGTCTGACTTGGACCCCTTGCCGGGGGTCAGTACTTTGCTCTGGAACTGGCTGGCAGGGCCCAGAAAGGTCCCAAGGGCAGAACTCCTGTCCCTGTGCAGTTCGGAGTGAGTCGTCATCCCAGCGCGAGGATGCTCTCTGAGCCCCGCGTTAGAGGCTTTGTGGACGTCCCATGACTTGGGCAGTTTGAGCTCATCCGTCTCCAGGCTCTTCTCCCCTCCCTGGTGGTGGCACCTGGGGCCGGAAGTTCCAGCCCTCTAGTCTGGCTGGTCCTCTGTCAGTCAGCCTCCATCCTCCTCTGAGAGTCCCCTCTTTAGCATAGACTCAGCTGAGGTTGAGAGGGGCTTGTTTTATGCGATGAGAGACACTCCTGTCCCCTCTGTCACTCAGGAAATTCCAAGGGTTTTAGAAGTTCTGTGCCAGGAACTGTGGTCAAAGACCACATTTCATTATATCACAGTATCACAGCCACATATAAATTTTCAAAACGTTTTGTCTTAGATTTCTTGGAAGAATATGCAGAAAAAAGAGGACACCTACAACCCATGGGATCGTCTTTTGGTGGCTGTTATATCGGTAAGAAATAACTGTTAGCACGTTACCTTATGAGTGGTTTGGTCATATGGTTTTAACTCTCTTTTTAGTTTTTATTCCGTTGCATAAAAATGAAGGTGCATAAGAAGTCAAGTGTGTTAGTTAATGCTAGCTAATGTGCATTTCAGTTACTGGATACATCCACTTTAATGTACTTGTTTTTTTCACGTCATTAATTCTATTTAATGATAATTCTGGCTTCCATAGAAGCAAAAACAAAGCTTTTTTTAAAATTATAATTTATGAAGCTGACAACAGATGAACTTTACAGAGGTAGAAAAGTATGTGAAGGATCATTTTACTAAAACTCAACCTTGGTTTGTATTAACATTTATTCTTTTTTTTTTAAACATCTCTATTGGAGTATAATTGCTTTACAATGTCAAGTTAGTGTCTGCTGTATAACAGAATGAGTCAGCTGTATGTACACGTATATCTCCACATCTCCTCCCTCTCGCGTCCCCCTCCCGCCCTCCCTATCCCACCCCTCTAGGTGGTCCCAAAGCACTTGAGCTGATCTCCCTGTGCCATGCGGCTTCTTCCCACTAGCTCTCTATTTTACATTTGGTAGTGTATATATGTCCATCCATTAACATTTATTCTTAACTCATTGTACGACATGCAAAAAAAAATTGTGATGAAGTTTTTCAGTGATGGAGAGGAACCTGATGTATGTGGTTTTGGTTCTGTTGGTACACGGGGGAAAAAAAAAAAAAACCCAAATGATTCAGCCACGAGCTGTAACCTGTTTTTCTTTTAGCCTTACCTGCAGTGTGTGCTGTGGATTTTCCTCTTACAGTACTACGAGAAAAAATATGGAGGCAGATCATTAAGAAAGGATCCCTTTTTCAGGTCAGTTTTTTAAATTTCAGGTTTAATTTTTTTTAATTTTAATTTTTTTTTTTTTTTTTTTTTTTTTCAGGTCAGTTTTTTAAATTTCAGGTTTAATTTTTTTTAATTTTTATTTTTTTTTTTTTTTTTTTTTTTACTATATTGACAGAGTTGTGCAGCCATCACCATAATCTGATTGTAGGTCATTTCCATCACCTCCAAAAAGAAACGCTGCGTCCGCTGGTCACGTCCTTCCCCCGCTCAGCTAGCCCCCAGCCCTGTGTAACCACTAATCTAACTTCCGTCTCCATAGATCTGCGTATTTTACACATTCCTTTAAATGGAATTACGCAAGATGGGGTCTTTTCTTGTCTGGCTTCTTTTACTTGGGCATAATGTTCTGGAAGTTCATCCACGTTGTAGCATGTAGCAGTACCTCATTACCTTTTTGCTTGTTTGTTTTTGCTGAGTAATATTACATTGTATGGATATACCACACTTGATCTATTCATCGGTTGATTGGCATTTGAGCTGTTGCCACTTTTTGGCTACTGTGAGTCATATGCTACGATGCACATTTGGGTGCAAGTATTTGTGTGGGCGTGTATTTTCATTTCTCTGGGGAGGATGCCTAGGAGTGGGATTGATGGGTTATTGTGGTGGCTTTATAAAGTTTAACCTCTTCAAGAACTGCCAGACTGCTTTCCACAGTGACGGCACCATTTTACTCCTAGGAATGGACGAGGGTTCTGTTTTCTTCACGTTGTTGCCCATGCGTGTTATTGTCTCTTTGATTTTAGCTATTCTCGTGGGTGCACATTAGTGTCTCATTGTGGTTTTTATTTGCGCTTCCCTGATGATTCATGATGTGGAGTGTCTTTTCATGTGCTTATTGTTCATTTTTATACCTACTTCGGAGACATGTCAATCTGAATCCTTTGCCCATTTAAAAAATCGGGTTGTCTTTATATTATTGAACTTTGAGTTTTTTTTAATATATTCTGGTTACAAATCTCTTATCAGATATATTTTAAAATTTTTTCTCCAAGTCTGTGCGTTTTTTTCCAAAGGATGTTTTAAATTTGAAGGAGAGTTCTTTCTTGAAATATGGCCGCTGGCACCAGATTGCTTCTGAATTTCTTTTTTATATTTCTCACGTATCTGTTTATTTGTTGAATATTCACATTCTGGAGAAAACTGGAAAGGATTGGAAAATGTATAGTGGTTATTCACTAGCCACTGGACCCGCCCCTCATCCATTGAGGCAGAGTGTCTGGCTCTCCTTCTGTGTCTTTGCCTTTACTCCTGCTCTCATTTGGGGGGGAGATTTCAGCATCCACACAGGTAACCCTTCCAACACCGTAACCCCTCAGTTTCTGATTTTCTCCAAGCCAGTGACTTTTGTCTCTGTTCCACTTCACCCTCTGTTTGCATCAGAGCCACTGATGATGCTACATACTCATCCCATAGAAACTCAGCTCTGTTTTAACGCTCTTTGGCAGCCCTACGCCTCTACCTACTCAGCAGCTTCCTATCTTTTTCTTTTTTTTCTTTTTTTTTTTTTTATTTACTTATTTATTTTTTGGCTGAGTTGGGTCTTCGTTGCTGTGCGTGGGGTTTTCCCTAGTTGTGGCGAGCAGGGGCTACTCTTTGTTGTGGTGCGTGGGCTTCTTATTGCGGTGGCTTCTCTTTGTTGCGGAGCACAGGCTCTAGGCACACGGGCTGCAGTGGTTGTGGCACATGGGCTCTAGAGTGCAGGCTCAGTAATTGTGGCACACGGGCTTACTTGCTCCGCGGCATGTGGGATCTTCCCAGACCAAGGCTCGAACCCAGGTCCCCTGCATTGGCAGGCGGATTCTTAACCACTGCGCCACCGGGGAAGTCCCCTCCTATCTTTTTCTTTTCTGTACTTCTCGCAGGCCTTCTTTGTATCCCTCAGATTCTCAGAGTCACCTCAGCTCACCTCACTTCGTACTTCTCAGTGGATGATCTTGCCATCTGTCTCAGGAAACAGAAGCACCTGATTATAAATTATAAAACGTGTACACACTTGTCCACATCTTTAGTCACTTTTGCTTTTTCCCAGCCCCAGAGGAGGGTGTCCCCCTTGTTATCCAAGTCTTCCTGTGTTCTGTCTGCTTAAGGATGTTGCTCAGTCAGCTCTCTCTTTCTGTGTCTTTCCCTTTTGGATCTTATTAGGGTGTATTTCCCTTTGGGAGGGGGTCGCCTTCCTCCCATATAAGACAAAGTACTCATCAATCGCACTGAAACCTGAGTCCCGCTCTAGCTCTTATCCCCTCTCTTTCCTGTTTTCTTTTTGATCATACGTATATATATATATATATATATATATATATATATATATATATTTTAGCGTTTTTATTGGAGTATAATTGCTTTACAGTGGTGTGTTAGTTTCTGCTGTATAACAGAGTGAATCAGTTATACATATACATATATCCCCATATCTCTTCCCTCTTGTGTCTCCCTCCCACCCTCCCTATCCCACCCCTCTAGGTGGTCAAAAAGCACCGAGCTGATCTCCCTGTGCTATGTGGCTGCTTCCCACTAGCTGTCTATTTTACATTTGGTAGTGTATATATGTCCATGCCTCTCTCTCACTTCGTCCCAGCTTACCCTTCCCCCTCCCCGTGTCCTCAAGTCCATTCTCTACGTCTGCATCTTTATTCCAGTCTTGCCCCTAGGTTCTTCATGCCCTTTTTTTTTTTTTTTGATTCCATATATATGTGTTATCATGCGGTATTTGTTTTTCTCATCTGACTTACTTCACTTTGTATGACAGACTCTAGATCCATCCACCTCTCTACAAATAACTCAATTTCGTTTCTTTTTCTGGCTGAGTAATCTTCCATTGTATATACGTGCCGCATCTTCTTTATCCATTCATCTGTCGATGGACACTTAGGTTGCTTCCATGTCCTGGCTGTTGTAAATAGAGCTGCAGTGAACATTGTGGTACATGACTCTCTTTGAATTATGGTTTTCTCAGGGTATATGCCCAGTAGTGGGATTGCTGGGTCATATGGTAGTTCTGTTTTTAGTTTTTTAAGGAACCTCCATACTGTTCTCCATAGTGGCTGTATCAATTTACATTCCCACCAACAGAGTATGAGGGCTCCCTTTTCTCCACACCCTCTCCAGCATTTGTTGTTTGTAGATTTTTTGATGATGGCCATTCTGACAGGTGTGAGATGATATCGCATTGTAGTTTTGATTTGCACGTTTCTCTGATGATTAATGATGTTGAGCATTCTTTTGTGTGTTTGTTGGCAATCTGTATATCTTCTTTGGAGAAATGTCTGTTTAGGTCTTCTGCCCATTTTTGGATTGGGTTGTTTGTTTTTTTGATACGGAGCTGCATGAGCTGCTTGTATATTTTGGAGATTAATCCTTTGTCCGTTGCTTTGTTTGCGAATATTTTCTCCCATTCTGAGGGTTGCCTTTTCATCTTATTTATGGTTTCCTTTGCTGTGCAAAAGCTTTGAAGTTTCATTAGGTCCCATTTGTTTATTTTTGTTTTTATTTCCCTTTCTCTAGGAGGTGGGTCAAAAAGGATCTTGCTGTGATTTATGTCATGGAGTGTTCTGCCTATGTTTTCCTCTAAGAGTTTGATACTGTCTGGCCTTACATTTAGGTCTTTAATCCATTTTGAGTTTATTTTTGTGTATGGTGTTAGGGAGTGTTCTAATTTCATTCTTTTGCATGTAGCTGTCCAGTTTTCCCAGCACCACTTATTGAAGAGGCTGTCCTTTCTCCACTGTATATGGGCAGAACACTCCCAAACTCATTCTACGAGGCCACCATCACCCCGATACCAAAACCAGACAAAGATGCCACAAAAAAAAGAAAACTACAGGCCAGCATCACTGATGAACATAGATGCAAAAATCCTCAACAAAATACTAGCAAACAGAATCCAACAGCACATTAAAAGGATCATACACCATGATCAAGTGGGGTTTATCCCCGGAATGCAAGGATTCTTCAATATACGCAAATCGATCAGTGTGATACACCATATTAACAGATTGAAGGAGAAAAACCATATGATCATCTCAATAGATGCAGAGAAAGCTCTTGACAAAATTCAACATCCATTTATGATAAAAACCCTCCAGAAAGTAGGCATAGAGGGAACTTACCTCCACATGATAAAGGCCACATATGACAAACCCACAGCCAACATCGTCCTCAATGGTGAACAACTGAAACCATTTCCACTAAGATCAGGAACAAGACAAGGTTGCCCACTCTCACCACTCTTATTCGACATAGTTTTGGGTGTTTTAGCCACAGCAATCAGAGAAGAAAAGGAAATAAAAGGAATCCAAATCGGAAAAGAAGAAGTAAAGCTGTCACTGTTTGCAGATGACATGATGCTCTACATAGAGAATCCTAAAGACGCTACCAGAAAACTACTAGAGCTAATCAGTGAATTTGGTAAAATAGCAGGATGCAAAATTAATGCACAGAAATCTCTTGCATTCCTATACACTAATGATGAAAAATCTGAAAGTGAAATTAAGAAAACACTCCCGTTTACCATTGCGACAAAAAGAATAAAATACCTAGAAATAAACCTACCTAAGGAGACAAAAGACCTGTATGCAGAAAATTATAAGACGCTGATGAAAGAAATTAGAGATGATACAAATAGATGGAGAGATATACCATGTTCTTGGATTGGAAGAATCAACACTGTGAAAATGACTGCACTACCCAAAGCAATCTACAGATTCAATGCAATCCCTGTCAAACTACCACTGGCATCTTTCACAGAGCTAGAACAAAAAATTTCACAGTCTGTATGGACACACAAAAGACCCCGAATAGCCAAAGCAATCTTGAGAAAGAAAAACAGAGCTGGAGGAATCAGTCTCCCAGGCTTCAGACTATACTACAAAGCTACAGTAATCAAGGCAGTGTGGTGCTGGCACAAAAACAGAAATATAGATCAGTGGAACAGGATAGAAAGCCCAGAGATAAACCCACGCACATATGGTCACCTTATCTTTGATAAAGGAGGCAAGAATATACAATGGAGAAAAGACAGTCTCTTTCCTTTTATGGCCAGAAAGCTTCCACCTCCAGTTTGTCACCTCCTTTCTCATGTCCCATTCACTCCCTAATCCCTGCCACCTGGCTCCTGCCCTCACCTCTTGACTGCTCCTGTTTGCGGTAAGGTAAACTAATGGCTCCTCTCTGTCTGGTAAAACAGGCTCACTGTCTTTAACTGATCTACAGCCTTAAATGTGACTGACTTCTTCCCTGAAACTTTTCTCCTCTTTCTTTCTTTTTTTGTTTTCCCCATAATGTCAACTTCTATTTGCCTCTTTACCTCTCTTAATAGTACTTCAGAATTTCCTTTGGAAGCGCTCTTTCCTCTGCCCACCTTTATGGTGTTGCTACGGATGCTGACTTCAGCCTCTCTGTCCACGCTGCCTGGGTCATCTCATGTACACCCAAGACGTAAATTCTTTGAGAGCAGGGTCTGTGTTGTTTTTTAAAAATCTTTTTTATCTTTCTGTGGACTAGTGCTTGACACATGCTGGTTATAAATAATTGTTGAATAAATGAATGAATTTAGATAATATCATCCAAATGATGTGAGTGAAAAATAGCTCTGTAATTTCTACCTTTAAGAGATAACTGATCTCCGACAACAGGTCTCATGTTGCTATATTTTTTTCAGTCTTTTCTCTATGTAGTGCTTCAATTTCTTACCATTTTAATTATTTGAAAATCTATTTATACTTTCAGGACCCTTACAACAAAGTCCAAAAGTAGGAAGTTTCCGGAACCACCAAACAATGAGGATGAAGATGAAGATGTCAGAGCTGAAAGGGTGAAGGTCAAAGAATTGCTGAGCTGCCAGCACCACGAGGAGGTAACTCAGTCTCTCTTGCTGAGCCGCGTGCGGTGAGCAGTGAGCAGCCCCTCCGCACAGGGTTAGCCTCGAAAATTGTCCCCTTATATGAATCGATTGCCAAGAAGTTTGTCTTTGAAAAAATATGTTTGTCCACTTTCTTTTGAACAAGCCATTATTCCCGTCATAGATGGATAGTTATCTATGCAGTACCCCTTATTAGCAAATATAGTTCTTACGATATGGCCATGAGCTCTGTACGGCCTGTCATTGAACGATGGATATCTGAGTTATAACTCTTTTTTTAAATCCTATTTCCCTTATTAGAAGCCAGCCATTATGGTCAACAATTTGCATAAAGAATATGAAGACAAGAAAGATTTTCTTCCTACAAGAAAAATAAAGAAAGTGGCAAATAAATATGTCTCCTTCTGTGTGAAAAAAGGCTGGTATTTAATTATTTTTTCTTGAATAACTTCTCTGGAAGAGCAGTTTTCACTTTTTAGTTTGATTTACATATGACAATTTTTCTTTTAATTCCTTTAGGAGAGATCTTGGGACTATTGGGTCCAAATGGTGCAGGCAAAAGTACGATTATTAATATTCTGGTTGGTGATATAGAGCCAACTTCAGGCCAGGTATGGTATAATGATGTGGGATATATCGAATATGATTTATGTCTTTAAGTAAAATAAATTTCTTAGTGACAGATGGGATTTTGATGCTCAAATTTCATGTTTTTAGTATTAATTTTTTAGGATAGCTTGATCAAATTATGATCTTGTTGGTTATCTGTGAGAATAACGTACATAGTCAAATTTGCATGCACACATGCAGAACACACACATGCACAGTATTTCTGCTTTTATGCTGATTACAAGCATGGGTGATTTGTCCACTGACTTAATGGAGGCCCGTTGTATTAACTTCAGGAAATAGAGGAGCTAATCTTGACCTTGGCGTCAGCTAGCCTGTGATTACAGGAACCTGCTTCCCTCACACCAGCCACGCTGGCTCATTCTTTGCTGGAAAATGCCAGGCACACTTTACTCTTCCTTTTACCTTAGGGTTTCCTTATGTTGGCTATTCCTTACCCCACAGAAAACCAGATGATCAAATTCACTTGTTCCCTTGGCTCAGAAATCACCTTTCCGTGGGGCCCCCCGACCCTCCTGGTTAAAACGGACCTTGCCTTCCCACCCAACCCTGCATCCCTGGCCACCTTTTCTGGCCATGTCACTCATCTCTGACGCAGCCATGTGTGTCGTTTCTTCATCAGAAAAGGGTGAGAATCTGACCTGCTGTGACCCTGACTTTAGGAAGTCAGGAGTTTGGAAGGAGTTTGAATTAACCCACTTGCCACTTCCTTTTCGATGTAAGTTAAGCAAAAATAGTCATTACACTTGGTTTGTACTTCTGCAGGTATTTCTAAGAGACTATTCTTCAGACCCAGCTGGAGATGACGATTCCGTAAAGTGTATGGGCTACTGTCCTCAGATAAACCCACTGTGGCCAGAGATTACATTACAGGAACATTTTGAAATTTATGGAGCTGTGAAAGGAATGAGTGCCAGTGACATGAAAGAGGTCATAATTCGGTAAAATAATTGTCTTCAGAACCCTTTTGTTACCTGGAGAAAGGTTCACATGCCACGGCTTTAAAATTTCATAGCAGGCACTTCCGTGGATCATAATTTTCATAGAAGAAGATCATTAATTGTTCATATATTCTTTTTACCAAATTATGACACAGCCATGAAACGCAAAGGAAACATTTTCATTTATAAATACAGAATGAATGTACCTATAAATGTCATGAAACCTATTTCAAAGTGAACCTTTTCATCAAGATATTAATTTATTTAAAGTGAGCTTCAACAGAGTAATTGTTTTCGGAAAAAAACAGTGTCAGTGATCACTTTATATTTGTATTTGTGTGCATCATGCTACACTCATTGTGTATTGTGTATTTTGCAGAATAACAAATGCACTTGATTTAAAAGAACATCTGCAGAAAACAGTAAAGAAACTACCTGCAGGAATCAAGCGAAAGGTACTTTTATTAAGCGACAAGTGTGTGTATAGTCTGGTGCCTGGTAGAGTTGCTTTTTTTTTTTTTCTTTTCTTTTTTCACATTCTGTTTCTTATTTTTTTTAACATCTGTATTGGAGTATAATTGCTTTACATTGTTGTGTTAGTTGCGGCTGTATAACAAAGTGAATCAGCTATTCGTATACATATATCCCCATATCCCCGCCCTCTTGCATCTCCCTCCCACCCTCCTTATCCCACCCCTCTAGGTGGTCACAAAGCACGGAGCTGATCTCCCTGTGCTATGCGGCTGTTTCCCACTAGCTATCCATTTTACATTTGGTAGTGTATATATGTCCATGCCACTCTCACTTCGTCCCAGCTTACCCTTCCCCCTCCCCCTGTCCTCAAGTCCATTCTCTACGTCTGCGTCTTTATTCCTGTCCTGCCCCTACGTTCTTCAGAACCTTTTTTTTTTTTTTTTAGATTCCATATATATGTGTTAGCATACGGTATTTGTTTTTCTCTTTCTGACTGACTTCACTCCGTATGACAGACTCTAGGTCCACCTGATAGAGTTTCTTATAGCCTCCCGGCGCTCCGTTTTCTTTCCCTCCAGCTGTGTTTTGCTCTGAGTATGCTGGGGAACCCTCCCGTTACTCTGCTAGACGAGCCATCCACAGGTATGGACCCTAAAGCCAAACAGCACATGTGGTAAGTATGACGTCAGGGACGCTTGAGACCCATTGTGCTGTAGCATCATCACGGGTGGTTTTGTGTTAGTTACATACATGTATCGATTAAAAATCCTGCACAAAAGGAGAAATCGTAGTTAAAAATTTCTCGAGATCCCCTTAAACTTTTTAAACCTGATCATATTTTTCATCAGCTGTTAACAGTATATTATGCATATGCCAGGACAAAGATGAGAGTACTGTTGTCTGAATAGTTTTTTAAAGGTATTTTTCCCCCTGTATAAAGTAACATATGTAAGTAAACATCTCATAACAGTATTGTCCTAAATGTCTGTTGGAACTCTCTTTCCAGGCACTCATCATTGTTTGAGCAGCTCTTTGAGCCCAGGTTTCTATGTCTATAAAGTGTGAGCTTTGGTTCAGACGCATGTCAAGGTTTCCCTATGATCCTGTGGCAATTTTTTTTTTTTT
>NW_006782421.1:173682-180922 GCF_000442215.2 Lipotes vexillifer
TGTGGCCTCTCCCGCTGCGGAGCACAGGCTCCGGACGCGCAGGCTCAGCGGCCACGGCTCACGGGCCCCGCCGCTCCGCGGCATGCGGGATCTTCCCGGACCGGGGCGCGAACCCGTGTCCCCTGCACCGTCAGGTGGACTCTCAACCACTGCGCCACCAGGGAAGCCCCCTGTGGCTATTTTTGTTATAACATGAAAAGCCATCGGTTTCTGTAATCAGTTGGTTAGCATACTTTTAACCTATAGAAACGCTTGAAATCGTGAACTTTCTTTCCATTTGACAAGCTTTCAAACATAAGGTAAAATGAGTTGGGATAGAAGAATCACAGTTGGGCAGAATATACTAATTATAGCAATGATATTTGATAAATTTAAATTAGCCAAATAGTTGGATTTTTAAAACTCAGGTGTTTTCATGAACGTTCAGGTGCCACCTTCCCTTCTTTTCGTTTTATTTGTATTTTGTAGGAGAGCAATTAGAGCTGCGTTTAACAACAAAACGCGGGCAGCTATCCTGGCCACTCACTGCATGGAGGAGGTGGAGGCTGTCTGTGACCGAGTGGCTATCCTGGTGTCTGGGCAGCTAAGGTGGCTGTTTGCCGCGGAGAGGGGGAGGGGCGCAGGGCGGGGCAGGCGTCTGGATTTTGAACGCCGTCATTTCAGAAACTTATAATAATACACATTAGCTTAAATGTTAAAAAATGCTCCCTTGTTTTATCAGCTTTCTGTAGAATCACTTGGAAGTATGTTACTTTTTTCCAAAAATTGGCCAGCCACTCTGCATTTGGAATTGGCTTAATTATTCAGCAACTGAGAGTGTTATTTTCAGGCATGATATTTGCTCTTTTTAAGAATTGGTAGGCATTGTATGGGATTGTAACCCAGCGTATAAAATAAATATACGAGTTCATACTCATATAGGTAAGCGATGGAGTAGGTAAATAAATGTGGGAGTAGAGACACATCTCTTTACAGAAAGATGCCAGATTGTGTAGTATCTCCCAAGTGTCGCCTGGACTTAAAGCCAGTCTGTATTCTGAAGTATGGGAAGGGCTGGATAATAACTTTACAGCAGAGAAATGGGACAAATACCACCCTAAGCAGGCAGGGCCACGTGGTCATCACATGCCCCCTGGGACGCGATGAGAAAACACTTCAGCTCTGTGTCCTTTGCTCCGAAAACCCGCACCCCAGTCTAATCGTGAGAAAAACATCAGACTACCCCAAATTGAGGGACATCCTACAAAAACAGTTCTCAAAACTGTCCAAGTCATGACCAAGACCCAGAAGGATAGAATAAGGAAGTGTCCCCAAGCAGTGGAGACTGAGGAGGTGTGGCCACACAGCACAGCGGGATCCCGGGTGGACTCTGGGGCAGGAGGAGGACATTAGTGGAGAAACCGGTGAAGTCCAAGTAAAGGCAGTAAACTCAGTACTAATATACCGGTGTTGGTTTCTTAATTTTGACAAATGTGTCGCGGTAATAACACAAGATGACAGCATTAGGGAAACTGAAATTGGGGGAGGGGTATATGAAAACTCTGTATTATCTCTTATATTTCCAACTTTTATATAAATTGACAAGTATTCCAACGTGGGAATTTTATTTAAATCATTCTTAAGTGAGAAATTATCTTCAAAACTGTCAGGTTACCTTATATCTGTACTTCCTTTTAAAAATTACTACAGATGTATTGGGACAGTCCAACATCTAAAGAGTAAATTTGGAAAAGGATACTTTTTGGAAATCAAATTAAAGGACTGGATAGACAACCTAGAAGTAGACCGTCTTCAAAGAGAAATTCAGCATATTTTCCCAAATGCAAGCCGTCAGGAAAGGTGAAGATTTTAAAATTTTAGTTACGAGCAATAATCGTAAAAATTGGTTATTGTATTCAGGATTAATGAAAAAATGTCGTATAACCAGTATTGGACTAACGTAGTTTGATGAATGGAGTTTTATGAAGCTGACTCATTTTTAATGTTAGATCTTTCAACATGTAATAGTATTTAAAGTTTTTAAAGTTCTTATCCAGGAGTAATGAGAGAGTTATTTTATTGTGAATGGAAATATTTTAAGATTTCAAATAATTTTTATCTAAATAAGTATCAAAGTAAGTTATTGGAGTTTTATTTTGAACTTGCAAAATGTTGAACTTTAGCTTCAGAATGCACAGTAGTTATTTTGAATTTACCTGTATTTTATCTTTGCTTTCAGTTTTTCTTCTATTTTGGCTTATAAAATTCCTAAGGAGAATGTTCAGTCCCTTTCACAATCTTTTTCTAAGCTGGAAGAAGGTAAGTAATATTTGAAAAACATTATGAGGTAGCTTTAGAATTATTAAAGAATTTTATTAAGAAGTTTAGAAGTTGGGACTCAAGTTTACTGTAGAAACTATGGTAAGTAAGAAGATGACCTTTTATTACTAATTTAATTTAAACTGTAGGTAAATACTCACACGCCAGGGATTTTGTAGATTAACTGTATTGTAGTGTAAACCTTTCACTCTGGACTTCACCGCGGTTTTTCACGTTGCGTCTCTGAGAAAGTTCATCTTAATTAGCCCTCACCAGTTCAGTCCAGAAGTGGGAGCACTGAATTTCGTGAATCCTTACTTCGTATTAGACCAGAGAGGTAGCAATGGTAGCAAGACACCAGTGGCAGGCAGGGAAGGGAGAGGAAAATCCATAGCGCAAGAGGGTAGGCATTCCTAAATCTAAACTTTAAAGAAGTTTATTGGATCTTGGCATTTTAAAAATAAATGTTAGGTGGGATAAAGATACCTCACCAGCAGAGAGAGGCAGTCTCCTGGATGGGGCACGTATTCATGTACAGGTTATTTTACGGCATTTGGAAACTACGAAACTTCCTGGTGCTTTCTTTTTAAAAGAAGAAAAAAAGCGTTACTTCATTAAATATACTTTTATTGTTTTTTTTGGCTGCACCTCGCGGCTTGTGGGATCTTAGTTCCCCGACCAGGGATTGAACCCGTGCCCTCCACAGTGAGAGCACAGAGTCCTAACCACTGGACCACCAGGGAAGTCCCTCCTAGTGTTTTCTTTATGATTAAAGAGAACATTTGAAGTAATTAGGGAGAATTAAAGGAATGAATAGAAAACCAGAAATTTGATATTGGGCCAGAATGCAGACGGACCTAAAATAAATACAGGAAAGCATATGGACACGTGACCGATAATATCCAGAATCTAGTGTAAGAAGTCCAGAGTGGACTGTACTGGGACTGGGGGATGGGAGAGACAGAGCAGGAGCAAAAGAAACATGAAAACAGGAGGAATGAGGGAGAAGAGGAAAGGAGGGGAAAGAGGGGCTGCTTGGAAAAGGAGAGTGAGGCAAGTCCGTCCCATGAAATACGTTGCGCTTAGGGCCGTGGAGAATTGGGCGGCTGGGAGAGAAAGGAAGCAGATAGAGGAAAGTGACCTGTATTGGCAGCTTTAAATCGAAATGAGTTGATTATAGAGATTAAAAAAACAACAACAAAAACCAGATTGTTAGCCACTCAGTAGTTGTTGCCATTTTATTACTTAAAAATATTAATAAGTGAAATATTATTTTTATATTTTAACAGCGAAACGTACTTTTGCCATTGAAGAATACAGCTTTTCTCAGGCGACATTGGAACAGGTACTATCAAGTTAAATTTAAAAAGTCCTTCTGCAGAAGAACGTGTCCAGCCTCTAATTGTTTAGGTATATATTGGACAGGGAAGGAGATTGTGAGCCAGAGACCAATCGCTA
This sequence comes from Lipotes vexillifer, assembly GCF_000442215.2. Lineage (NCBI taxonomy): Eukaryota > Metazoa > Chordata > Mammalia > Artiodactyla > Lipotidae > Lipotes > Lipotes vexillifer. Next base: position 177,439 of record NW_006782421.1, read on the forward strand.
CAGAATATTCCTAAACTTTGTAAATAACAACTTGAGCTTCTCCATCTGCTCATTTTGAATAGCTCAGTATTTTTTCTTCAGTTAGAAGAAAATGAGTCATGATGGGTGGTATTTCGTATTAGCCCATCTGAAATTACATTGCTTAGATATTTATAAATATTTTTTATGATGCTACTTTAATATATCAATCAAAAAAACAAATAATCTATTAATCCTCTAAAGTAACATTCATCTTTTTGTGGGATTAGTGGAGATTATTCTGTTTAAGTAATGTTAATGGCAGTGTATCTCTTGATACTTGAATGGTTAATGTAATTAGGTATTGCCTTATGCCATTGCTGATTTAGTTAAAATTTTTGTTAAGGTAGTTGCACAGCAGAATATTGTGTTCATTAACTTATTTTCATTTAGGTTTTTGTAGAACTCACTAAAGAACAAGAGGAAGAGGATAACACTTGTGGTGCTTCGAACAGCACACTCTGGTGGGAAAGGACACAGGAAGACAGAGTCGTATTTTGAATTCGTGCTGCTCAGTCTGCTTACTGCATTTCTTTCTTTTTCGCTTTATTTTAACTTTGGTTTAAACGTTTATTGCTTGAACGGTAATTGGAGAACCATGAAAGCACGTGGGATTTTCCTGACTTCGTTCATTGAAATGCTGTTGGTTGTGTGTTTTGCTTTTCTTCAAATGAAACTTGTGTATAGTGCATTGAAACTGCGCGTTTGTATCTGAAGTATACTGCACTGTAGTCTGTACGTGAAGTTGAACATGTACTTTTTCACTTTTCAGAAACAGTGCTTGTGATTTTTATGGTTTGAAGAAATAGTGATAGAATCATCTTATTCTGAACAGTTATCTTTTAAGTTTATACCATCTCGTTACGTAAGTATGTAATACCCCAATCTAAATTAAAAAACGAATACCTAAATAACATATAGAACAGAGACATAAAGCAAAAGTTTGCTTCTCCTTTTTAATTTCTAAAAGAACTGGATGGAAGTTGGCATCCTAAAAACCTGAACACTGGACAGTCTCAGTGCACGTAGAGGTCTGCAGGAAGTGACATTCACTGGGTGGCACTCATCAGCCAGAATAACTGAAACGAGACCTTGTTCTGTTAGGTGATTTTAGACATAAGTAACTCAGGTACAGTGCTCTTGTGACAGTTCTTTTGCTTACGGTAAAATTCAGAGGTGTTTCCATTATTGTGGAAGACTATGTGTAGAATCTTATTATGTAATAGTCTGATTCTTTGACTGTTTGTGGCTAGAATGACGGACGTCTAGAGGAGCTACAAGAATTAAGCCATACCTTGTTCTCCACCCCTTGTGGAAGATAGAAACTTTCTTGTCATCTTCCTTCCAAAGGGCACATTTTCTTTTATTCTAGAAATAAACTGTATTATTTGAATATCTCTCTCCTTTTTAGAGTTTTAACTGTATCACCGTGTAGACTTATTTAGTTACTCGTCTCAGATTCACTTTGGAACGTGGTGGAATGTAAATAAGCTTTTGGGCCTGAAATTAAGGATAAGTAAACCATACATAATCCTCTTTAATAAGAAACCAGAATTTCACTCTCTGACAGAGTTGAAGTAAGATTATGGTTAAGACAGGATTAGAAATATTTCCTTGTAGAGCCCACGTGTGGCCTATAGATATAATATAGTATAAATCCTACTAGTGGACATTATATTTCAACCAGATGAGTGAGAGTTATTAACTTTGTGAAAACAAATATATTAGGGGTGTGTTTATTGCTTTACGAAGAGTCTTAAAGCACAGCAGCCGCAGCAGAAGAATTTGGTGCTGAGCTCCTCTGAAGATCCAAACCCTTTAATGAAGCTGTTAACTAACGTAGGTGAAACTTAAGTTTTCACCGTCCCGTGTAATAAGACAGCTGTGCTTTAAGGCTCTAGCAGCTGATGTACAATAGTGTGCCTTTCTCAGCCCCGGTACAAGGTACATGGCTGATACCTCCCTCTGTTGCTTTGGCCACATTGCTAGCAGTGCAGGTAGGTTACCTGCCGTCTCAGAGGTCTGTCTTCTAACTAATCTAAATGAGCTGTTTTACAGCCTCTGGTCGGATTCCACAAGCTGCAGCGAAGTTCCTTCCCCTCGTAGCATGCAGTGGCCTAGTGTGTTTAATCTTTATTATCCAGGCACTTGCCTCCTGATACCTACCATTTGGCTCTTCACCTGAGAATCTCGCTTTTCCATCTTTAGTAAAAGTTGTAACTTTTAAACTACAGTACTACACGATGAAGACAAGTCAGGGAACCTTGGAAAGAAAATCTTTACCTTTGTAGATAAATTAGTAAATAGCACATTGTATTTTCTAAGCAAGTCATTGCTAACCAGTGCCGTAAAGAGATATCTTTTAGTGTCTAATATTCATGTAAATACCCAGGGTTTCTCTTTGCGGGGCCGTGTTTTTGTAGCTCTGCTGACCAATCATAATCACGTTTCCTATCTATTAAGTTCATTCAGCTACTTCACTATTATCGTGCTCTTGTAAGCATTTTTTTTTTTAAAGGACTTTTTAAAAAAAGTTTTTACATACTTAGAGTGAATATATTTTGGTCATGAGTTAAATTATTTTAATTTAATTAAAATTAAAATGTAGGAGTGTTCTGTTCCCATTTTTTCACAGTAAGAGAATTTTTTCTATTCAGAAGTATAATTTAACTACTACTTAGGAAAACAAGGGTAAGTGGGGTGGGAAGAAAAGGACACAGCAGGTCAAATATGAAATTTATCTTTATTGACAGTGTACAGTTCAAAATGTCTTAAATTATAATCTCAAAACGTTTTTTCTGTACCAATACAAATAAATATAAATACATATATTAGGAAAAATTAGAAAAAGCCACATCACCTGCCTTATATTTTCCACCCACAATCAAATCTTAAAAGTGAAGCCCCGGACTTCACGGAGCGACCATGGTTCGTGACTAATAATGCGAACATCTGTCTGCAGCGTCAGGAACGAGGCCTGAAAAACACGATGATGAGCGTCCTTTACATTTCTCTTTGTGAGCTCTTAATCTTTCTTCCAGTTTGTTCTCAGTAAAAGGCCGTGGGTTTTCTTTAAAGCCTTGTTTTTCCTTTAAATTGGCCCAAACTATCTAAAACCAATATTTTTATCATTAAAATGTTTTTAGAGTAATTTTATTCAACAGACATCTTAGTGATCAAGTTTCAAGCAATGGGTTCTTTGGATAGAACAATAACTATCCACTTTGGCCATGTAAGATCTTAGACTCTAGTAGGAAGAGGTTAGATACTTATGTACTTTAATATAATATGACAGATGCTTTGCTAGTGGTAGTAACACTATTTTATTGGGGCACAATTCTACTTAGGGTAAGTGTTGTCATGCTTTTATTGTTCTGTTGGTCACACAACATTTTCTTCTAAATGTGCTCTGAATTTGAGGAAAAATCATGCTGTATTTTTTTTTTTTTTTTTTTTTATAAATTTT
>NW_006782421.1:181500-190491 GCF_000442215.2 Lipotes vexillifer
CACGAACCCGCGCCTCCTGCATCGGCAGGCGGACTCTCAAGCACTGCGCCACCAGGGAAGCCCGACCCCTCATGTATTTTTAATGTTCCTAACATTGATTTTTCATTTTCTTTCCTGAAAGAACATGTTACATAAAATGAAAGAATCTATTCTCAGGTGAATAATTTTTATATCAGCTATTCTTATAAGGTAAAAGTTTACTTATTTTCCATTCATAATGTGTTATATGTAAGTAATTATGCTGCCATTTAAGAAAAATGAGTATGATTATGTTATTAGTAATAAGCTTTAAGAACTGAAAACTTAAGACAGCCCTTCGTTTGGTATGAAATGGATCCTTTGTTATTTAGTGTCGATAAACGAATAATGAGTGTCTCATATTAAAAATGAAGAAAAAACCTGGCACTAGAATTGTTAGTAATTTATTTTTAGTATCTGTGGGGTTTCTACAAGAATGTTCAAGGAGGAACATTGACAGTTACTTGTGTTTTAATTCATATTCATATTTTAATCTTAAACTAGACATTCTTTAGATCTTTTTGTCTCAAATCTATTTTGTGAAAATGTAAAGCAATCATTTTTACTTACATTTTATTACATTTAACAGATTAAATTATTCCCACACATTTAATACATACTTATCATTTTCCTTAGAATGTTTGAATAAATTGATTCTCTTAACACTTAGATAAGATTTTAGATTTAATGAACCAATTTTTCTCAAGTACCTAAAGCAGCTCTTGCAACTCTAACTCATCAGATTAAGCAAATTAATAATTTTAAGCACCTTAAAAATAGCATACACAAAACTACATGATTAGAAAGCTTGCTACCACACTTGCATAAATACAGAATTCCAAAAAAAAATCAGTAATTTAAAGTAATTCTTTTTTTTTTATTGGAATATAATTGCTTTACAATGTTGTGTTCGTTTCTGCTGTACAACCATATGAATCAGCTATATGTATACATATATCCCCTCCCTCTGGGACCTCCCTCTCCCCTCCCCCCTTCCCACCCACCTAGGTCATCACAGAGCACCGAGCCGAGCCCCCTGTGCTACACAGCAGGTTCCCACTAGCTGTCTGTTTTACACATGGTAGTGTATATATGTCAATCCCAATCTCCCAATTCATCCCGTGTCTACACACACACCTTCCCAGGGTCACAAGCGTTGCCAATAAAAGGGCCATCTCAGGTCACCGAAGTTCACCTCTTGATAACTTGAGACTAAGAGGTGGGTGATGCTGGGGAGGTTTTGCCCAGGTAAAGACTGGAACTGCTCAAGGGCGTAATTACAGTAAATGCTAACATAAGCATAAAACCTGCATCTACCCTCAAAGAGTAAGCTGGCAACTGTTCAGGTGACTGCTTTTTTATGTTCAAGCTTTGACTTTTTGAGCTTCTAGCTGTGACTTAACAGTTTCAGGTTTTTGCAACCCGGTGCTTTTTCCTAAGACAAGATATCACTTAAGTTTTATTGTCAGGTCGGCTCTAAATTCGTGGTAATAGGATTTTCCAAGTTCTGTGTTGTAACTATAGTGTCACCTTCTTAGCTGAAGACTGGCTAAATGAATCCCTCACTTGGGTTGCGATTTTATTTCCCTTTTATTTGTAATTCTTCTGTGTCTCATTAACCACAATACTGCAGTCATTTTATTAACAGTGGGATATCATTATTGTTCTGCATCACATTATCTAATTCTTATTGTAGGAAAAGATATTGAATGCTAATTATCTTGTTTATGTATTGGCTCGTAATTTCTTCGGCCACATTATACTGTTGACATTATTAAGTAATTATTACATAATTGATACTTGTCTTCCGTTGACTACATCAAACACGTCAGAAGTATGTGAAATCAAGTCTGTGACTGAATGAGATCAAAAGTGTTCTCGGTCCAGCTTTTTAAATTGATAAACCCTTAATTCTAATCTCAACTATATTTCTTAATTTTTAAAGGCATTTTTGCTTTAATTTTTCTCGTTGCTTATAAATTTATTTATTTATTTTTGGCTGTGTTGGGTCTCCGTTGCTGTGCACAGGCTTTCTGTAGTTGCGGCGAGCGGGGGCTACTCTTCGTTGCAGTGCGCTGGCTTCTCATTGCGGTGGCTTCTCTCGTTGCGGAGCACGGGCTCTAGGTGCGCGGGCTTCAGTAGTCGTGGCACGTGGGCTCAGTGGTTGCGGCTCCCGGGCTCTAGAGCACAGGCTCAGTAGTTGTGGCGCACGGGCTTAGTTGCTCCGCGGCATGTGGGATCTTCCCGGACCAGGGCTCAAACCCGTGTCCCCCTGCATTGGCAGGCGGACTCTTAACCACTGCGCCACCAGGGAAGTCCCTGCTTTAACTTTTAATGAATAGGCAATATAGACGATTCAAAATTTTAAAGTAAAAAGTAAAGACTAAAAAAGTAGGTCAGCCTTGCTCTTCTGCTCTTTAAGGAAAGACTAAATCTTCCTACAAACTAAAAAATGGAAGTTCTGGTCTTCAAATATATGCAAGTCTAGCTTTTATTTGGCTGGTTAAAGAAATACAACTTTAAAAGGGTGGTTGTCACCACTAAGTATGCGTGCTTCAGAATTTACCTTCCCCAAACCAAGGCATTAGGTAGTCCTAATGGAACTGTGACGGTGTCCAAAATCTTTAAGGTTTAAACGAGGATTGCTTTTCGTGTATCATTCGTGTATTCACAAATATTTTATTGCATGCCTCCTTTGAATCAGCACTTACAAACACTGGGGATACATAGCTGAAATAAAAAATCTCTGCCCTCGCTGAACTTTCAACGTAGCAGAATGAGACAAACTACTAAAAAATATGTATGTATATAATGCATTAGATGCTGAGAAAAGAAGATAAGGAATGTTGGAGTGGAGTGGATGTTGCAAGTGAGTTATGGTAACACCACACTGAGACGGCGAGCTGGTGAGTGAGCAGTGTGGACAGAGGGACGGCAAGTGCCAAGGCTCCGAGGCACAGTGTGTGGCTTGTTTGAGAGCAGCAGGACTTGTGAGGCTTGAGTGGACCGATCAAGCTGGGGGCACTAGTAAAAGATGGGCTCAGAGAGAAACCCCAGGGGCTGTGATGGACATTGTGTGGACTTTGTGTGCGACGAGAAGTTACGGGAGGGTTTTGAGTAGAGGAGGGACATCATCTGATATATTTGAACAGGAGCAACTTAGCTGCTGTGTTGAACGTAAAAGGGATGCAGTGGTGGGGAGGGGAAGGGGGAGAAAGAAAGACCTGGTAGGAGGCAACTGCATCTGATTAGGCAAGAGGTTAAGATGAGTTGAATCAGGAAGTGGTGAGAAATGGTTGGATTCTCAACGTTTTGAAGGTAGAGCTAGGATGGCGCTGTGGGAAAGAGAGTCACCGGCCCCAAGTTTTTTTTTTTTTTTAATCTGAGCTACTGGAAGGGTGGAATTGTCCTCAGTTATTTTCTCTTTGACCTCATCTTCTGTTAACATCAGATGGGATGAAGAGCATGAAAGTTCAGGTTTAAGGATGTGGGGGAAAGATTGGGAATAAGTTTTAAAGTTTGAGATGCTCGTTAGACGTCTGAGTGGAGAGGTCCAGTAGGTAAAGGAAGTAAACATCTGAAGCAGTGTTGGTTTCGGCACCGGCTCCTAAGCTGAGAACCACAGTGGCGTAAAAAGTGCAGAATGTCTTAGCATTAGTAAAATGGATGACATTCAGGTACGATGCCGGAAGTCAAGGATTCCATCCAGAGAAAGGCAATTCTGAGAACACATTTGAGACCCAGTGTTCTCATGTCTGCAGTGTTCTGGGCTTTCTGTCTGCAGTCCCTGAATTTATGATCAGAACAGACACACTTGGGAGTTGGCATAACCTGCTTTGTGACAAGATGTCCCCTCGGGAGAAAATATCCCTCTTTGAGAACACCGATTTAATGCATAGATTTGAGTTGAAAATAGATTCATTTACCCAAAGGTTTCCGTGGAAAAGTCATCTTTAACACATTTCTGTGGTTTTTGCATACACAGGTAATGTTCCAATTCTGCTCGAGGGCGGTGGCTTCCTGGTTCTGGTCCACTCGGATTGAGGTAGAAAACACATCTTTTAAATTCCGGTTTTTAAAATATAGATGTTGTGTCAGAGTTTGATAGAATCCATCTGCAAACTTATTCTGAAGGTCTTTGTGTGCCTATTGGAAGGCTTCTCTTAGTGCTGTTTTGAGTTAATCTTGGATTATCTTTTGGTTATTTTGTGACCTGTCTTCTTCTTACATGTCAAGTTATTTATCTGCTCCTCTTAAGCCATTTCTTAATGAGGTTCCCAATTGGGGACTGTTCGTTTTGGGGCGGGGATCACTATTTACAAGCCTTCATTATGAATATTAGAAATGTGTGCCCGAGATAAACATAACTGTCTATACAGAGCCACGCGTCTGTATATCTTTGCTTACCTCTTGAAGTTCAAGGTAAGAACCTTAGAAAAAGCCTACTGGCTCTATTTGGCTTACAGTCATTTAAATCAACACATACATTGTTACTGCAAGATGCAAACCCCAGGATCTTGTCTTGGGCTTCCTGGATATTCTCATGCGGTAGGAGATACAAGGTCTATCCAGCAGACTACTGAGCAAATGATATTGAGGACTGAATTGTATTAAAAAGCCACTGCAAGTTTCTCGGTCATTTTAGTGTAATTGAAAGTCAAAAGAAATTAGAATAACAGCTTACAGTTTAAATTCAAAGCTGGAGGATAATGAGTCTCACACTGGAAATGTGGCAATGCCAGGGAGTTTTTTTATTCAAAAGCGTTTCATCTCAGACTTCATAATTAAGGTCCAGTCTCCCCCCGACCACCACCGCAGAGCTGGTTAGACGCACAGTTTCCAATCCTGCCAGGTGTGAAAGCAACACAGTACAGGCTGCAAGTGCCTCGTGAAGACACGGCAAAATGGGAAGCCTCTGGCCACCAGATGGCAGCAGAGGGCTGTGCTGCAGGGGCCCCGTCCCCATCCAGAAAGGGGTGGATGGAGGCAGCGCAAGCCTGTGACACAAGAAGAGCCCAAGCTGGAGCCAGCAAGTCAGCCTGGGAAGCCGGAGCCTAAACTCCACGGAGCAGAAGGGCCATCCTTGTGCTAGTTCATCTGGGAAATAGGAGACAGCAAGGTTCAGAATGTCAGAACAAAAAAACAAGTGATGAGCGGGCCAGAGAAGTCCCCGCAGGACAGCCAGAGGTTAAGAAAGGACCGGAGCTGTGTGTAGCAAGAGCTTGAGGCTGGGTTTTAAATCATCAGTGTTAAATCTCCCCTTTGGTCCCTTTAAGGCGACACAAAAAGTAAACCTTTCAGGGACTCTCGAAAAGACAGGCAAGGAATCCTCTGTTATCTCTCATCCCGAAAGTCGATGTTACTGGCAACCGGGATGATGGGGAGACGGATGGGCAGAGACGGGAACACAGAACCCCCAGGAAACAGGTTCTCCGGGGGGCCAATACTGGCAATACTGATATAATCACAGTCTGAGTTTTACTGCTCCCCCTAATAGTAAAACTAGTGATACCCACACATTTGAGAAAACCCAGTTTATCTTCTTCCCGTATAAATGAGGACTTAAGAATGTCCATGATAATGTTCAGGCGGGAGAAAGCATCAAGACGAGTCAAAAGTGTCATTTTATTGGAATATTGTAAAAGCAGACTCGATGTATACCAACTAAGATTTAGAAAGAGTAATTGCTGACATTTACCAAGGACTCACTCTGTGCAGGGCATTGTTCCATTGTTCTATGCACTCCTGTAGGCTCGTGATTCCCTGCCAGACGCATCAGAAGCAGCTGGGGGTTTGTTAGACGTGTGAATTCTCAGATCCTCCCCAGATCTACGGGATCAGAGACCCCAGGACTGGGATCCAGCCATCTGTGTTTTAACAAACCGTCCTGGTGATGCTGATGCGGCTCAAGTCTGGGAACCACCGGTGTTGACTATCACATTTAATCCTTACATCAACCCCGAGAAAGAAGGACGTTTATTTTCACCTTCCACTTTACAGCTGGAAACTCTGAGGCCAGAGAAGTTAAGTGATTTACCCAGTGACCCTGAGTTCCTAAGTGGCTGAGCTGGGATTTGAACCCAGGCAGTGTGACATCAGGGCTTATATTCTCCGTCCCTTCCTTCCATAAAGTGACACTGAGCCCTGTCATGGCATCTGGCTTCTGTCTTGCCATACTCGCAGAATACTGAACTCACTAGTGGGGGAGCCCCATGCGTGACAGGCAGACCTCTCAGGGGTGTTCACGCACTCCCACACACAGGTGGGGCGCACGTCGCCAAAGGTGGCCAGTGGTGGCTGAAGTCCCACCATTTGTCTTGTCTTCCTGCCAAGTCAGCTGAAGATAATCAGCCAGCAGTGGTCGGTTGTGAAACGCGCAGTAAAACGAGAATCAGCATTAGCAACAGCGGGGATTTGCCGACTTGAATGTATCCAAATTGCCTGCTTTGAGAAGATCCTGATTCAAGCGAAACCAGAGGAGTCTGGACAAAAGTTGTCAAAGGCCTGAAGAAGGAAGCCGTTCTCTGGAGTTTTTAGCAACTTCCCCTGGGAGGCTCCTGAAAATTAATTCCTTCTGACTTAGATGCCGTTCGCTCACTTCAGTAAGCCGCATTTGTGAAGAACCCATAATCGGAAGATTCTCTGACGGTGGTAAAGAAGTCTTACATCACTCTGAGGTGCTTGAGTGCCTGGGGGGCCCCCAGGCTGGACTGAAATTCAGTCACAAGCTTTGTAGTGGGTCAGTCTGTCAATGATCAAATTCATTTTCTTTTGTTCTTAAATTCCTACATTGGGCCGGACACTAGTTTAGGAGCCGGGGAAACGGAGGCTAACGATACAGTCTTGACTTTACAGGGCTTAAGAGTATTTGGGGGAGTTACAGAGAAGTAACTGGTGTATTCCTTATCCATTTTTGCATAACAAATCATCCCCAAATGTAGCATCTGAAAACAATGTACATTAATCAACTCACAGTTTCTGTAGGTCAGAAATCTGAGCAGAGCTTAGTTGTGTGCTTTTAAAATTAATGAGCCAACAGGGAGAAAAAAAGGCAATTTGGAGGAGGAAATACCAACTACGAAAGATACAATTAATACAGCATCGTGAAAAGAAACAGGATATTATACAAGAGTCACAGGGTGAGACTACATCAGGAACAATCGGCTTTATCCCAGGAATTCAACTTCAGAGAATCGTGAGAATTGCTAGAAAACAGAAATCGTAAAACGGTCAATCTACGCAGATTAACGTTTGGTTTAGAAAATTCCGAAGTTTTCCAATCAGAATAAACAAGAGAGCTCCGCAGAGCTCAAAACTAACGTGCAAAATGAACCCTGCTCCTCCAGGCCAGCAACAATTAATTAGAAAATGTTAAAAAAAATAGATCCTATCACGTTTGTAACGGAAACTCTGTGCTACTACGTAGAAACGCATCTTGCAAAAGACACGGAAGACTTTGAGGGAAAAACACGTGACTTTTCTTGAAAGACGTAAAAGTGACCCAAATACACGAGTTTTCATCACGTTGCGGGGAGGGCGGGATTCACGGTGATACAGAAGTGAATTCTCTTAAACTGCAGCTGCGAGGGCCAAGCCGCTAGGGTCGGGGGGAGGTCACAGGGGGGACGTGACCTCTGGTTGACCCGCGAGCCGCTCCACCCCTCCCCCACCCTAGAGGGAGCCTTCTGCCCGCGGGCCCCGCCCGGCGGGCCTCCCAAGGGTGCGGCCCTGCGAGCGAACAGAACGCGTGGTGTGTCGTTGAGGCCGTGAGGATGCGACTGAGGCCCCTGCCCAGGCCTGGAAGACTCTGGCGGCGGAGGCCCCGCCCCTTGCCCCTTCCCCCGCCCCCGTGCGTGCCTGCCCCCGCGCTCTGGTGATTCTCGAATATTCCAGACCCTCGTCCAGCAAAAGGCTACGACTCCCCCGCAGAGGCTCAGCGGCTGGCTGGCACGTTTCAGCAAGCAAGTGCTTTCCGCTGAGATTGGGCCTCTGACTCGAGGGAGGACGGACGGGCCAATCGTCTCTGGACGTTTCCGTGAAGCCAAGACGGAGGGTGCCGAGCTGCCCCTCCCCCGGGGGCTTGGGTTTGCAGGGGAGACGGTAGGCGCACCTGCCGGGAGCAAAGGGTCAGACCTCGGGCCCAGGACCCAGAGGGAGGAAGAAGGCTAAGGAGACGATTGAGAAAAGAGAGCTGGGAAAGGGGGCCTCCTGCACGGTTGGTGGGGATGCAGACGGGTGCAGCCGCTGCGGACACCAGCGCGGAGGCCCTTAGAAACTGAAGACAGAGCTGCCATGGGATCGTGCAGTGCCACTCCCGGGCGTGCCTCTGGAGAAGACTCTAATTCGAAAAGATGCGCGCACCCCAGCGTTCATGGCGCGCGGTCCTGTTCGCAGTAGCCAAGACGTGGAAGCCGCCTAAGTGTCCATCGACAGAGGACTGGATCAAGAAGGTGTGGTGCATACCTGCGGCGGGATACTGCGCAGCCTTAAAGAAAAATGAAATATTGCCATTTGCAGCAACATGGGTGGACCTAGAGAATATTACACTTAGTGCAGTAAGTCAGAGAAAGACAGATATTATATGATGTCACTTACATGTGGAATCTAAAAGTTAATACAAATGAATCTATATACAAAACAGAAACAGACTCACAGGCATAAAAAACAAGCTTACGATTACCGAAGGGAGAAGGAAGGGGCAGAGGGATAAGTTAGGAGTATGAGCTGTTTGTTTGGATGAGTGGTTTGTGGGCTCTTAGTTCCCCAGCCAGGATGGAACCCAGGCCCTCAGCAGTGAAAGCGCCAAGCCCTAGCCACTGGGCCGCCAGGGAACTCCCAGCAATACAGGATTAACAGATACACATTACTATTTGTAAACTAGATAAGCAACAAGCATTTACTGTAGAGCACAGGGAACTGTATTCAATATCTTGTAATAACCAATAATGGGAAAGAATCAAAAAAAAAAAAAAT
>NW_006782421.1:190772-215080 GCF_000442215.2 Lipotes vexillifer
AAATATATATATATATATATATATATATATATATATATATATAAAATGGAATCACTTTGCTGTACATGTGAAACTGGCACAATATTGTAAATCAACTATACTTCAACTAAAAAAAGAAATATAAAAAAATTAGATATCTGAGACGTGTACTGAGGGGGCTGGGTTAACGTCACGTAGCATGGTCATGCGTAAATCCAAGTTTGGAGGATGTAAGCATTGTGACCCTGTAGCAGTGCTGCACCGTCATCAATGCACAGAGGCCTGGAACAGAAGAGGTTGGCTCCTGTTATAAACGTGGAACAGAGGCCTGTGGATTTTTTGTCACCTGTCCAAGGCACGTAGCCGGCGAGCGACAGCTTGGAACGTAGGCCTCAGACTCCTAACCCTGTAACCGCTTCACTGCACCATACTGGAGATTACAATCCTTAAAGTTACAGAAATAGAAAAATTATCCTTTCAGTTTAGTTACTAAGAAAGTGTGTGTGTATTATGATATAATTTTAGTTGTTTTTTCCACCCGTTAAAATAAATGTTGTCAATAATGTCTGGGATTGGAGCTAGGTTAAATATTTGGTGTTTTCTGGTTCATGGACTTTTACCTCAAGCAACGAGTGGGAAAACCAGAAGAGAAATGTGACTCACAACAGGGAGGCGATGCAATTAAAGTCAAAGAAAACATTTATTTCCATATTCTTTTTTTTTTTTTTTTTTTGTGGTACGCGGGCCTCTCACTGTTGTGGCCTCTCCCGCCGCGGAGCACAGGCTCCGGACATGAAGGCTCAGCGGCCGTGGCTCACGGGCCCAGCCGCTCCGCGGCATGTGGGATCCTCCCGGACCGGGGCACGAACCCGCGTCCCCTGCATTCCCTGCGCCACCAGGGAAGCCCTATCTCCATATTCTTCATGAAAACGGTGATCACCTGAATAGCCTCTGAGTGTGCTTCACCCTCTCTCTGTCCTTCACTTTCATGAGTGGTTATTAACTTGTGTACACATCCCGAGAAATGTATTGATTACAGTTAAAATCGTGTAAGGAGATTTTCAGGGTTGATAAACAGGGGTTATTTAAATTCTGAGAACGTCCAGCATTTGTAGCTAAAAAAAAAAAAAAAAAATTCTGCCCATCTAGTCTAAACTATTAAGCTATTTAAATGAATGTTAGATATCGTTGTTTTTATTAGCATAATTTTCACAGTGGTAGTTAAGAGTGAGTGGGTTTGGAGTCCAGACACTGTTCTGGACTCACATATTGGCTCTGCCTTTATTTGAGCATCTGCAAATTACTTCGACTTTCAGTCTCGCATTTCGAATCTGTGAACTGTGTACAAACATAGTACCAACTTCACAGCTTTGCTTTGAGGGTAAATAAAATAATTCATTTTAAACCCCTAACATACCTTCTAGCACATAGGAATCAGCCAGAACAAAGAGCCACTTCACTGAGGTGCAGTGAAGTCTTCGGTAAAGTTTTCTCCTGTAAATTACTCTGATTTCTGAGAGCCTCACTTTCTTTCTCTGTTCAACGTCCTTTCTTTTGAATCTGCTCCTTCTTGTGGTGGCTGTTGAATTTTTAATCATTCAAAGTTAATATAGACTTACTCAGAACTGGGGGTTTTGTTTCTCCCTTTTTGAATCTGATCACTTTTTTGCATATGCCAGAAAGGTAGAGTAATAAACAAATACCACGTGACACACACTTAGGGACCAATCCACAGCTGCATCCCTCCTGTGGCACAATTGGACTAGAAGAAAGACCTGAGAAAAAAATCAACTTATCAAGTAAAGAATGTGTTTGGCAGGCTTGTTACACACAGACCATGGCCTGTTTTCAGAAGCCAAACTGAATGAAGACAGCTTTAAAAGAGGCAAGCATTTGTGAAAAAGTCCTTGAAGGATTCTTAACTGTTCTTCTGGACAAAAAGCAACCAGTGAATCAAAGGTGCTTCTCAGTTCCTCACTCCTGTTTTCCTGACAGTAAGTCAAACTTGTTGTTTTTACCTTTTACTCTGTATAAGGTAATTAAGGCACAAAGGACATAGCCAGTGCCAAGCATCTTGCCTGACATTGTTAAATTACCATATTGTTCTGATATTTCTAAATTGTTCTGTATTTTATATTGTAGACCTAATGAGTGATTTAATTTTTTAAACTCAGTAAAATAGTATTTTAGCACGATAGTAAAACGGAAGATAGACTCAGAAGTGCGTTTAAATATAACTAATATTGTTGAGTGTCAGATTTACACTTCTCAGGTTGGCCGTTTAACTTCTTGCAAATGTGTGTGCGTTAAGACAAGTTGCTTCTCCCTGTGGGTTCTTTTTCATGAAGATGGGTGTTTTTCCTTAGACACTTTCTCACATTAGAATTTAGAGATGGTTCTGGTATTTGGTAGCTTTAGCTTTTTATCAGAAAAAAAGGAAATCCAGCAAGTTCTCTAAACATTGTAATTTGTATATAACGTCAACATTTATTCGAATGCGTTTAAGTCACCAGAGCTGTGACACCAAATGATCATCTCCGGAATTTTAAATTGAAAACACAGAAGGATCCCTGTTACCCATCATGATTCTACACATATCATATACGCCAATCATACTAGCTAACCGATGTTTCTGTTTTCATCTGTATGTATCTGACATACTTACTTCTTAAAGGGAGACCCATGAGTTTAAAGAGGAGAAATGAGCTCTTTGGGGTTCCAAGAATGACTGTAAAGTGATCCAGCTTTCCTTTACTCAGTGGTTTCCTAGATGTCATCAAATAAGCATGCAAAAGCGGCCCTTTCAAAGTGCAGACTGCTGCTTGTGGACAAGTCTCTGATGGACAGAAAACTGGAGATGGTTTTATTTCTGTTATAACTTTTTTTAAAAAAACTAAGTCAAGGGCAGAGTCTGTTTTGGATTCTAAACATTACTAACATTTTATTCTCCGATTTACTTTATCTTTATTTAAAAATTTTTACTGGAGTATAGTTGCTTTATGATGTTGTGTTAGTTATTTACTCTAGGTTGTTGTAATGTCAAGATGGGGCAGAAAACTTTACTTTTGAGACAAGACACACTATAGCCCTCATCTAGCTCATAACCAAAGCCTGGAGAGAAAGGCCCACAGGCAGGATATTTTACATTCATTAATATTTTATACTCTTTAAAAACTAGTGAACGTGTGTTACTGTAATGTCAAATAAGGCATTCAACAAGGGCATCTGGGAGTATGTTTTCAAAGTGTTCAGAAGCTTTTTTTGGTAACTGGATTTTTTTTTTTTTTTGCTCTTTTTCTTGCCTGGTTGTTGCTGTGTGATATTTACTGTCTCTTCTCTTGATGAACAGGACAAAATGATTAAAAAAGAGAGGCACGTGTGTCAACAAACTCAGACCCTTCTGTCTAAGAATTTTCTTAAAACATGGAGAATGAAAAAAGAGAGCTTATTGGTATGTTTCACAATATATATTTTACCATATTTAGTGAATGAAAATCCATCATTTCATAGTATGCCATTTTTATTGCTTTTTGATGTTCACGCATCCTATGGGCTAGTTGATTTGGGGTTGTAAACATAATATTTTGCAAATGTCGCAGAATAGGATAATATTTATGTCAAAAGGTAAAATTAACTAATGGGCTCATATGTCAGTTCCTGAAAAACAAAGTAAGTGACAATTTCATTGAATAGAGCTAGCCATTCTCCAAATAAGTAATCCACTTGAATCTGTGGAGTGATTCAGACTTACCCTGGGCCAACTTCAGTAGTAGGAAAAAAAGAAATTTTAAAAAGCCAGGCAAAATGAAATAGATTTGAATGGTTGAATCATAGCACTCTACTGGGGACATTTTGATAAGATTCTGTTAATTGGTAGGGCTGGGGGAAAAAATTATGAGCAACAGTAGAGAACTTTGGGGGGATTTGTTTTGAAGACTGTGCTTTTACGAACATAAGAGTGGTTTCAGGATCCAGATCACTGATTGTCAGCATCTTTGCGCTCTCTTTAGTTTCTAGTATAAGGACGTGCACATCAGGAGAAAGATGTTTGCTGTATGTCCCCATGAGGTCTATCTGGGGGCCACCTTGGCCACAGAGAGGCTGTGTTCTGTTGAAAAATAGCCAATAACATTTCTTTTTTCTATTAAAAATTTATTTTTATTTTTTTTAATGTTTTTTTTCAATTTTATACTGAAGAATAGTTGACTCACAATGTTGTGTCAGTTTCAGGTGTGCAGCAAAGTGACTCAGTTATACGCAGACATATATTTATTCTTTTTCAAATTCTTTTCCCATTTAGGTTGCCAGTAACATTTGGATGGGAGCTAGCTGAGTTCACGCCATCCTTAGCTCCTAAAGCAATTCAATTCTAATATTTTAGTGGCTGTGTTGATAAAGGGTACACTTACAGGGATCACCCAACGTAACCTTTAAAAAAACTTATTAATAATGTTTAAAATCTCAAAATGCAGAAATGCTAGTCCAATGAACTCACATCCTATCCTGTTCACCCACCTGCTAACATCCTGCCATGTTGGCTTCCTCTCCCCATCTCCCCTCAACTCCCCTCTTAAAATATATGACACTGGACTGCTAAAGGCTTCAGCTGGCATCTACGAAAATTAAGGGCATATTCTCCTTCATGACCGCTAGTACACCTTACAAAGTTAGCAATAATTGCATAGCATCATCGAATTCCGTGTCCAAATTCAGTTTCCTAAAATTGCCCCTAGATGTCTCTTAAAGTTGGCTTGTTCAAGCGAGGCACCAACCAGACCAAAACTGTTCTCTTGTTGAATACCCACGTTCTGTATTTACCTGATTGCTTCTGCATTCTGTGATTTAACTCATTCCTTTCCCATCTACGTTTCTTTTAAATTTATTTTTTATTAAAGCAATTTTTTTTTTTATTGAAGTATAGTTGATTTACAAGCACCTACATTTCTTGCAAAAACAGAATCTAGATCAAAAACTTGGATTTTGACTTCAGGCTAAACCCTTTGGACAAGAATGTGTCCTATGGGATGCTATGTAATTACATTGCGTCAATATGAGGGCATACAATCAGCAGTGGTTCTACTGTTAGGGGAGCTGTATTTCTAGATTAAGATCAATAGACATGTTTGATATTATCTCAAAGTTGTATGTTTTTTGAAATGGTGTTCTCTTTAAAGGATAGACAGTAACTGGGAAAGGAAGAAAGTTGGAGGGTGAACTGACACCACGCTCAGTGACGATACTTTCTGTCTTAAAACGTGTTTGACTGTTTCTCACTGTTCTGGACCGCGTGATAACTTGGCTCATTTTTCTTCTTTTGTGTGCTGGAGGAGTGGACCGTAGCGCTGCTTCTGGGGCTCTCTTTGTGCTTCTTTTCGGCGCTCTTCAAAGCTACTCGTTTTCATGAACAGCCTCTTCCAAGTTCTGGGACGTGTGGATAAGTTTAATGACTTTGATCTGGGGGTGGTGGCCTACACGGAGGATAATGGATAAGATGGCTTTGGCTTCCTTTATGAAAGGCGTGTTGTTCAGTGACCCGCGTTTCACTATCATGCAGCGTATTCATGTTTGAACTGAAGTTTGTTTTGCAAATTGAGTTTATTTACCCAGCCTGTGGGTTAGTGGTTTTCAACTGGCTGCAGGATCCTCATTTCATACGTGGTGGGGGGGGTTGCTGTGGACCTACAAGTAAGGGCGCCTCTCGAAGGGAAATAGATTTAACGGGAGGCCTTTTAAAGAGCATCCACACCTTCCACCCTCTCGTCCTGGAAATCTGTGGTGTTGTGAGTCATTATTATTGTGCGTGTGTTGCACGCCCCGAAAAAGTAAGGTTGGAGCAGGAATACCAGGTTGGACCCTCTGCTAGATGACCGCACACTTTGCCCCTGTGGCCACTTTGCCCCGTTCTTTGTTTCTTCATTTGCAGCTTCTGGAACCCTTACTTCTGCACGCCTCGCTCACCCACGCTGGGCACGGGCTCTCCTGCCCCGCGTGGATTCTGCCCAGACCTGGCGCTCCGTGCATTCTCCGTGTGGTCCCTGACCTCATCTCTTCGTAACTCCGGAAGCACTTACACGAGCCTCGGGGACTAGTCTCTGCTGCACGCAGCAAGCCGTCTGCTGCTTCCAGCCCCGAGTCTCAGGGCTCATTGGACTCTCTCCTTTTCTTATAGAAACACCCAATGCCAGCTACCAGGCCAGCCCGGCCTGGTCACAGCGCCTCTTTCACCGTCTCGGTCTGTATCCTTCTAACTCTTGCTGTTCTGACCTTGACAGGATTTGTATAACCTGTAGAGAAAAATCAGTGAAATTTGCATTGGCCTCATAAAAGCTTCACGGCCTTTTACTCTATGTTGGGAAGTCTGAGTAGTTTTGAAAGATGCAGCCGCCCTATGAAAATGAGTATCTGTTTCTTCTTCACATAGACATCACCCTGCATGGGATTTAAACACTGTGCTAAAAGGAATAAAAGTGTTAGGACATAAAACACGCAAATAGGGCTTCCCTGGTGGCACAGTGGTTGAGAGTCCGCCTTCCGATGCAGGGGACACGGGTTCGTGCCCCGGTCCGGGAAGATCCCACATGCCGCGGAGCGGCTGGGCCCGTGAGCCGTGACCGCTGAGCCTGCGCGTCCAGAGCCTGTGTTCCGCAACGGGAGAGGCCACAACAGTGAGAGGCCCGCGTACCCCCAAAAAAAAAACAAACAAAAAAAAACATGCAAATATAAAACAGTATTAAAAAGGAGGCCATAAATTGGACTTCGTAAATTATTAGCAGACTTATTAACCACCTTTTGGGTGGATTGCTTCTGCAGATTGTAAACTCATTCATTATAAATGTTGTGTGAGCTTAATTCTTAAGTTAGTGTCCTTGACTCCAAAAACATCTCTGTGGGTTCTAACTTTACTTCTGATTTTTGTACTCTGGTTCTTTGCATGCAATTTATTTCTACCGGCATACTATTTTCACATGATAGAAATCAGTTTCTAATCTTGGCAGGGAAAAACCCCACCAAATTCTCAAGTATTTTTATGGGTTATTTAAAATACCTTTTCTTTCTAATTTTAAAGTTATTTTAATTACCAAAGTAATAGCCAGCCTAAAAAAGTTAAGCAACGTAAACTTGTATGAAGCAAAAAAATGAGAGCTTTTGGCCTCATCCTAGCCACCATTTCCTTCCCTATAAATTTGTGTGTATCTTTTTTGGATTGTATGCACACAAACATACACATGGTCACATATATAGACATATATTACTCTATGCACATAGGCACACAAACTCAGTTTTTATTTACTTAAATGGGGATTACGATTACGCTAAAAAATACGCTGCCAGTTGGTTTTTAAAAAACAATACAGTTGACCCTTGAACAACAGGGGGTTTAGGGGAGCCCACCCTCCAGGAAGTCGAAAATCCAAGCAATTTATAGTCGGCCCCCTGTGTCTGTGTTTCCTCAGCATCTGAGGTTCCTCCACCCACCTTTCTGCCTCCTCAGATTCAACCGATTCCTGGGTAGTGTAGTACTGCAGTTACTTTTGAAAAAAATGCGCATATAAGGGGACCCGTGCAGTTGAAACCTCCGCTGTTGAGGCTCAGTGGTGTATCATTCACACCTTCTCACGTATTCACACTGAACTTAAAACAATAGGAAAGACTCTCAGCCCTTAACTTAGAGGCACCTCTTTGGGATAGTATATAACACCAATAATTTTATGGGAAACCTAAACAATTGCAACTTGGTTTTGTGTCCTCTAGTACTAAGTTTATATGATTAATTATATTTTTTTTACACATGGCAGGAAGAACAATCGTTGGGACTCCTGATGAAGAAACCATTGACACAGCACTTGCAAAAAACTACTCTGAAATGGTGGGAATTGTGTTTAATGATACGTACTCATACTGGCTGAAGTTTAGCTGGGGACATAGAATCCCAGTTATGAGAGAACACTTTGAATACTCAGGTAACTAGATGAGAATTGATTCCAATCTGTTTTGCTGCTCTTCATGGAATCCCCTGTTGGGAAAGACTGATAGAAAAATTGATAAAATCAAGAAAGGAAGTAATATACTTTTTGTTCCTGAACTTAATGGTAAGTTTTTGTTACAGAATGAGTCTCACTACTGTGGCAACCATTTAATAATATTCTTCTTTCTTCCAGTCTTGCAGAGTGCTTTGGAAATGCTCTAGATTGTGTAACCATGGATTTGGAGCAGACATTTAGGTGTTTCACTTCAGAGCCAAAGTTAATGTTTCAGTTCCATGAATTGATTCCAGTGCATAATGATGGGAATGTTTTTCTTCCTCTTTAAAGAACATTGTTGGGCTCTGCGTGATGCAGTCTTTTGTTCCTTGACAACATCCTGGCAAAAAGGGTTTGTGGCTTTTCAAACCGCAATTAATGCTGCAATTATAGATGTAACTGCCTATTTTAAATCTTCTGTATCCTTTCCCTCACTTGTAGTCTCTCCCTCCTCTTCCACCCTCTACCCCTACACTCTTAGGAGATGATGCTTTGCCTCTCATTCTCAGAGGAAACAGAACCTGCAGGATGGGAACGCTCCCCAACTTCCCAACGCAAACCCTGACAAACTATGGCCGTACTCCTCTCTACGCCCACCCTTTTCCTCAGTTCAAAGGCTGGAAACATTATCCCTTCAGCACTACCAGGAGAGTTGCACAACGGATTTTCCCCTCCGTGTCATCCTTCTTCAGCTTCCCCCTTTCAGCTAGATACTTCTCTTCAGTATTTAAAATTACCAGTCTCTTCCCTTATTGCCCAGACCTTCTCTCATCCGTGCTCCCTCCTCAAGCAAATACTCTCCCTCCCTGTAACACCTGTAACACGCCTTGGAAGGATTTTGCCTTCACTCAAGGCCCGACTCAAGCCACTATAATTCCTATTCCCACCACACCACCAAAATGAATTCTTCTGAGGTCAGGAACGACTCTCAGGTCCATCAACAAGTGACTCTTTCCTTCCTTGTCTTACTTGATCTTTTAACTAAACATCAGGAGTCACCTGGCTCTCTTTCACTTTTCCAGCCATTCCTCCTCAGTCTTCTTGCAATCTTATCCCTCATTACACTCCCACCTCTTTCAAGCTGTAGTTCCACAGGGTTCTATCCAAGGCATATTTCTCCACCCTCTATACTCTCTCTACACAATGTCATCCATTGGCATAAATTTAATTACAGTTTACATGCTGGTAACTCCAAGAACCCTGCTTCGACTTGTTGACCAGCAGGCTTTTCCTGTAAAGGACCAGATAGCAAATATTCTAGGCTCTGGGGGCCAGACGGTCTCCGCTGCAAATACTCGGCTCTGCTGTTGTAATGTCAGAGCAGCCATAAACCAATGTGCGTGACTGGGTCCAATAAAACTTTATTTGCAAACACGGGTGGCGGGCAAGGCTTGTTCTGCTGTAGTCCCAAGTAGCTGACTGTTTACTTTGATGCCCCATAAGCAATTCAAACTAGTATGTTCCAAACTGAGTGTGGGTGTTTTTCTCTAAATGTGACCGAGTCTTTAAAATTTTTTTCTCTATCTCAGTGAATGCCAAAGCCATGCACTTAACTGGGGAATTATCAGAGATCACTTCCTCTGCTTCACCCATCACATCCCGGCTCTCATCCAGCCCTGTTAATGCTCAGCTCAAATCTCCGTACTTGTCTTCAGCTCTGCCACCAGCACTTGTCCAAGACATTAGCATCTCTTGCCTGAACTGTGAGGGTGGTTTATTCCTCCAGCCTCATCTATATCTATCTGTCTAACACATCATTTTTTAAAAAAATTTTTAAACGTTTAAAATTAATTTTTTATTGGAGTATAGTTACTTTACAATGTTGTGTTACTTTCTGCTGGGCAGCAAAGTGAATCAGTTATATGTATACATATATTCCCTCTTTTGTGGATTTCCCTCCCATTTAGGGAAGCACTGAGCACTGAGTAGAGTTCCCTGTGCTATACAGTAGCTTCTCCTTAGTTATCTACTTTATATATAGTAGTGGATATATGTCAATCCCAAGCTCCCAATTTGTCCCACCTCTCCTTCCCCCCTTGGTAACCACAAGTTTGTTCCCTACATCTGTGACTCTATTTCTGCTTTGCAGATAAGTTCATCTGTACCATTTTTCTAGACTCCACATGTAAGCAATATTATATGATATTTGTTTTTCTCTTTCTGACTTACTTCACTGTGTATGACTGTCTCTAGGTCCATCCACATCTCTGCAAATGTCACCATTTCATTCCTTTTTATGAATCTCACCATATTTTTAAAAAGCCAATAGAAATATGTAAATGCCTCTATATGAAAATGGAAAGAAACAAAATATGGTTTTCTTGTGTATTTCTTCTATAGTTAACATAATGCATTTGTTTATTAGCAACCCAATTTAGGTCACAACAAATCGTTCTGTGATGGAAGAGTTGACATCAGTTATTGGAATAAATATGAGGACACCCCCTTTCATTTCTCAGGAAGAAACTACAAATGAATGGTTTATTTTTATTTGTGTAGTTTATTTCTCCCCTTCTGTATACATCATTAAACATTACAAAGGAAGGAAAAAAATTTAAGATGACAGTGATGGGTCTCCCAGAGTCGGCCTTCTGGTAAGTTACCTGTGTATTACACATTAATACATTGGGAAACTCATTAGGTTATAAAGAAATGAGATGCATTCACGAGTTGCTTTTGCATGTGTTCAACTTAATGACCTCACTTGTTTAAGATTGTATTTTATTTTTTTTTAATTAATTTATTTGTTTATTTTGGCTGCACTGCATGGCACGTGGGATCTTAGTTCCCTGACCAGGGATCGAACCTGTGCCCCCTGCAGTGGAGGCGTGGAGTCCTAACCACTGGACTGCCAGGGAAGCCCCCTGTATTAGATTTTCATAGCAGTAGAAAATAAGTAAGGATTGTGCTTATGCTTCCCTGAGTTGAAGAAAAAAAAACGTGATGCATGTATCAGTTAGCAGCATTAAGTTTTCCTGATACAGAACTGTCCAAGGTAGCAGGGTTTGCACTGGCTAGAGATTTTTAAAATTCAGTTAATATTGCATTAGTTACTGGGGAGGGTGTTTGCATAAATATGCTCTTTACCCCTCTTTCTCTTCAAAGACAAGAAATAGAGATTTTAAAAATAAGCAATACTGGGGCTTCCCTGGTGGCGCAGTGGTTGAGAGTCCGCCTGCCGATGCAGGGGACGCGGGTTCGTGCCCCGGTCCGGGAAGATCCCACGTGCCGCGGAGCGGCTGGGCCCGTGAGCCGTGGCCGCTGAGCCTGCGCGTCCGGAGCCTGTGCTCCGCAACGGGAGAGGCCACAACAGTGAGAGGCCCGCGTACCGCAAAAAAAAAAAAAAAAATTCCCAGAACGTACGTAAACTTCAAGATAAGTTATCCCATCACCTAAAAGTATTCCTTCCAATGGAACGATAATTATTGCCACCATTTTCTAAATTATTTTTATTGAAGTCTAGTTGATTTACAATGTTGTGCTAATTTCTGCTGTGCAGCAAAGTGACTCAGTTACACACATATGTACGTTATTTTTAAATATTCTTTCCCGTTATGGTTTATCCCAGGAGATTGGACGTAGTTCCCTGTGTTATATAGTAGGACCTTGTTCTCCATCCTAAATGTAATAGTTTGCATCTACCGACCCCAAACTCCCCGTCCATCCCTCTCCCTGCCCCCTCCCCCTTGGCAACTACAAGTCTGTTCTCTATGTCTGTGGGTCTGTTTCTGTTTCATAGATAAGTTCATTTGTGTCATATTTTAAAGCATATTTTATTTTATTTATTTTTTCTTATTTTTAAATTTTATTTATTTATTTTTATTTTTAGCCATGTCAGGCCTTAGTTGTGACACACGGGCTCTTCCTTGCAGCGCACAGGCTTCTCTCTAGTTGTGGCATGCAGGCTCAGTAGGTGCAGTGCGCGGGCTTAGTTGCTCCGTGGCATATGGGATCCTAGTTCCCAGACCAGGGATCGAACCTGTGTCCCCTGCATTGGAAGGCGGATTCTCTACCACTGGACCACGAGGGAAGTCCCTGTGTCATATCTTAGATTCCACATATAAGTGATACCAAATGGTATTTGTCTTTCTCTGAGTTACTTCACTTAGTATGATAATCTCTAGGTCCATTCATGTTGCTGCAGATGGCATTATTTCATTCTTGTTACGGCTGAGTAATATTCCATTGTGTGTATATACCACACCTCCTTTATCCAGTCCTCTGTCAGTGGACATTTAGGTTGCGTCCATGCCTTGATTGCCATCATTTTTAAATTATTTCAGGCAATCAATTAAATAAGCATAATAAGTAAAGGATACCTTAGATGGTGATAAATATGAAGAGAAAACAGGAGGCAGAGAAAGGGGGATTGAGAATGAAGAGCGAAGAGAGAGTGAATCGCCCTTTTAAACAGAGTGGTTAGAGCACCAAGTGAGATCTGGGCCAAGACTTGAAGACGGTGAGGAAATTAACCGCAAGCAGGACTCTTCCAGGCAGGAGAAGCAAGAGTGGGGGAAGGATGTTGTCATGGGACCATGCCGGGCATATGCAAGGAACAAAAGACACAGCTGGGGGGCTGCAATGGACGGAGCAATGGAGAGAAGCAGGAGACAAGGTCAGGGACGATGCAGGAGGAGGGGCGGCTGTAAGGGCTTAGACTTGGGCTTGGAGAGGGGAGGGGTGGAGAGTCACAGGAGAGTCTGAGCCCTAACTCAAGCTGGCACATGTTTTGAAAGGGACCCTCTCACTGTGGTGTGAGCAGCAAACTGTAAGTCTCAAGGGTGGAAAACTGGACTCCTTTGATAGCCAAGCAAAAATAGTTTGAAACAGACAGTAACCAGAGACTCGGAAAATTGCCTGATATCGATGGGAGAGAAGAAAAGTATTCCCCACCCTATTCCCCGGCAAATTCTATCTTTATAGTCAACCTGTGGCAACATATGGACATGTACTGACCTCATCATCCTACTCTGACCTTCCCACCTTGAGCCAGACAAGCACCCTTGAGAACTTCTTGCCTGTATGCCAGGGTCCAGGCAACTTATAAAATCTGTAAAGTGTTCCTACATCCAGACAACCTCTCCAAGCTCTGCCTTCCACTCTTGACTTTGGACTCTTTTATTTCTCAGCTGCATTTCCCTTCTCATCCTTGTCCTTTGGGATCAATGACCAAGTTGGACTACCTGCCCCACTTTCTATTTTGGTTTCTTCATAAGATATCCTGTTCCCTTCTCTTTCAACACACATACTGTGAGCCATCAGCAAATAATGCTTTGCTCCCTGGCAACAAACAAAGGTAGGTATTTGGGTGAAAGGGACGTGGATTTATTTGGAGAAGGAATAATAATGAAACTAAGATTCTCTTTTCCAATGTGCTGGTAGTAGACCAAGCAAAGCCAGAGGGATTCCTGGGGGCAGAGAAGGATATCTGAAGACTATAAACTGAGAGGGTGGGTTCCCAAAATTTGGGAACAACATATTACTTTTTAAAATTTTCTCCTGGGTCCCGGAAAAATGGTGGGTGAGGCGGAGTGCCCTAAGAGATGAAACTCCATCATCAGAAAGCAAGTCAACGAAGAGCACCGTTAAGGCTAGGAATATGGAAATGTGGAAGAGAGAAAACATCTTCCAATTTTCTATAGCAGCAACCCAAGTAAATGTTCAATTCTGTGTTCCTGTGTTTGGAACTTATCGTATTTTCAAGATATGGATGCAAAATATGAATACCCTCTGAGTCAGAGCAAAAGAAATTTCTGTGTGTTACAGCTTCTAAACATGGCAGGATTTTAACTGAGTTCTTATACTGGCCAGTCTTGGTTCCTGATTCTAAGAAGTAATTAACCTTAATGCTAGGTATTGATGCTAGAAAGTCAATTACCCCTACATGTAACATTAGTACAAGAAGTCTCAGGGCTGACAGCTTTATATCACTTCCTGCCTCTTTAGCTAGTAGCTATTCTTCCCTAGTAAAGAGAGAATGAAAAGAAAGGTGCCTCTGACTCCATCCTGTTATTTACACCAACAAAAAAAGTTTCCTTTGAAACTTTCTTTAGAACACTGTGAAATGTCTGCAACTTTCCCAGAAAGCACATGAGATCCTGTTACCAATTTTTTCAAAACCAAAAACAATTTAACAAGAAAAATCCCTCAAACCATCATTAAGATGTCATTTCAGGTCATTAATAAAATGCTGTTCGTTTCCCAGCTTGCATGACATTTTGGAATGGACGGAACACCTTTCTGTATTCTTTCCTTTTATTTGCCAAAAGCTAAATTTTCAAAGGGTGCCATCTTCTGGTTTGATTTTTTAAATATCCACGGACTTCCACTTTGGGATGTTTCTAGAAGTTCACTATGCATTGTCCCTGCACTAATAGAGAAATATTTGCTTTCTACTTCCCGCCACCTGGGTGGCATCAAATGTCTCAAATCTTCTGAGAATCTGACCCAAGCTTCTTGACAAGCGCGCGCTGGAAATGCATTCCTTCGGGATAGGAATTAATTGCAAAAGTGTAATGCTTGCAGATTTGAAGGTGCTTTCAAGTGTCAGCGTTATGCCCTACAAATACAGTTCGTCTCCACACCAGGGACAGTTTGCTGCCCTGTAGTGCTGTTTCCTGCCAAAGGAACGAAAAGTCCAGCTCTCGTACATATTCAAAATGGCATCAACCCTGGAATCTGAAGCTTATTCCAACACAATGTACTGTAATTTCTCTTATTTATTTGAGTCACTAAATCATTTATCATGTCAAATTTTCTTCTGCAGCTTTTTTTTATTGGAGTACAGTTGATTCACAATGTTGTGTTCATTTCTGCTGTACAGCAAAGTGACTCAGTTATACATATATTTATACATTCTTTTTTTAATATTGTTTTCCATTACGGTTTATCACAGGCTACTGAATAGAGTTCTCTGTGTTCTACAGTAGGACCTTGGTGTTTATCCATTCCATGTATAATAGCTCACATCTGCTAACCCAGCCTTCCACTCCATCCCTCCCCCAGCCCCTCCTCCGTATCACGTCAAGTTTTAAAGTCCTGTCTTACTCTTCTGAGGGCAATGTACACTTAAATCCATACAAGAGTGTGCCAGATCCACCGTGACAAAATAGTTTTATGTCAGAGTAACCCTCCTGATGATATAACCATTACAGAACTTGAGGGAAACTATTCAAAAGCAATGGAGAACAACCAAAGCATGCAAAAACTGGATAGAATATAATCCTTAAAAAAAGGGACACATGCTAGGCAAGCTCCATATGTATCCAGGTTTTCTCCTAAGGGAAATTTCCAATACTTACCAATTCTGGGAGTAGAGCCTAAGTGGAAGGTAGCAGTCATACTGAATTCAGGAGACAGAGCCCAGAGTTCATGGCTTTCATAGTGGCTGGAAATTAATTCTAGAAAGGAGGGAACCACAAAATGTGAGCCCCAAGTTCTACACACAAATTTCCCTGGAATACTAAGAGTTGGTGTATACCTGAACAGCTTCTGTGTAGACTGGAACGCTAAGAAACCTAGTGGAAGGGAGCAGAAGGGGGTGAAGTTGCTCACAGAGATTTCAGAAGCTGCCTTATACTTGCAAAGTCTGCCAAGTTAGAGGGGTTTTCTGTTGAAAAACAGAAAGGCAAAACTTAAGTAGACAAGCCCTTACACAGCTCATGGTCAAGGGGGGACTGCTGGGTCTCTGTCTGCTGCCGAAAGAAAACTTAACCCATCTGGAAGGAAAACCAGAGGCCCTATAACTTATCATTCAGCCAATGATAAAAAGGGAGTCAGTTGACTACCAGCTAAGAAAGATAGCCAACAAGAGAACTGGAACCTCAAGTTTCAGATACTGAAGTTGGCAGATGAGGACCTTAATGTCCACCCTGAGCTGAAAAAGAAAAGAAAGAATAGACAAGCAAGAGGAATGGATAAAGAGGATGTGGTGTATATGTAATGGAATATTACTCAGCCATAAAAAAATGCAATAATGCCATT
This sequence comes from Lipotes vexillifer, assembly GCF_000442215.2. Lineage (NCBI taxonomy): Eukaryota > Metazoa > Chordata > Mammalia > Artiodactyla > Lipotidae > Lipotes > Lipotes vexillifer. Next base: position 206,756 of record NW_006782421.1, read on the forward strand.
TGCAGCAACATGGCTGGACCTAGAGATTGTCACACTGAGTGAAGTAAGTCAGAGAAAGACAACTATCATACGATATCACTTATATGCAGAAACCAAAAAAAAAAAAATTGTACAAATGAACTTATTTACAAAACAGAAATAGAGTCACAGACGTAGAAACCAAACTTACGGGGATTTCCCTCGTGGTGCAGTGGTTAAGACTCTGCACTCCCAATGCGGGCGGCCTGGGCTCGATCCCTGGTCAGGGAACTAGATCCCACATATGCTGCAACTAAATAAATAAATAAATATTAAAAGGAAAACAATCTTACGGTTACCGGGGGGAGGGGGGAGGGGGGAGGGGTAAACTGGGAGATTGGGATTGACATATACACACTACTATATATAAAATAGCTAACTAATAACGACCTACCGTATAGCACAGAGAATTCTACTCAGTACTCTGTAATGACCTATATGGGAAAAGAATCTAAAAAAGAGGGGGTATATGTATATGTATAACTGATTCACTGTGCTGTACAGCAGAAACTAACACAACATTGTAAATCAACTCTACTCCAATAAAAATTTTAAAAAAGAACAGATAAACAAATAGCAATTTATATAGAGAACTAGAATTTTTTGATCAAATGAATATTTCATAAATAAAAATATAATATCTGAAATTAGTAACTCATTGCATAGGCTTGTGAAAGGAAAATCAAAACAGAGTCTGTACTGCAGAAAGAGCTCTCTGAACGGAGCCCGGAGGCTCTGGAGGTAGTGAGACTCATGCATGTCTCAGCCCAGATGGAATCTGAATTATGACCATTTACTGTCTTAACATAGGACCCAGAACGTCTGCATAATGTTCCAGAAACTCAAGATACTTACTGGACCCTTACCCTAAATAACTCATGGTCGCCTGTCCCTTAAGGATAAATATTTCCTTTCTTGTGTCAGAGTCGATCACAATTCTCACCAGACAGTTTTAAATACATTGTGACTTTTACCTTTATAAGCCACTTTCTCTTTCCTGAAATCCTCTTTCAGTTTTACCTGAGTCTGTGTCTCTCGAATTGCAATTCCTAAGACCCTAAATAAAGTTCTTTGTTCTTTGCAGCCTTGATACTGATGATTATTCAGCAGGCTTAACAACAGATGAGACACAGCAGAAAACAGGATTAGTAAACTCACAGACGAGTCATCAGAAAATATCCAAACTAAAGCACAAAGAGAAAAAAAGAAAGGAAAGCTGGGACAGAGCGCAAGAAATACGTGTGATGTAGTCAAAAGGCTTAACATACATGCACTTGGAATTCCCAGAAAGCAAGGACAGACTGAATGGGGCAGAAGCTGTATCAGAAGAAAGACAAGCGGAGAATTTTCCCAAACTGGTGAAACGTATCAACAAACTACACTTCCAAGAGCCTCCGGAAGCGAGAGCAGCATAAATGCGATGTAAACACATCTACGCAGTGACAGACATTTAAATGAAGTTCTACTTCTTATCAGGACAGAAATAACTGTTATGAGCATTATTCTCTTACACATATTTCTGCACAAACAGGAGTATTTTGTTTGGGGAGGAGAGAATGATTAATAAATGGTACTGGAAAAATGGAAAGAGTTCCATTTCAAAGATTTGGGGGAAAGGAAATATTGATCTATACCTCACATTTTTCAGAAACAAAAGCCCTAAACTGATTACAAACCTATCCACAAAAACCCCACGAATTATAAAAATATTCAGGAGAAAACCTAACATTTTAATCATGTTCCGGACATAGCTCCACCGCTGCCTTCCACCTTAAAGCCACGCTGGCCACGTCCCAGGCTGACTATCGATCCAGCAAAGGGCACACGAGAAGCCTACCGACTATCAGTGTTTGATCAAACCTGATTTCATCTAGTAGTTCTTTGCATGGGTCATGTGCTCTTTCTTTCATCCTTTTCAGAAATCATGCACAGAAGTAGACTGAATGTAGGTCAATGCTACCTAAATGCGTTAAATGGACCATTAATTACCAGAGAACCTAATGAGCGCACAACCAACAGTACTCTGGGGGGAAGGGCTTGCCTACAGTAACTTCTTTGCTGGGCTCTTGATTTTTCATTGTTTGCTTTTTCTTTTATGCAGTCCTTATCAGAACCACCTAAAGCTCCCAAACTCCTAGGACAAAACAATCACCTAATAAATAATTTGGTCAATTGCTGAATTAAACATTAAGCAAGATACGCTGGCCCAGCAACTGAAATTCAAATGAATAAAAAGACTTCATTTGCTTAGAAAATTAATTTCTCTCCCTTCCTATGCCCCTACTTTCCAAACCACTAGCCTGTAGTTTGTCTGAAACTACATGTCATCATGTCTGAAATCACACCAAGAGAAGGAAATCGTATTACACCTTCCACTGGTAGTGTCAGGTCCTTGGGTTCAAGTCCCTGTTTCAAATCTTCCCAGTTGTGTAGAATGAGGATAATAATAGTACCTACTTGCAGAATTGTGTTAGGATTAAAGAGACTAACATATACGTTTTTAGAACGGTGCCTGACACATGGCTGGTTAGTCCTCAATAGTTACTAGGCTATGGGTACCATGATAAAAGGAAAATAAAATAAATATAAGACAAAATGAGATAAAGCAGTGTGGGTCCTGGTCCTTCTGGGGAGTTTATTGCTCACAACCTTTTTCTGTAAAGGGTCAGATCATAAATATTCTAGGCCTTGCAGGCTACACATGGTCTCAGTCGCATATTCTATTTTTTTTTCTACAACCTTTTAAAAATATAAAAACCTTAACTCTTAACTGGCACACAACACAGGCCAGACTTGACTCACAGGCCAATTCATCACCTTCATTATGATATTTCCTAGGAAGAAGTTAGTCACTGTAATAACCAAACTGGTTAAAATCAGTTTGTGACATGTGTACCCACAACCTTGTCTCGCTGGCAAGAATATGAGTTTGAACTGTATGAAGCTGCCATTTCTATAGGTCAAAAACCGTGAAATATTGGCAGTTTCATGTGGTTCTATCTAATAGTAAAGACACACAAGCTGTGACATGGATTCCACATTGTCTTCTTTCCCCTTTGTGCTTGCATCTGTAAGATGTAAATAAGTTGTTTGGGTGGAAAAATTTAAAGCCCATCAAGCCTAATTTTTCTTTTTTTTTTTTTTCGGTACGCGGGCCTCTCACTGCTGTGGCCTCTCCCGCTGCGGAGCACAGGCTCCGGATGCGCAGGCTCAGCGGCCAAGGCTCACGGGCCCAGCCGCTCCGCGGCACGTGGGATCTTCCCGGACCGGGGCGCGAACCCGCGTCCCCCGCATCGGCAGGCGGACTCTCAACCGCTGCGCCACCAGGGAAACGCTCCTGTTCTATTCTTTGAAGCCTTACTGAGGAGGGTGAGTCACTGCACATTTTGCAAATAAGGAAACTAAAGGTCAAAGAGGGAAAGTCGTTAGCTCATGAGTGCGTGAGCTTGAGATGAAGAGAGGGCTGGCTCCAAAGTCTGGGATCCTTCGACTATGCGTTTTGAAAAAATAAAGGGGAGGGAAGGAGGGGAGAAGGAAGGAAGGAAGGAAGGAAAAGAAAGAAAAGAAAAGAAAAAGCAAAGTCTATATGCCTGCGTATTTTGCCCTGGCTTGGCTGATATAAGAATCCCAAGGAGAACGTGGACTGGGCAAGGACCGTCACCCGCTGGCCACACGCACTCTGCAGGAGATGGTGGTAGATCTCCATCCCCGGGCAGGGCTGTGGAGGTATCCGCCTCACGCACTGACATTCATGGCCCGGGACGCATGAGAGCCATGAGACGGGTACCAGTATCCCCTCTAGACAGCTGGACATACTTCCAAACACGGAGACGAAGCTTAACCCAGCCTAGCCTGCCCGCTCAGTCCTTCAGACGACTTTTAAGTTCCACAGGGCCGCGCTCACAAGCCGAGGTGGCCTTCACCCTCTCCAACTTCCGTCCGGCTTGGTTTCCTGCCATCGGGCGCAGGCAGCTGCTGAATGTTGGCAGGGACCTCTACGCTTTTCCAGGGCGCTGCAGGGGAGCAGACGCGGGGCTGGGTCATCACCCGAGTCCTGCACAGATGAAGCTCAGCTGGCAGACAGTTCGTGGCTTATTGGAACAATCCCTTTTCTGTCATTGTTTGATTGGTAAATACTTAATGGGGTTTCTGGTCACCCGTATTTGCTTACACAAGGCCAAACATCGTCCATTGTCAAGGGCAGAATAAAAGAAGAGAGCACTTTATAAACGAGACAGTAAGTTGAATACCTAAGGAATTAGTGCTTAAGAGGTCAGGCCCTCACTTCAGACTCCCTGGGCCGCTCATTTCCTCCCCGGGCAATTAATTGGGTCAAGTTCCCGTGGCGGCCCAGCCTCAGTTTCCTTGTGAGTCACAGATGTTGAGAGTCCCTGCCTTCTAACTCAGTCACAGTGATTCAGTGAGATAAGGGCCAGAAAGCCTGTTGTTAAGCATGTATTTGGCCCCCAGTGAGCACTCAGTAAACATCTCCAGAAGCCACCACCTTCACTACCCACTGGAAGAAGAATTCATGGCAATTCAGACAATTGAAGCTTTTACCCTGGAAACATCATTATCACGGACATACCGCAAAGACGTCACTGCTCACCAACTGCCTCGGATGTACTTTTTCGTTGTCAGGTGCTTTTAATTCGTTTTGATTTCATTGCATAAATCTATTAGAGTTAAATGGAGGAAAATAGAGTCCGAAAAAGGGAGGAAAGCATTTCAAGCTGTATTTAATCAGGTGGACAGATTATAAACATTAAACTTGGCTGCATGCGGCTTGAGAGCAGTGAATTGTAGCACAGGATCGAACATTTCAAAGCATAAAAGAAACATATGAAGATAACCTGACTACCTGTGACTAGTGTATTTTTTAAAAAATGATAGTTGGGGTCAAAGATCCAATCTGATCTGCATAGAATAGATCTTGGGCTTTGTTTTTCAGACAGGCTGGAAAGGGGATTTGGGTACTACAAGTGCTCCAGGGGGAACAAAATGCTGGTTGGTAAAAGGGAAATTCAGATTCGCTTCCTCTCGGTGATAGTACGGGTTTCTGTTTACATTGTTATCTATGGGTATCCTACTTCTAAATAATGTGCTCCATACTCAGAGCATGCTTTTTCTTCAGTAACCTCACTTGTTGGAAGAGGGTTAGCGGGGTGAATGTGCATTTTAGCCCAAAGTGCTATTGGGTTTATCCTCCACTGGAGGAGACCGGAACTGTCATTCCTGCTGCTTTTACGCCCCAAATGGCAGGGGCGACCTCTGGCCTCCATGTCGGCATCCGGGACCAGAGGCCGTCTTACAGTGCCTCGAATAAAGACAATGAGTGACTTGAAAAAGAACAGATACGTGTATATGTATAACTGAATCACTTTGCTGTACACGAGAAACTTACACGGCAAGGTAAATCAACTCAGTCCAATATAAAATTGTAAAACTATTTAAAAAGATAACGAACACTTATTTCACAGCGGTGATTTCCTGAAGCTGCAATTCCGCGTTTTCTACCAGGAACCCAGAACTGTAATCAGAATAAATCCCACTCCGATATTTGTTGTCTTTCAACCCCTTGCAGTGAACAAACAAGTGAGTGGGATAAATAGGGTGGAAAAAAGTCTCCGCGCCAAACGGACAAGTTCTCAGAGAGACAGGGGCTTCCTTTGCTTTACCTGAAAATCGTCTCTGGCCCCTCATTCTATTGCATCCTTTCCATCCAGTGTTTCAAGCCAATGTGCTCACGGGCTGCTCACAAGAGGCTGGCAGAGGTGTCCTGGACACTGCCCTACAGTGATACATTTGCTCGAGTGCCACTGGACACTGGCACACAAGGCCACACAAACACAGCCTCGGCTTTCTCCACACCAAGGGAACAAGCAGTCCCTTCTCGGAGGAGGTTACATCCTTAGGACTGGCATTTGGTGACAGACGGACAGTCTTCATTACATGGAAACCCAACTCCTGTCACCCCGAGGGGTGACACGACATTCCATTCCAGACTGTCGACATGGGCCAGGACAATCCACACTTGTTTCATACGAAACACAGTGACTCCAAGCAACAAATAACCCCTTAACCTAATTCAAAGGATCTGTCTGTGTGGGACTTTTTGGCCCAAACCTCAGGGTCAAGGGGGCTTCACATTTTAAATGTTCTCCAATGGCAATTCTTTTGCCAAGAGAGATGAAGGGAGCGTGTCACAATTACTGATCCTAATTCAACCTTTGGACACTTAATATTCATCAAATCTAAAAGCGGAGGGCTGGTTCCAAAAAGGAGGCACCTCGTGAAAGCGCTACAGAACCTGGCTTTTCATGAGGGGGTTTAAAAAAAAAAAAAAAAAGTGTATCCATTGCCAAGTAGGAATAAAAACTCTCCATGCTTCTCATTTTAATCTTTGAATCACCTTTGTGGAAAGCATGGAATTTTTAGCATATCGGGGGTCTGGTTTGTCTCATATTTTTGAGCCTATGGCATACAGGAAAAAAAGAGAGACACTCTCTAAAGGAAATTGAACCTCCCTGAAACTGGCCCTGAACTGACCCTGTCATCACATTATCCATTTTCAGACCCAGAACTCAATGTTGCAAGATCCCTGGAAGCAAAATTCCATTAACCAAGCGCTGTTACAGCCAAAATCTCCTTCTGCCTAAGAGATGTCTCCACCTCAGTCAACGCCCCCCACCAAAGGCACATAATCTGAAGCCTCAGAATTTTATATAGAAGAGCTATATGGCCATTTAAGAGTCTCTTGGGGTTTGTTAGAATGCGATTCTCTCCCTAACAGTTGGCATTCAAATCACGGCTCCAGCTACACATAATCGCAATTGGAATTAAGTAGTCAGTTTCCTGATTTGGAAACTGTATAATTGCCAAGACTTTACTGGGCCTTTTCCAACATGAAAGTATAAGACAAGAGTACATTCTATGATATTCACATGCAAAAGAATTAAACTGAACCCCTACCTCATACCATATACAAAAATTAACTCAAAATGGATCCAAAAAGTAAATGTAAGAGTGAAAACTATAAAACTCTTTAAAAGGAACATAGACGCACTTCTTAGTGACCTTGAATTAGGCAACAGTTTCTTAGATATTACACCAAAACACAAGCAAACAAGGAAAAATGGATAAACTGGACTTCAAAATCAAAACTATCTGTGTGTCAAAAGACATTATCAGGAAAGGAAAAACATAACCCACAGAGCAGGAGAAAATTTTTGCAAATCAAACATGGCCAGGATCAGTACACAAAACACATATTTTACAAATCTTGCACTCGACCTAAAAAGATAGATTACTCAATTTAAAAATAGGAAAAGATTTGAATAGACATTGCTCTAAACAAGATAAACAGATGGCCTATAAGCACATAAAAAGATGCTCAACATTATTAGGTATTAGGGAAATGCAAATCAAAACCACAACGAGATACCACTTTATACCCACTAGGACATCTGCAATTAAAAAGGAAAAAAAAAAAGAGGAAAGAAAAACACAAAATAACAAGTGCTGGTAATGATGTGGAGATACTGGAACCCGCATACATTCCTGGGCAGAAAGCAAAATGGTTTAGCGTCGTGGGAGTTTGTTATTTCCTCAAAAATGTTACACATAGAGCTACCATAGGACCCAGTAATTCCACTCCCAAGAGTAGAGATTTGAAAATGTATGTTCAAACAAAACCTCGAACACAAATGTGCATAACAGCATTATTTATAATAGCCAAAATGTGTGAAAAAGCAAACGGCCATCAACTGGATAAACAAAATGTGGCATATCTATAAAATGGAATCTTTTTTAGCCATAAAAAGGAATGAGGGATATTGATACATGCTATAACATGGTTGATTCTTGAACACATTATGCTAAGTGAAAGAATCCAAATACAAAGGCTACAAATTGTGTGATTCCATTTGTAAGACATGTTCCCAATAGGCAAGCCCCTAGAGGCAGAAAGTAGACTAGTGGTTCCCGGGGAAAGGTGGGGGAAGAGACGAAGGTAGACTTAAAAGTGACGGCTAACAGGTACAGGATTTCCTTCGGGGGTGATGGAAATGTGCTGGAATTACACAGTGATAAGGGTACCTTTTGAATTTACTAAAACCCACTGAAATGTGCACTTAAAAGTGGGGAATGTGGTGTTACATGAATTCTATCTTAATTCTTTTAATTGCAAAAAAATTTTTTAAACACATAGAGCAGTAGTGACCAATAAATCTCCAAATCAGGGGTCACCAACTGAAATGGCCCATACGTAGACAGCAGCAGAAAGCACCAGAAAGTCCAGAACCAGAC
>NW_006782421.1:215118-225149 GCF_000442215.2 Lipotes vexillifer
GAAAGAGGAGAATTTTTTGCAGGATATGATGCCATTTCAGGTCAGTAAGGAAAATACAGATTATTCAATAATTAGTGTTGGGGCAAAGTTTAGCCATCGGGAAAAAAATAACAATAAGTCTAATTCACACCCCATATCTTATACCAAAATCAGTTACACTAAATATTTCAATGTAAATAACAAATGACAAAATTTCTTAAAAATAGAGTATTCCATAAATGACTACATCTATTTTATTTTTCTACAGACAATATTGCCTTTAGGTATGTTTTTAATTTTTTGTTTATCTATTTTTACATTTTTTGGCCACACGGCACGCAGGATCTTAGTTCCCCGACCAGGGATCAAACCCGCGCCCCCTGCAGTGGAAGCACAGAGTCTTGACCACTGGACCGCCAGGGGAGTCCCTACCTCTATTTTGTAATTCTAGGATCAATTCACACTATCACACATTTTTTAAATTCTCACTCAATATTTACTTTTATTGTTATTATTAAACATTTCGTTTTCTTAGTAACACAGGTTCTTATGCGATCGAGTGTGTTTTAGTATCGTGGCAGTTAAAGGACAAACAAACAACGATGCCAAACCACAGTGTTGCTTAGAAGCAAATGATCCGCTGAATATACCATCATGCCTTCGAGTTGTCTGGGCTTCAGCCCGTCTGTTTCTGCTCTAATGAACTGGTTCCCAACTGGGAGGGATTCTGTCCCCTGGGGAACATTTGGAAATGTCCGGAAATATTTTTTCTTATCACCACTTGGGGAAGGGCGGTGCTGCTGGCATCTAGTATATAGAGGCCAGTGACACCCCTAAACAGAATAGCCACCACACCAAAGAATTAGCCAAGTCAAAACAGCAAATACATCCACTGTGGAGGAACGCTGGTCTAATGATAGGATGGCACTTAATGTTCTTGACAGGAGACCTGTTTCCAGGGAGCTCAGACCCCAGGCATTAGAGTTAGGGTGCCACTATCTCTTTCTTTGATGCATCCTCTCTTTTTATTTATTGAGAACCTGTTTTGTGTTAGGTACTGTGCTAAAGTGTAATATTTAATTTAATCTTCAAAATTACCCTATCCTATAGACCACCCTATCGTATGAGTTTGCTCTTTTGTGTTCATAATGAGGACATCCAAGCTTGGGAAGCCTAGGTGACTTACCAGAGGTCACTGACTATTGAGCATCAGAGGTGGCACCAGAAGTAAGGCAGTCTGGTCCCAGGGCCCATGTAATAACCTCCATGGCTTTACCATCTCGTAAAGTCCTGAGTGTGCTCCGTGGGTCCAATTGCATGTCACTGTCTTCTAGGGTAAAAGATCAGGCAAGATCGTGGTCAAGCAACTGATGCTATTTAGTAAAGACTCAGGGACCAGGCTGCCCAATTTTGGGGGCGGGGGGCACCTGGAAGCTCCTCTCTATTAAGTGGAGTGTTAAGTTCGAGATTAGACTCAGGAACTCAGTAGGGTTCCCGGCATAGAGCCCCCGACCGTGGCTTAGGAGCAGGGAGACCTGGGTCCAGCACCGTGTGAATGCTCAAGAAAAAAACCTTTCATATCAGCAGATGGGCAGAACTGGCCTCTGGTCCTGGAAGGGTCAGGGACTGAGTCTGTGGTCTCGGGACTAGGACACGGTAGGCAGGGGTGAAGACCTGGGAAACTGAGAGATCCGCCCTAAGTAGACTAAGTCTCCCAAAGTGCACTGCTCCAGCTGCCTCTCATTCCTGTAAGACAGATCACAGGACTGCAAGATCCTGCCTGGTGGGATCCCTCAAGGGGGAGAGTAAAACAACAGAGTTCTCGCCATAAGCAAAGTTGACGCAAGACCGGAACGGAAACTCCACTTTCCCTCTGGCCTGACTCTGGGCCAGCCAGGCGCGTGAGTTAAAAACGTCATGAGTGTTGGGGAGTGTGGGATCCCCGGGGCTCGGAGCTTGGGTGGTCACAGCCCCACCTTCTGCAGAGGGACCGAAGCAGAGTTTCTGGGGTGGAAGGAACACTTCCCTCAGCTCAGGTCGCTTTCCCCAAAGAGGTAGCTTCCTTGGCTATGTTGGCCAAACTTAAAGGATGGAGCCTCCATGGCTGGGCGAGAACTCCATGAATGTGCTTTAGATATCTAAGGCACTAAAAATCTTCAGAGAGTGGGCAAGGCTTATATTGACCTTTATGATTATTGTTGTAATAGAGAATCCTGAGGCCTCATTTAATATCTGCATCTCAGACACAGATTACAAGAAGGAAAGAGACATTTTTAGCCTCTTTCATTTTCGCTGAAGAATTTTGCAAATAGCATATGTCTCAGGATGAAGAAGTCAAGACTGGAAACCAAGGTACACACAGCAAAGAACCCGTAAACAAATGCACAGACACCCTATACAATGGGAGAAAATATTTGCAAATGATGCCACCGACAAGGGAATAATTTCCAAAATATACAAACAGCTCATACGGCTCGATATCAAAAAGCCAGCAACCCAGTCAAAAAATGGGCAGAAGAGCTAAATAGATATTTCTCCAAAGAAGACATACAGATGGCCAACAGGCACATGAAAAACTGCTCAGCATCATTAATTATTAGAAAAATGAAAATCAGAACTACGAGGTACCACCTCAAGACTGATGGAACAGCCCGTCATTGAAAGGTCTATAAATAACAAATGCTGGAGAGGGTGTGGAGAAAAAGGGAACCCTCCTACACTGTTGGTGGGAACGTAAATTGGTGCAGCCACTACAGAAAACAGTATGGAGGTTCCTCAGAAAACTAAAAACAGAGTTGCCATATCCCACTCCTCCTGGGCATATATCCAGAAAAGATGAAAAACTCTAATTCGAAAAGATACGTACACCCCAATGTTCATAGCAGCACTATTTACAATAGTCAAAGATATGGAAGCAACCTAAGTGTCCATCAGTGGATGAACGGATGAAGATGTGGTACATACACACAATGGAATATAACTCAGCCATAAAAAAGAACGAAATAATGCCATTTGCAGCAACATGGATGGACCTAGAGATTTTCATACTGCGTGAAGTAAGTCAGAAAGAGAAAGACACATACCATATGCTATCACTTACATGTAGAATCTTTAAAAAAATGATACAAATGAACTTATTTACAAAACAGAAACAGACTCACAGACTTAGAAAACAAACTTACAGTTAACGTAGGGGAAAGAGGGGGGAGGGTTAAATTAGGAGTTTGGGCTTAACCTACACACACTACAATGTATAAAATAGATCACCAACAAGGACCTACTGTATAGCACAGGGAACTATAGTCAATATCTTGTAATAACCTATAATGGAAAAGAATCTGAAAAAGAATATGTATATATAACTGAATCACTTTGCTGTACACCTGAAACTAACATAACTTTGTAAATCAACTATGCTTCAATTAAAAAAAAATAAAATTAAAAGCAAAAAAGGATTGGAAAACAATGGGTTAAACAATGTTATATTGGCTTCTTGACAGTACGTTATAAATCTCCCAGAAGGGCACATAACAGACAAGTCTTTTGTGGAGAATCTAATTTGATAAAGTTCCATGGAACACATTTGTAGGAAACATTAGTTAAGTTGAAAAGAATTTCACCTACTTTAAAAGACTTCTATTGAAAAGAATACCACCATCATCAGTATCAATTTCTCTTAAAGTCTTTACTTTCTAGGCTCCTTTCAGCCTAAAATGGACAAACTCCTCTAGGGACTGATTACCTTCAATCACGATAAAAAAATTTCCCTGGTGTAATTAAATCACTTTAAGCCACACTTTCTTCTTCATTGGTAGAAACAGAGTAAAACACGTCAACACTTCCCTGCATTTGAAACAGGCTCTACAGCCTTTTCCACCCACGTGATTCTTCCAGCAAACAAACAAAAAACAAACACATGGCTTTCATGCCTCTCACTAAGGTAAGGAGAAACCCAACTAATTCATTGCATGTGTAATGAAAGTAATATGTTGAGACTGTACACATGCCAGTGATATAAGCAGATGGAACAATAGGAAAAGTGCCAAGATTAGGATCAAGGAAAGTAGTGTAACTTGAAGAGAGAAGAATTTGCTGAGCTTATAAATAGGACTTGAAGCTAAAGTACATTATCTGAGCACGTCGTAGACTCTTAATAAATAAAATAAATAAAGAAGGAATGACCAACTGTGTACATTAAGGAATAAACTGCCGGGGAGACTTGCATTCCACACACGTCAGCAATAGGACTTCTTTAAAAAGCATATATGTTGGAGCTTCTTGGTAATGGGAGCAGCAACATTTTTAGCAGGACAGAGAAATTTTACATGCATGTTTTCATTTGTTTGCTCAACCATCCAGTAAAAGAGGAAAAGAAAGCATAATTATTCCCATGTGGTTGATTCATTATTTTACCAATTAAACAGCTACCCTGTGCCGGGACCTGAGCAAGCCCTAGGGGTTCAGTGGTGAACAGAGCAGCCCTGGCCTCTGTCCCCGCAGAGCACTGTCTAATGCGGACGGCAGACGTCCAGCAAATGAAGAATAACACGCCTCAGAACGGTTACGACGGGTACAAATCAGGAAACCGAATCCCAAAGGGATTAAACGGTTTAGTGGGTCAGATGATAGCTGGTTTGGTTGTGGGAATGTAACGCAGAACCCATATCCTCTTACCCTGGACAGAACCCTAGGCTGGTCAAGGAAAGCAATCACACCCACTGTTCTCTAGCCTGGTCGCACCGTTGTGGGCACCTTTTTTTTCAAGAGGAACTTTGACAAAAGATGACCTTAAGAGAAAGTCAACAGGATAGATAGAGGTCGCAAGCCATGTCTTTTAGGGAACAGTTAGAACACTGGGTCTGTTTAGCCTTAAGAAACGCCAGGACATGCTCTTAGCTCTCGAATATTTGAAGAGTTCTCACGTGGGAGAGTGGGGAGGAGGAGGGCACAGGGGGGACCCAGGCGCCCTGGAAGAGGCACATGTGTCTGCAGACGTTCAAAGAAGATGCTCCGACGGCAGAGCGGGGAGACAGGAGCCCCGAGGGGTCACCACGCGCACTTTGAGAGATGCAAGCGCCTGGTAGTTCAGGGTATGAACTCGTTTAGGCAGACTCAGTTGTGAGTAAGTCCCCTGCCATGAACACCTCCACTTACTAGCTTTGTTTCCTTGGACAAGTTATTTAATCTTTCTGGGTGTCATCTCCCTTCCCCGCAACAGGAGATGCTAACGGCATCTGTCTCAGGTGCTAGCTGTACGGTTCAGTAAGGTAAGCCGTATATACCACCTGTTTCATTCAGTGCCTGGCACATGAAGCCATGGGTAAATATCAATTAAATAAATGAACATTCATTTAATAAGTGGACTGTGAATGAAAAAAGTACTCAATAAGCAGTCCTAGGAGTAGTAGTCATGGCAACAGCCCAACTGAGACAACAACCTCACCAGTGGGTCCAAGGGTGAACCGGAAACATGAGTGAATGTACTATCCACCTTCGTGAGGTCTGCATATAGACGGAGTTTCTACCGTCTACTAAAGAGATCGATTGCTGTGCTGGGTAAAGCTTGGACAAACTGTTCTCAAAACTCCTTTTCAATTCTTAAACTCCGTGAGAATAAGAATTGTCAGATGGTCTGACTGTAGAAGCCAGGAAGTTTCTATTCCTTCAGGGCAGCAAGAAAGGTCATGGAACTGGAATCATGAAGCTCTTTCTAAAAGAGGAATGAAAAGTTTCTTCTCCCCATCTGTACCCCAACTTGTTCCTTACAACATAAAAAGGCTTTGTTTCTGTACCTTTCTCTAAAAGAACATGGGGAATTGTCTTTAAAATTCCCAGAATGGGCTTCCCTGGTGGCGCAGTGGTTGGGAGCCCGCCTGCCGATGCAGGGGACGCGGGGTCGTGCCCCGGTCCGGGAGCATCCCACGTGCCGCGGAGCGGCTGGGCCCGTGAGTCGTGGCCGCTGAACCTGCACGCCTGGAGCCCGTGCTCCGCAGCGGGAGAGGCCACAACGGGGAGAGGCCCGCGTACCGCAAAAAAAAAATTCCCAGAATGTACATATGAGATTTCTTTTGTCTGCTTTCCCCCCCAAGTCCTCCCAAAGAAACATCCAAGGACAGCAAGAATCTTCAGGATATGAATTATGGCCTTTTACAATATTTGGTCCTCTTCCAATTCTGCTTTGTATCTTTGACCTCAATGTGAACAACAGAGACGCCTTGCTTCTACTGAAATGAGGAAATAGGCTTTCGGATTGTGCCATCTTCTGGTCAAATGTGGACACCAACTTGGCAGATGCCTAACTTGCTTTTAGCGTGGCACCGAGTCCGTGCCATCAGGGTAGCAGGATAGGAAAAGTCCATCTCCCCAGAATTTAAACGGGGCCTCTTGGGAGGGGGCAGCTTGAACTACATTCACGTTAAACCATGGGACAGTTTGAAAAGTTCAATGTTTATTTCTTTGGAAGCACCTCTTTCCACTGAAGAGCAATTACTCATTTTGCTGTGCTGTAGGTTTGCCCTCGGGAAAGGGGGCTCGAATCAGGGCGTTTCTAAAATGCCCTTAGCTGCCAGCATCATCAGATGTATAAGCCACTTGGTTTTTACTTGTCTGAACACACTTAAAACTACCCCCGTGACTCTGATGAACAGAGATTGAAAGAGGGAGAGAGGGGACCAGGATTTCAAATCCCCCATCTGTTTATTATGACCGAAGGTTCACCGAGGCTACATGTGAAGGAGTCACTGGAGAGAAACCTCATTGTTTATCAACACAGGCTTTGGGTCCAAGCGCCTGTGTGGACCACTTTCTACATATAAGCCCCCAGGACTCCATTTGTGCCTCTGCCCTGAGCCCAAAAGACAGAACGTGGAACGACCTCCCTGACTCACATCTTTTGTTTTAATACATGTATTTATTTTATTTATTTAGTTTTGGTTGCGCTGGGTCTTCGTTGCTACACGCGGGCTTTCTCTAGTTGCGGCGAGCGGGGGCTGCTCTTCATTGCAGTGCGTGGACTTCTCATTGCGGTGGCTTCTCTTGCTGCAGAGCACGGGCTTTAGGTGTGCAGGCTCAGTAGTTGTGGCTCACGGGCTCTAGAGCACATGGGCTCAGTAGTCGTGGCGCACGGGCTTAGTTGCTACGTTGTGGCGCACAGGCTTAGTTGCTCCGCGGCATGTGGGATCTTCCCGGACCAGGGCTCGAACCCGTGTCCCCTGCATTGGCAGGTGGATTCTTAGCCACCGCGCCACCAGGGAAGCCCTCACATCTTAATCTAAGCCAAAATCTGGGTGAAAAGAGGCAAGAAAAAAATCAACCCAGGTTCAGAAGTCACCAAAATAACAAACTTTCTTCCTGGAGCTCAAAAAAATCTGGATGAAACCATCCATTCCAGCCTTCCCAGGGAACAGAGCAGGGAGGCCAGTGTACACAGGAGGGAGACACGCCCACATCCGCCAGGTACTCAAGCTTCGTGGGAGACCAAAATCTTCAGGAGCTGAGCCTGAGACTCTTGAGTCCTAAGACGCCGTATGAAGGGCTCCAATCCTTGAGCAGCAGCCTCAATGTATCTCTGGATGCTGGGATGCCCTGAAAACTCCTGTTCAGCATCCCTCTGGATAAAAGAGTAAAGGAGAACAGGACCCCTGAATATTCTTCATTCTTAAGGAACCAGCAGCCTTTACCAGAACAATATTCACCAGCACTTTGGGAATCTGAAATAGGTTGGACTTGTCATGCACACTTACAGCTGCTGCTGAAACGTGATGTCTTTCAGGTAACTGAAACATCCCATCTGGTGGTTTCCGTTCTAGACACAGAAAGCTGATATGAAAGACACGCTTCCAGGGACTTCCCTGGTGGCGCAGTGGTTAAGAATCCACCTACCAATGCAGGGGACACGGGTCCGATCCCTTGTCCGGGAGGATCCCACATACCATGGAGCAACTAAGCCCGTGCACCACAACTACTGAGCCTGTGCTCCACAACAAGGGAAGCCACCGCAATGAGAAGTCACCGCAATGAGAAGTCCGCACACTGCAACAAAGAGTAGCCCCTGCTCACCACAGCTAGAGAAAGCCTGTACGCAGCAACGAAGACCCAGCACAGCCAAAAAAAAAAAAAAAAAAAAAAAAAAAAAAAAATATTAAAAAACAAAGAAAGACACGTTTCCAAACATGACTAGGATTTTTTGAGAAAAACATCAATATTTCAAATAATGACAGGAAAATAGCAGTATGAATTAGTTATTCTAGATGAAACACATCAATTTAGTTTTTAAACTAAAAATAGAGTTGCCATATGATCCTGCAATCCCACTCCTGGGCATATACCTGGACAAAACTATAATTCAAAAAGATACATGCAGCCCTGTGTTCATGGCAGCATGACTCACAATAGCCAAAACATGGAAACAACCTAAATATCCACTGACCAATGAATGGATAAAGAATGTGTGGTACATATATACAATGGAATATTACTCAGCCATAAAAAAGAATGAAATAATACCATTTACAGCAACATGGATGGGCCTAGAGGTTATCATACTAAGTGAAGTAAGTCAGAAAGAGAAAGACAAATATCATATGATTATCACTTACATGTGGAATCTAAAATATGACACAAATGAACTTATTTACAAAACACAAACAGACTCACAGACATAGAGAACAGACTTGTGGCTGCCAAGGGGGACGGGGGATGGGGGAGGGGAAGAGTGGGAGGTTGGGGTTAGCAGATGCAAACTATTATATACAGGATGGATAAACAACAAGGGCCTACTGTGTAGCACAGGGAACTATATTCAATATGCTGTGATAAACCATAATAGAAAAGAAAATGAAAAAGAATGTGTATATGTATAACTGAATCACTTTGCTGTACAGTAGAAATGAGCACAACATTGTAAATCAACTACACTTCAATAAAATAAATATATTTTTAAAGTTTTTTAAAAACTGAAATACAAGGGCTTCCCTGGTGGCGCAGTGGTTGAGAGTCCGCCTGCCAGTGCAGGGGACACGGGTTCGTGCCCCGGTCCGGGAAGATCCCACATGTTGTGGAGCGGCTGGGCCCGTGAGCCATGGCCGCTGGGCCTGCGCGTCCGGAGCCTGTGCTCCGCGACGGGAGAGGCCACAGCAAGTGAGAGGCCTGCGTACCGCAAAATAAATAAATAAATAAATTTAATTAAATTAAATACAAGATTTAAAGGACACAAAACAATAGATGTTTTTAAAAGGAGCATGACATCAAGACACATTCATACACAAGCTTAAATATGTACCTGATTTGTCACAAGGTAAATCCTTGAACTTTGTCTATTTGCTGTTTAACAAAATTTTATATGAACACCTCATTTCGAGCTGATTTTTTCAGGAATAGATAGCTAGCAGGAGAACTTGGTCTTAAGGTACAGACTGGAGTAATACAGCCTTTCCCAAAGTATGTTCCTTGGGACGCCAGTCCTTCAAGACGCCTGGCAAAAAAGGTGTCTGTACTCCAACAAGTTGGGGAAATATTCTGTTTTGTGTTTGCCTTCTAGGAGAGGTAAAATGCATACGAGCTTAGGAAGGATCTGAGACATTTGGAAGTCAATAAAGATTTCAGCAGATTCAGTTTGCTTCACATCAAAAGTTTCAAACTTCACGGGCCAAAGAATATCTACGTAGAGGACCATCTAACAAGGAACCCTCAGGAACTAGCGTTCTAAAGAACACAACACAGAAAACATTTGCTCATAAAGAAGTAGGCGTGTGAGGGTTTTGTTGCTGTCGATGATAATTTCCCAGAAGCAGGGGCAACGGGCCTTAATCCGGACCCAGTGCATGGTTGCTATGTGACAACGTAAACAACTCGATGACTTGAGAGCAGAGAGGGGAGACTGAATCAGTAGGTCCTTGAGTTGCTGAGGACCCATCTTTACCATCCTACTAAGCTTTGCCCATAATCAGTATCTGAGTTCCAGGAAATGAGAGCACAATTGTAGCTATGACAACAACAAAATCAGCTTCCCCATAAACCATTTAGGAAGTGAATCAACCCACCAGTATCGGAAG
>NW_006782421.1:225238-232670 GCF_000442215.2 Lipotes vexillifer
CGGAAGAGCTGGATTCTAACCTGAGTACCGTAATATTCTGTCTCCACTATACCCGGTAGAATTCTTCCTGTATCGATCACTCTTCCCCCCAGAATTGGATCTTTATTTCTTCTCTGTACAGTGAGAATGCATGGGCTGGGGTGGCTTTTAAAGGCTCTTTCAGCCTTAAAAATTCGTAGCACCAACAGTAAAGAAGAAATTCATCATGTTCTCCTGTTTGTTGCCTTCCTAGAACTTTACATTTGAAAAGAACTTCTTTGTATGTTTTCCATACTAAACATAACTACTTTAAATATTTCTCGGTCACTGTTGTGGGATATTGCGCTTCCCGGTTTGAACGAGAGCGAAAGGGAGAATTATGTGCCGTAATCATCGTCTGGGGATTTGCAGATGGGTTTCTCTGGCTGAATTCTACGGAGGGTTAAGCAGATCTTGGAGAAATGCAATTTGCTTTGCCCTCAAGAGTGGTAAATTATAAACTAGCTACATTTCCCTTTCCACTTGACCTTCATCTTCCACAGAGAATTCTGCAAGGATTTGGTTCCCTTTATCTTGCTACTTTGAGCAAAAGAAAACAAAAAAAAAAAGGATTAAGCGCCATCCATGCCCCCAGAAACATAGTCTCCTCGTTCTGGGTGTTTTAAGCACTTACAATTCCACTAAAAGTCATCGCAGACCCTTGCGGAGACTTACTTGTCATATGCTGTTGGGAGCGGAGGTACCATCCCCTCTCTCCTGAGCAGCTCAATCTAAAGTGTCGTCTAGGGACTTCCCTGGTGGTCCAGTGGGTAAGACTCCATGCTCCCAAAGCAGGGGGCCCGGGTTCGATCCCTGGTCAGGGAACTAGATCCCACGTGCCGCAACTAAGAGTTCGCGTGTGGTAACTAAGACCCCGGGCAACCAAATAAATCAATAATTAATTAACTATGAAAGTGTCGTCTACCAGACGCAAGAGCCCATTTCAATACAAGTCAGAGCGAAATTTCACGTTAGGTTTCACGCAAGCATGCTGGATCTGGTCTTGCCAATCCGTTTCCACTCTGCTATGGGAAAATCTATCTGCAATCAAGGAGATGTCCATGGTTGCTTCTGCCCATGCTGACCAAAAGGGCAGGTGATTTCTGCTCATAAATTGCTACTAGCCTGCAGTGTGACAAAGTCAGAAATTTGAGGGGTGGAAGTGAAAAGGCCAAGTTGAAATTCAATGACCTTATCTTGGACTCCCTACAAAGAAGACCCATTGCCACCTCCAACTCAGTAAGCCTTGTCACGTTGTGTATTTAAGGTACTTTTAGACTTTGCCAAAGAAGTTGCTGCCAGTCTGATCGTGTGCCCACCTGTGTCCAGGAATTTGGGCAACTCCAAATATTTTACAGGGTAGATACGCTCATTGAACATATGATAACTTTGCTGGCCTACTTCTTCATCTAGCTATGACTACAGTGAAAAGAAAAGTCTCAGAGGACTTAAACCCAGGGTGTTTGGAGTGCTTAGAAGTATTGTTTGCTTTTCTCTTTAGGATTCTGAAAAAAAAAGCACCCAGGATCTGAAAGTTGAATGGGTGCCGCTCTGGAACAACGTTCCCCCAAGTAAATTTTCCACTTTATTCCCCCTAAAATGTCTACTCTCCAAGAGCTCCAAAAGGGTCCGTCTCAGCTACCAGGCTCTAAGCACTGGGACCACCGGAGTTCCTTCTCAGGAAGGTCTTCTCCTTCAGACTTGAACTCTAACCCTTTGCTGGCTTCAGGTATGAGGCAGGCATCCATCCCACAGAGGGTGAGAGAATTCTCATCCAGGAATGGGCCAGCACACTTCTTTACCTGAAACGGAGATTGTGGTAGTCGCTTGGCCTTATGAGGATTTGAATTCCCAACTCTCACTATGAAAATCCCCCTGCTGCTTCCTACAGGTTACTTTCTTTTCCCACCACACCCCTGCCCTCACACCGTCTCCATCTTTTCTTAATGTGCCACCCTCAACTCTAGCACAGGGAAGCGAAAGAAACCAATTCTAGCAATACTCAAGTGTATCACCGATGGTTTCTCCTTTCCAGCGGACGTCTGTGGTCAATACAGAGCCCTAAGGTTTTCCTAGTTTCTGCCCTCCTTAGATGTAGCTACTTCGCCTAATTAACACGTGTGAAATGTTGAAAACATTTTAGGCAAGGAGAAATACTGGGGGCAAATGAGTCTCAGAGTTTCATAGGTGATGATTTACAAGCAAAGAACATCTTTTTTTTAAAGGAACGGCTCATTCTTTTCTCCTTTGACATTGAGGTTAATATAGGCGGTGGGCATTCTTGTTTCTACCATTTCATTCAATCCTCAATCTTGTAAGGAAATCAACTCTGCATTTAAGGAACTTGCCCAGGGCCTCCTGGCCGCTCAGCTGCAAAGGACAATGCCGTGTGACTCCAAGTCCTGCTTTTCTCAGTTTCACCTCACCTCCCAGACAGGTCGCCACATAGAGCCGCGCGTGAGGCACAATGCGAACGGCGGCAGCTGTGTTTTTGCAGTCCTGCTTCTAAATTAGGTCATAAGATTCGCAGTTGGTAAAAATAGCTCTGCGACAAGTCCTTTTACCTCTACTCTCCTTCAAGCCATTGACATAACCCCTTTCAAATTAATCTTACTACAGCGTAAGTCCGTGCTTCCCGCAAGCCATCAGATTAAGGCCAAACCGCTTGACCTCAAACCATGAAGCCCTCTACAACCTGGCATAACCTTATCATTCCTGGCATTGCTTTGCAAACCCCCCACTAAGGCAAATGGGAATATTCCCATTCCCTAAGCATGTGGTTATGCCCTTTCCAGCTTTGAGCAAATGCCCTTCACTGACAGAAGTAACCTCTCCTTTTCCCTCTTCCCAGTGTTCACAGCAGCTCTATTTACAGCAGCCAAGACATGGAAACAACCTAAATGCCCACTGACAGATGAATGGATAAAGAAGAGGCGGTACATGTATACAATGGAATATTACTCGGCCATAAAAAAAGAACGAAATAATGCCATTTGCAGCAACGTGGATGCAACTAGAGATGATCATACGAAGCGAAGTAAGTCAGACAGAGAAAGACAAGCACCAAATGATATCACTTATACGTGGAATCTAAAATACGACACAAATGAACTGTCTAAGAAACAGACTCACAGACACAGAGAACAGACTCGTGGTTGCCAAGGGGGAGGGGGAGGGGGGAGGGATGGATTGGGAGTTTGGGGGTTAGTAGATGCAAACTATTATATATAGAATGGATAAACAACAAGGTCCTACTGTGTAGCACGGGATGGATTGGGAGTTTGGGGTTAGCAGATGCAAACTATTATATATAGAATGGATAAACAACAAGGTCTTTCTGTATAGCACAGGGAGCTATATTCAACATCCTGTGATAAACCATAATGGAGAAGAATATAAAAAAGAATGTATATATATGTATAACTGAATCACTTTGTTGTCCAGCAGAAAGTAACACAGCATTGTAAATCAATTCTACTTCAAGAAAATTCTTTAAAAAAAAAAGAATGACTTCAAATGCCAAGGGTCCACCCTTGTGATTCCCAGGATCCTGGAGTCAGACTCCATTCACCCCAGCTCTGCCACTTCCCAGCTGGGTGACCTTGGACAAGTCACTTAACCTCTCTGTGTTTCATTGTCCTCAACTATAACATAAGAATAATATTAATACCTTCCTCAAAGAGTTGATGTGAGAATTAAGTTAATATGATACTTAAAACAGTATCTGACACATAGTAAATGCTCTCTAAAGTTAACTGTTATCAAAAGTTTCATCATCATCAAAAAAAAAGTTTCACCATCTGTATCATCATCACTTCTTGCTCAAAATTTCTTTAGCTCTTTTAGTACATTTGCTGAAAATATATCTATTATATTGTGTGGGGTTTTCTATAACTATTTTATGTTTTTGTCCTCTCTCTCATATCTGTTTTTCTATAACCTACAGAAGTTCAAACAGAATAAGCCAGCCTAAGACAGAACCTACTAAGAGAACCACTTTCTTGGTTTCTCCCACTATGGGCATAGTTTCTCCCACTATGGGCATCAGAATCTTGACTCAAATGATCCTATAAACTCTTTTATTGAGCTGACATTTCTCAGCACATATTTTGTGCTGGGAACTGTGCTAAAGACCCTACTTATACCTTCTTATTCAATAACTACAATAACCTATGAGTTATTATACTTATACCCATTTTATAGATAAGAAAACTGAGTCTCAGGGAAGTAGGCTGCAGTCAGACAAAAAAGCGTCACCGACAATTAAGGCACCTACGTAAGTTCCCTTGCGGTTATAGGCACGAATAGTACCATTGATGCTGACAGGCCATCCTTGAGTTCTCCCATGAACTCCTGACTCACTAGCGACTAGTGAGACCCCTTACCCGAGAACCTCTGTTCTAGAATCTTCTTTTCCTTATGTTGCCTCTCCTTATACTCATTCCCTTGGTAATTTTACCTAAGCTCATAGTTTTAAATGTCATCGATATACTGACATCTCTCCAATTTTTATCTCCAAATCAGGCCTTTTCTCCCAAACTCCAGACATGCATAGAAAACTGCCTTCTCAAGATCGCAAAATCACAGGTAACAAGCTAAACTTCTGAGTTTGCTCCCTCAAACTTGCTCCAAACACACTCTTGCCCATTTCCACTAAAGGAAGCTCCATCCTTCAGGATCTTTGTCTCAAGATCCTCGTACTCAGCTCTGCTTTGTCTCTCATCCCCCATATTCAGTGTTTCAGAGACACAGGTGGCTTCCCCTTCGACGGCTCCCCATCTCCCTCGGGGTAAAAGCCAAAGTTCCCCTTACAACGGTCTACAGACCCCATACAGTCAGCCCCTAATACCTCCTTGGCCTTAAACCCTACAAATTTCTCCCCACCCCTAATCACTCAGTTCCTCCATTCCAGCCTCCCTGATGTCACATCAGACACTGTCTTACCTCAGGGCCTTTGCACACACTGTTCTCTGCGCCTGGAAAACTCTTCCCCCGAATGTCTCATGGTTTGTCGTCTCACCTCCTCAGGTCTTTGCCCAAATGCCGTCTTCTTAAAGAGTCCTGCCCTGTCCACCCTACTGAGCATTGCAACCTCATCCCTCCCCCTTACCTGTGCTATTTTTCCCACAGACCTCATCACCTTGTCGTACAATAATTTTCTTACTTATAATGCTCACTGTTGGCCTCCTCCTGCTATAACATAAGTTCCATGAGGGCAGGGATTTTTTTCTTTTCTATTAGCTGGTAAGTCCTCAACACAAAGAACAGAACCCGACACGAGGCAGGTGCTCACTTAATACTGAATTATACACTAGTAGAGCTGAGACTCGATCCGGGCCTTCTGAATTCTTACGAAGGCACTACAGTCCCTTCCACCAGAGGGGAGCTACACAGCCCCTCTGATGCAAGCTTAGGCTCAGAATGAATATCCAGTAGCTAATGTTCCTGGGTACCACCATCACCCATCCACTGACTGTCTTTGCTGAGAACATCACAACTTACTGATTTCTTGCCCAGGATGACCTGGCTCGTATTAGGGTATATTCGGTAGAGAATGTAAATAGGCAAACATTTGTTTGCCTCATGGTAACATGAGCAGAGTCAGAGGCTGGAGAGAAGGCAAGAGGCCAGACAGGGACAAGCCACCGGGACAGGCCAGCTTGCTAGAAGCCCCACGAAAGAGCACTTCAAATGAGGGTCTGGCTTGATCCAGCCTGTTCTTTGCTGTCCTCAGGGATCTGATCAGTTTTTGTATTAGGGTAAATCCAAGTCGCGAGAGCGGACGTCATTAACCAGGAGCCCCAAACTGTTGATGGAAATCAAAACGGCAATTTCGAATTTAAGATTTCCAACGAGTGCTGAGACTTCCAAGGGCCTCGGGTAATCAGCCTCGTGGGCTCCATCTCGGAACTGCTTTCCAGTAGGGGCTGCAGTACTGACGTACCACTCAGGGTGGCGCTCTTGTTCTACTCAAAAGAGCCACGCTCCCCTGTGGCAGGCCAGGCCTCACGGGCTTTTCAAGTCAGACCGCCCGACAGCCCAGTGACTCAGCACTGGGAGAGAGGAAGCATACAGTTTGGACACCGGGTACTGCTACACGCCCAACGTACACAAGCTTGCTATCACCACCAACACAAAAATTCCTTTTGGATGTACCCTGTCTTGGGAGTCCCATGTCTTTGGTATAGGATTTAGGGGTCTCCAAGCAGATAACCTCTTGGGCACTCCCATAAAACCCCTAGGCTAATAGAAAAGGACGGTGCCATATTGGTTGAAGGTTGGCTGGGCCCACCTCCTCGTTGTTCTAGGTTTTCTTTCTTTTCCAGTCTTCAGGGCTGTCTCTGGGGGGAGGTAAGCCACTACAGCCCCAGCACACAGGGTGGGACTCACCCTGACCCCAGGGCGTCAGCTGCCTGCAGTTCTGGCGGAACAGACTCTGTGCCTGCCGGGCAAACCCCTCAGTTAATCCTGCTGGCGGTGAGGACCACACCCTGTTATTAGTCCATGTACTTGACCACAGGGCTCAAAACAGTTTAACAGCCTGGGCTTGTTTAATCCTTGTGATTTTTCGTAAGTCTGTAATGCCCTTATTTTTCAAATTTCTGCTTTGTGTATGGGGAAACGACCAGATAGGCCGAGTGACCCTGAAAAGGTCATCCAGGGATTCAGAATTAGAATCGTGGACCCTTGACCTTCAATCAGGGGTGCTGACTTTTCTAAATCTCTGCCACAAAGAACCTCTTTCTCCGCCCCCCACCCCCACCCCAGCCTCATCCCCATACCCCGCCAGTAATCCTATCCTTGTATACAAGGCATTGGTTTGGTTCTTTTCTAGAGTATACACATTCACACAAGTACACAAATCCATGCCTGTTTCTGCAGCTTCAAGCCATGTGCCAATGATATTCTGTTACTGGTATAACCCAAAAGTAAGGAGAAGTGTCACCTACCTTTTACGTTGAAACCTGACTTTTGAAACATACACACAGTCTCCCTCTTAGACATACGCAATTCAGGATAGCAGATGAAAAGCCCTGAGAAATCATGTAGAAAAGAAGTGGTCTAACTCATTTAACCGCATATTTTCCAAACTTCCTTAAACATAGATGATTTTTCCCCTCAGTACCCCTCTGTTGACATCATTGCGATCATATTCCTTGAAATACCCTTTTGGAAATGCTGTATAAAATTATAATCTCTTTGTAGCCTAGGGTTGGGTGTGTAGACAATGACCTCCACTCATAGTCTACTTTGCTATGCTGGGGAATTCCAGAGTTCACAGAATTAGTCTTCTGAGAGACAGTGAGATTTTTGTGGCATCCCACAGCGTCCTGATGGTTGACCAAAGCCAAGTACCATGGCAGTTCTCCAAGCTTGAGATCATGGAGCAGAAAGCAGATCAATGCCACTCTTT
>NW_006782421.1:233141-264133 GCF_000442215.2 Lipotes vexillifer
TCTTTCCTCCTTCTGATGGGCCCCATCCCGTCCCTTCCAAAGCACCAGACATCTCCACTCAAGGCCACCCTGAGCTCCCTCCTGCTGTCCCACTGCTGGCATCAGTGGGGACCTCCCATTTCCAGCCCTTTGGAAGTGTGTCCTTCAGTCCCTTGAAAGCTTGATTACCAGGGTAGTCCTAAAACACCACTCAGTTCTTCATCTCTCTCCAAAACAAAGCCATACCCCGAGGCAGTAATTCTTTTTTCTACAATGATAAAAGCTTCCACTTTCTTCTAGGAACATACTTCTCATCCCTTTTATTTGTCCAGAAGAGCGGGTAGCTTTGCCCCATAACTGAAGTTCCTACACCACCCCGGGTAGCCTTTCCTAGTCAGAGGAGCTAAGAAAAAGCACATACTTAGTCCGAAGCCTTTGGGGGAACAAAGACCTTACAGCAATGACCCTATGTGCCGCCATTTGTTGTTGAATGTAATGTGTAACGTTAGTTTTCCAACTCCGTATTGGTGTCCTGGATCATCTCAGAAAAATATACTGACTTAGAAGGAATTAAAATGCTGGGCTTAGGGTGATCACCCCACGCCGGGCCGTTCTCTCTAGCTTCTTCCTGAGCTTTGGGACCAACGACAAGACTTGTCTTCACTTCGTGGCTCTTGCAGACATTGGTATCAGGATAATCATCTTAGTTCTTCTTTAAACAATTACGAGCGCTAAGCTTAGAAGGGCAAGGGAAGCTGATAGAATCAGCCCTTTTCTGTGGATCAGATATATTCTTTTAAGAACCAACCAATCCCCCAAACTCACACACATCCCCACGAAAAAAAAAAAAAAGCCATATCACTTACAGGACTAGTAAATTCTATGTCTAGAGACATTCAGGATAACTGCCTGAGTGTGACACCTACATTAACCAGATTAATTCCCTCAGTATTGCACTGGTGGCTGGCGATGCTGTTCCTTTACATATTTAAGTCAAGCCTTGCAAAGGGTACATTCCTGTTTTAACAAGTATTTTTAAGCTGCAGTTATATATCATCACCCAAACTCATACCAGGCACCATGTCAGGTGTTTGTGACCAAAGAAAGTTGATAGTTTATGGCAAATGGATGGACAGAGGGACAATGTTTCTAACTTCAACATCTTGCCAGGAAGCAGGGAAGGAAGGACAGAAGGAAGGAAGGAAGGAAGGAAGGAAGGAAGGAGGGTTTTTTTGTTTGTTTTTTAAAACATCTTTCTTGGAGTATAATTGCTTCGCAATGGTGTGTTAGTTTCTGTTGTGTAACAAAGTGAATCAGTCTGATCATACTCTCTCCACCGGCCCGAAACACCCTTCTACTGCAAAGGCAATCCAAGAAATGTAGAGATTATGGGGATGTTTTTCTTCTCTTCAAGGTTGCTAAAACTTGACTTTACCCAGATACAGTTTTTGTTGTTGTTTTTTGTTGTGTGTGTGTGTGTGTGTGTGTTTAAGAAATGAAAAGAGTCCAAAAACTTACTGTATGCCCTTGTGTAACCTGCTAAACCCCACTAAAACCTTGGCATTGTCACAGTTTTAATTGAGGATGACCATTGCACCCTCTCAAAGAGTTTTTGAGAGGATGTGATGAGAAAATCCATGTAAGGCGCTTAGTACAGTGCCTAGAACCCAGCAAAAACTTGATCAATGATAAACGATTATGGAGGTTTCTTTAAAAAAATCTTTATCAGTTAGTTGTGATTCTTTGATCCTGTACCCTTCACTGTCTTCAAAACGTCCTATTGGCTTGATTTCACTTTCAGACCTCTTTACTTCTCTTTAAGGGCATTTGGGTATAGATCACGGTTAAGAAATGGAACCAAGATCTCTTCTGCCCTGGAGCCATGTTCCAATTAACTGTCCGACTGTACTGGTGTTAGGAGGGTGAGTCAGGGTGATGAGCAATGAACCTGGGAATCCTGGCACTAGCTCTGTCCAGGGTTTGCTGCTGTTTGTATAAATAGCTATGTGTCTCCAGGTGATGCGCTAAGGCACTACACCCTAAAAAATGGAGTTGCAGGGTTTTCTCTGTTAAGGGAAAACGGCCAAAAGAAAACATCTTACTCTCTCTTCACGGCGGGAAGAACACCAGGCGTATTCCGTGGACAGCCAGAGCCGGTGAAAGCAAAGCCCTCTCACTGCACCCCTGGAATAGCTGAGAATCTGCCCTTGAATTTCATAGATGTTGATTCCCAGAATGTCTGTGCAATGTCCCTGGAGATGGGCTGCTGGGTGACTGACCAAGCTGTCCAGGGCCATCAGTCCCTCCCAGAGAAGCTCAGCTCTCCCCTTGGAGAGTAAAGCACAGTTAACACAAGGATATGTGGATGGACAACTGGCCTTTTTTTTTTTTTTTTTTTTTTTTTTTTTGCGGGCCTCTCACTGCTGTGGCCTCTCCCGCTGCGGAGCACAGGGCTCCGGACGCGCAGGCTCAGCGGCCACGGCTCACGGGCCCAGCCACTCCGTGGCATGTGGGATCTTCCCGGACCGGGGCACGAACCCGCGTCCCCTGCATCGGCAGGCAGACTCTCAACCACTGCGCCACCTGGGAAGCCCTTGTTATTTTAAATGTGGTTCTCTTTAAAATAGTAAAGCACCTTCGTTTCATTTAATGCTCTACGCCATGACTTTAACTTTGTCTGACACCAAGATGAAGAGTCAGACTTTGTTTTAACTTATATTTGCCTGCCATGACTTTTCCCATTCTTTAAGTTCAACCTCTGTGAGTCACTTTGTTTTAAGTGTGTCTCTTTTCTCAGCTTATAGTTGGGCTTTGCTTCGTAATCCCGTCATATTTTGGAAATGATGATACTTAGCCCACTTACAGTTACTGACATACTAATCTTAATTTGCTTCCTCTGTGATGAATGTCTGGGCTTTTACACATGCCTTCTGAGGGCAGAGATGCAACTACAGAAGAGACACCCCAGCAAAGACTTAGAAAAGCATGTGGTCAAGATGACTACATTGATAGCGTTTCATATGTTTAATCCTCCTTGGGATGTATAACTTTTTTTTTTTTTTTTTTTTTTTTTTTTTATAACTTTTGATGTACTCACTACTTAAAAGATCATCCTCACTTTATTTACAGTTACAAAGATTTCCTTGAGAGAAAACCTTTGAAGAAAACGAGGCAAGCTTCCCTTTCTGCCTTCTCTTTGCAGTGCTCAAAGGAGCATAAAACCAGTTAGGCTGGTGGAGTTTTATACTTCCCAGACACCAGCTGACACCCCCTCCTTCCACAGCTGCCAGCTGTCCAACAGCTGGCCCTAATTTCAAGAAGTGGAGGGACTTCCCTGGTGGCGCAGTGGTTGAGAATCTGCCTGCCGATGCAGGGGACACAGGTTCGAGCCCTGGTCCGGGAAGATCCCACATGCCGCGGAGCAGCTAAGCCCGTGCGCCGCAACTACTGAGCCTGCACTCTAGAGCCCGCGAGCCACAACTACTGAGCCCGACTGCCACAACTACTGAAGCCCGTGCACCACAACTACTGAAGCCCACGTGCCTAGAGCCTGTGCTCCGCAGCAAGAGAAGCCACCGCAGTGAGAAGCCCGTGCACCGCAAGGAAGAGTAGCCCCCGCTCGCCGCAACTAGAGAAAGCCTGCACGCAGCAACAAGACCCAACACAGCCAAAAATAAATTTAAAAAATAAATAAAAATTAAAAGATATATATATATATATATATATATATACGAAGTGGAAAGCTCAGGCCTGTGACACTGAGGGCTCAGTCTCCTGCCCAAAGCAATTGGAAAAACCTGCTCTGGTTTTGCAATCCTGCAACTGGAGCTGCCAAAGATCAGAAAGGAAGCATGAGAAAATTCCCTCCTTACCACAGACCTTTTGCTTCTCGGTTCTAAACAGGGAAGATGAATACGGGCGACGTGGGTCATACCTGGGTCGGAGTTCCTCTCCTATACCTTGAACCCTGAATTCACGTCCTTCCTCCCTGTGCTTTCCAAACCCCACGTTTAGACTGAGAGAGGCAGGAATAAAGGGGGCAGCAGCTGCCAGGAAATGTTGAGAAGGAACAGAACAGCAGAGCATCCCTGTGGCAGGCTGTTGATGGGATAATGGACTCCTCAGCTGCACTTCCAGGCACCTGGGATGGAAACGGCACCTCCCCTTCCATTGAAACGGAAGGGCTCAGAGGGAAGGACCCAGGGCTGTGATTTCTCAGCCTTGAAGGCCAGCTGTTCTCAGACAGCACCACACAGTGAGGCAGCCAGCCCAGTTACTTGGGTCTCCAGTAGGTCCCCTATTAGACTCTTCACAGACAGGAAGCCAGGGATTCCAGTTTAAGTTTTTCAAAAGCCCTTCCCTGGACCCTAAGAAGCGAATGATGAGCAGAGTAGGAGATTGGAAGTCAGACTTAGATTTGGATACTGTCTCTGCCACTGAGCATCTATGAGACCTGGAATTGTGCTCCTAAGAACGAGATGAGATATGCACAGAATACCTATTACACCACTGTATTAGCCAGTGCTCTCCAGAGAGAGAGAGAGACAGACAGACTGATTTATTTAAAGCAATTGGATGCGCTTATGGAGGCTTGGCAAGTCCAAAATCTGATGGGGGAGGGCAGCAGGCTAGAGACTCAGGAAAGAGTTGCAGTTCAAGTCCAAAGGCAGTGTGCTGGCAGAGATCCGTCTTCTCCAAGGATGTCAGCTTTTTGTTCTCATAAGGTCTTCAGCTGATCAGGTGAGGCCCACCCACACCATGCAGAGCAATCTGCTGTATTCAAAGTCCACCAGTTTAAATGTAAATCTCACCCCCAACAACAGCCTCGCAGGAACATCCATAATAAGGTTTGATGAAATATCTTGGCACCATAGCCCAGCCAAGTTGATACATAAGATTAACCATCACACGCTAGAGATCCAATAAACACAGTTCCCTCCCCCTCATTTCCCTGATTCCTGAGCCACTAACTCCTGTGTTTCTCCCACCTCTCTTATCCTTTTTCTCTGCCCTGGGCCCTTTGGTCACCGCTGAGTGAAGATCCTCTCCCAGAATGCTTGTCATGGAATCTTCTGCGTGTGTTCCCGTTACCATCTGCCACCCTCCAGATAATCCTCTGTCCTTCACCGCCAGCCTAGGCGCCCAGCAAATATTGACTCACACTTCAGGCCACCCATCTCACATCACCCGCAGCCCCTCCCTCCACGGTGTTTATCTCCTTCAAAGGAAATTAGGGTGAATGCAAGAGAGAATAATCATGAGCAAGAAACAGCAAAGACTGAATTGAACATCTTCTTGCCAGTCCCCCTTTTCAAATATCTCTGAGTTCCATTTCTCTTCTATTTGTCTTCCTGGTGCTTTGACTACTGAGAAAACTGAACAAACATCCTCCCTCCTGGTCTCTTTTCCTCTGCCCCTCTCCCCTCTTTTGGCCAAGTCAGTGGAGCTTCTTTTGCAAAGCTCTTCAAAACAGCTGTGGAGTGAATGGAGATTTGCTCTATGCCATAAGTGGCCCACTGACCAATTAACAACAGCAACAACAAAAACCAAAAAGGATTTGGTCAAAGGGAAAAATGTTTCTCAAAACTAGAAAACGTGCAAAGATTTGTACGTGCAGATTAATAGATCTCTAAGAGATAAATATGATGGCCATATTTATAATTTGTAGAACTGGAGAAGCATCTCTTCCTGAAAGCACGATTATACAGAGCCCTACATTGGGAAGGACCTAAAGATAATGAAGGCCTGAGAAGCACAGACACACACACAATGGAGCTTGAGAGCATTTAGAAAACACCTTAAAATACCAAACGATGCATAAATGAAAGAACGCAGAGTGAAAAGCATGACCAGATTGGGTCAACACCCTGAAAGAGGACAGAAGCACCCGCCCCTCTTCTCAAGATACCTAATTCCCACCCAAACTGACATCGCCAGGTCAGATTCCTCCTCAGCTCTCCAAGACTTCCCAGAGGTCTCCAACCTGCACGGCATTGCTTCCTTCTCCAAACTCTTCGAGAAACGTGTTGTCATAACCTTCGTCTGGCCCTGGGTTGTGCGATCCAGTGGATCGGTACCACTTTGCCTTGCTGTGGATTCACTCTTCCACACTTGTATGTCTGTGTTTATCACTGGATGCCACATCCTTGAGGGTCGTGTACACGACTTACTGCTCAGAGAACACAACACAGCGACTGAAATCACTCTGCTAATACGAGTTGATTCGTTAAGATGTGTCATATTTCACCCACATCATCAGCAGACAACCACAGACCACCCACTTAGTCACTCAGCCAAGATCATAATAAAAGTCATCACATTAGCAGCTGGCAGCGACTGAGTGCTTATTCTGAGCAAAGGTATATTTTAACCCATTTCATACTTAGCACTTAATGCATTTAATGTTTAGAAACAACTCCATGACGTAAGCACTTTTATTATCCCCATTTTGCAGGTGGAGGAACTGAGGCACAGTGAACCCAGGTCTATAGCCAATAAGTGACAGAGCCAGTTTTTGAATCCAGAGTAATCGGCTCCAGAGTCAGGACCCTTAACTGCTATGTTATATTTAGAAATAATGTCATCAGGAACTCTTCCAGAACTATTCTATGCACCTGGCACATAGAAATATACAAATCAATGTGCATATTTGGATAACTTGGTTCTGCACTATATACAGAATGAGGTCTGAACACCTCCATCTTCCATCCAGAGCTTTCAGTATTTTTCCCAACTTAGTGTGGAGCCCTCCCAGCATCTTTCTTCCCACACTGGACAACTCATAGGACCCCGTACACTTTCAACGCTTTCCTCCTTCTGCAACCTTGCCCAGATCTTTTCACTGCTGGGTGACCCGTGCACCCCACCCGTGCAACCCCAAGTTGTGCCTACCTTTCAAGACCCAGCTTAGATCTGTCCTAGCCAACAACTTTACCCATTCTTTCTTTCCTCATCAGAATGCATTTCCCTCGCCCCGTAAAAGACGGCATCTATGATCATGTCACCATGAATGATGTGCATTCAGAGAAGCTTCCTTGCATTGGCGAGAAAGGCATGGGGTCAGAGCCCGTAAGCTGGTTGACACACATACGCTGCCTCCCAGCTTCCTTACGTTTCAGCTGAAATGAAGCAACCACTTCTAGTACGGGCCCACGGGGTTGTGTGAGGCATGTGCATCAGAAGGGGAAAAAAAGTTGGAAACTACAAAGTTTCACACTTACAAATAATGCTAGAAACAAGATGAGGGGGTGTTATAAAAATAACTCTGAATCCACTCAAACTTATTGTTATTTATTTATTTTTAAGTCTTCAGCGCTTCACTTTATTTATTTATTTATGTTTGGCTGTGCTGGGTCTTCGTTGCTGCGCGCGGGCCTTCTCTAGTTGCGGCGAGCGGGGGCTACTCTTCGTTGCAGTGCATGGACTTCTCCTTGCGGTGGCTTCTCTTGTTGTGGAGCACGGGCTCGAGGCGCGTGGGCTTCAGTAGTTGTGGTTCACGGGCTCAGTAGTTGTGGCTCGTGGGCTCTAGAGCGCAGGCTCAGTAGCTGTGGCGCACGGGCTTAGTTGCTCTGCAGCATGTGGGATCTTCCCAGACCAGGGCTCGAACCCGTGTCCCCTGCATTGGCAGGTGGATTCTTAACCACTAGGCCAGCAGGGAAGTCCCAAACTTATTTTTAAAACGTAAGTCATCCTCACTCAGTATTTTATTAGTAGTAAGAAATTACTGATGACACATTTCACGACTAATGGTACCCAACAGGGAGTGTTAACAGCAAGGCTGGAAATGCTGCTCTCATGCCTCCTCTGACTTGAAAGGCTCTGGAAGACCCAGGCTGCATCTCAGTCACTTCAAGAGCCTAGCTCTGTGTTCCAAGCATAGGAGGAACTTACTATCCGTGAATGGCATTGACCCGGACCGCCTTGACCAGACGTGATCGAAGGTTTGGTCAGGCCAGGTCCCAGAGCAGAAGGGAGGACATACAGAGAAACTGGATACTGGGTAAAGAAGCATTTCCCGCACCCGCTTGGGGCACGATGACCTGTAAGCAGACGCTCAGGATCACAGATGCTGGAGAAGAGACCCATCCCCAGCCTTCAAAGAGGGCGTACAGGCGGCAAGACCAACAAATATGTAGTCAGCATAAACACGAAGAGAAAAATACAGTAATTCCAAGAGTATGTTGACGGGGGAGAATTAATGGGTTAAGGTGGGAGAAATGAACCGCGAGATCACTGGTGAGAGCAGACACTGGCTGTTGTGTGTCTGATTCACCCAGTGATTAGTACCCAGAGAAGAAAGCCCCAGAAAGCAGTCTGGATCGGGCGTCCCAGTGCACGTTCTCCACAGGGCAGGGTGAGGGGATTTGGGGGGGCCATGGTTGGGATCTCAGAGTCCTGCTCCAGGCTTCCCAGAGCTCATTTTGGAGGGTGGGGCTGTCAGAATCCCCCCTTCCACTCTGCAAGGGTAACCTACCGCCTCTGGGCACTCAGATTAGTGTCTTCCTCTGTGGTTCTTTCCAGAACATTCTTGGGGTTGCTGACTATTCTGGGAAAGGGGGACGGCTCCACACAAAATACGTCTTCGCTGTGGATGACTCTCCTCTTGATATCCTTGTTACCCCCAGTCTGTCACTGTGTGGACAGCGGAGACCCAGCTGGCCCGTTGCTACTTAGAAAGTCCGTGTATGTCCCTCTCAGAGACACTAAATGACCAAGGAAGGTTAGGGGTGCCACCCTGGCTTCCCTCCAAGTTACATTAGCTGGTGATTAGGTGAAAAAGGAAACTTTCTGCAAATAGGCGGTCTTTTTATAGCAGAGTAATATTCCATTGTATATATTACTCTGCCATAAAAAGAAACAAAATTGAGTTATTTGTAGTAAGGTGGATGGACCTAGAGTCTGTCATACAGAGTGAAGTAAGTCAGAAAGAGAAAGACAAATACCATATGCTAACACATATATATGGAATCTAAGAAAAAAAAAATGTCATGAAGAACCTAGTGGTAAGACGGGACTAAAGACACAGACCTACTAGCGAATGGACTTGAGGATACGGGGAGGGGGAAGGGTAAGCTGTGACAAAGTGAGAGAGTGGCATGGACATGTATACACTACCAAACGTAAGATAGATAGCTAGTGGGAAGCAGCCGCATAGCACAGGGAGATCAGCTCGGTGCTCTGTGACCACCTAGAGGGGTGGGATAGGGAGGGTGGGAGGGAGACGCAAGAGGGAGGGGATATGAGGATATACGTATATGTATAGCTGATTCACTTTGTTGTAAAGCAGAAACTAACACATCATTGTAAAGCAACTGTACTCCAATACAGATGTAAAAAAAACAAAAAACAAAAGGAAAAAGAAATAGGCTGTCTTCATCATAATCTTTACATTCACTCTTTTCACATAAATCTCCGGAAATGCCATTTTATATGAAAGATATTCTGATTAAATTCTCCCTGCAGTGTCATCTGAATGGACTCTGGGTACATCAGTGGGCTCCTCCTCCTATACTTGGCAATCCCAAGAATTCTCAGATGACACAACTTGGCCATGTTTCAGTGAGGCCCAAAAACCTTGAAAATCTGTCCTTAAAGAATGAAATCATTCCATGGAGCAGCTTTGCAAAGAGTTGCCTACCTATCTGCCTGGAGAAAAACATAATTAACAAGCTAGTAGAAAAATCTGGCATGTATATTATTCCCTAAGGATCTAGCATTGCTGTTTTACAAATAATTTCGTGAGCTAAATTTTTTTTTTTGGCACTTATTTGGAAGTTCATATTTTCAGTATCGTGCAACATCTGTTTTTATG
Organism: Lipotes vexillifer; assembly: GCF_000442215.2. Taxonomy (NCBI): domain Eukaryota; kingdom Metazoa; phylum Chordata; class Mammalia; order Artiodactyla; family Lipotidae; genus Lipotes; species Lipotes vexillifer. Next base: position 242,932 of record NW_006782421.1, read on the forward strand.
AACATCAGTGCTATAGACTTTGCATCCTCCCGCCCCAAATTCACATTTTATATCCTAACACCCAGTGTGACCGTATTTGGAGGTGGGGGCCTTTGGGAGGCGATTAGGTCATGAGGGTGGAGCCGCCATGAATGGGATTAGTGCCCTTATAACAAAGACCCCAGAGAACTTTCCTGCTTCTTCCAACATGTGAGGATACGGCAAAAAGACAGCAGTCTATGAACCAGGAGACAGACCCTCACCAGGCACTAAATCTGCCGGCGCCTTGACTTTGGACCTCCAGCCTCCAGAACTGTGAGAAACCCATTTATGGTATTCTGTTACAGCAGCCCAAATGGACCAGGGTAATCAGTCTTTCCCACCAGAGGTTCACTACTTTTTGGTCAGTCGTCCAAAAGTCTCAAACCCTCCCCAGACTCCAGTTTCCCCCAATTCTAGAAAGGAGATTATAACTATAGTTTCCCACACAGAATTGTGGAGGAGGTCAAATGGGCCCAACGTGCAAAATAATGGCAGTAAATCTGCAGGAGGATTCAAGCTTCCAGAGTTTGGGTGGGTAGGGTAAGAGAATCCAGGTTAGTACCTATGCTCCGAATGCGCTCATATGTGTAAAGTTCTTTGAACAGTTTCTGGAATGTCACATCCGTAACAGCTTTTACGCCATCTCTGTGGAGTAAGAGGCCCAATAACAGTCTGCAAAGTATTTCTCAGGCCCCACCTCTGCCCCCAGGGAATTCTGACTTCCTTCAAAGCCCTTCCAGAAAGGTCTGGGCTCACAAGAGAGGGTCTCCCATTGCACCCCTACTTAGTACTAGCTCCTTGGGCCTCCTGCAAACAGACCCGCCCAGCAACCCTCCTGACCTCCAAAATGCCCTTAAACACAACGGTGAATATGCTATCATTTGCCAAATTACGAGCTCTCCCGTGGGAAACAGCGCTGGCACTTAGAGCCAAGCTTTTAGAGTCACAGCCTGAGCCAGAATCAAACCCAGGCAAAGCCACTTACTAACTCTGTGACCTTGAGTAAGTTGTTTGACTATTTTAAGCCTCATGTTCCTTGTAAATAATAGTACCTATTCAGAACCCGAAAGATTTTTATTTTACCAAACACTTATACATAATTTACTAAGTGCTTATCAAATATGAACTTATTTAATTCTCTGAACAAGCCTACGATGTAGGCGCTATGATTATCCTCATCTTATAGATAAGGCCATTAAGGCACAAATAGCTTGCTGAAGGTCACACAGCAAGTGTGACAGCACACTAGCAGAAGCAAGATTCGAACCCTGGCCTTCTAGCTACTGAATCTTTGTTCTTAAGCACCATCCTACCTAATGTTAATAGTCAAACAACTGTTTTTCATATTTTTGCTCAGATGAAAATTTTCAAACACACAAAAGCAATGAGGATCCCTTGTACTCAGCACTCAACCTAAACAATCATCAACATTCCACTGTTCTAAACAAAGACGTTGTTAATTTTATTTTCCTTAAGTTGAAATAATAAATAGTTTTGTCATTCTGTTTGATCTTGCCTAAATCAATGGTTTACATTTTGGTAATCTCCTTTGGTTTCCTTGCACAATCGTAACATTAAGACATCTGGTCCCTATGTTTATAAAGTACATTTACAATACTATTTTTGTACATCACTTTGTATAGCTTACTGAGCACTTTTACTTGATTATTCCATTGAATTTTCCAGCAACCTTTGACGACAGGCGGTGAGATTTCTGTGATTCCCCTTTTCAAAATGGTCAAATGAAGCCCAGAGAAAACAAATGTGCCCAAGTTCACACAATTTGATTTTTAAAGTGTTCAATGATTTGTTCTCTGGACATCAATATAGAGTGGAAAATATAGTGGGCTCTGGAATTCAGCAGCATTCAATTAGTACAATATATGATGTAAAGGGCTTCCCTGGTGGCGCAGTGGTTGGGAGTCCGCCTGCCGATGCAGGGGACGCGGGTTCGTGCCCTGGTCTGGGAAGATCCCACATGCTGTGGAGCGGCTGGGCCCGTGAGCCATGGCCGCTGGGCCTGTGCGTCCGGAGCCTGTGCTCCGCAACGGGAGAGGCCGCAACAGTGAGAGGCCCGCGTACTTTCCATGTAAGTAAAGTTAGTACCTCCCTGGTAAACTAAAGTTAAAAGAAATTTGTTGAAAGGATGGATCACAAAATTAAAATAAAACCCGAATGAACCCACCAAAATCTTACATAATAGAGAGGGGAACAGTACTACAAAGAAAAAACTGGATGGAGTTTCCAAAAGAAAGGTGACTTAGAAGGTTTTACCATATATATATATATATATGATGTAAAAATTGTACTATAAATATATGTAGATAATGCGTGTGATCAAATGTATATGCATGTAGTCCACGTATACGCATGTTTGTGTGTGTGTGATCCAATGCCGTGACTATCCCACTGAACATACTTTCCCTTTTCCCCTTCTAGATAGGATCATTCAGAAGAAAAAGCCCCCCGATTACTCAGTGGTTGCCTGCAATACTTCCAAATCTCCCCAAACGTTTTCAGCATTAAGATATTCACCAAAGGCCCTGGACGCTTCTATCTTTCCCCAACATTGGTGACTTCTCTGGTTCTCAGCTGCCCCATCACATTGAGGTCGTTCCGGTTTTATCAATGACATATTCACCTCTTTGGAAGATCCAAGCAAAACCTCCCTTATTTTATGTGAACCCTGTTTCCTTTTGAGGGTTATGTTGGAGATTTTATGATACGCTTTTATAAAAAGAACCATTTGGGTATGATCACTAAAAAAGAAAGAATGTGCCACAAAAATGGCCCCCCACAAAGCCTTTTCTAAGTAAAACAAACACATTCCTTGTTTACCAATAGAGTTTATTAAGAGCATCATAGATAATTCATTTTTAGTTCCAATCTATTAGACTTCAACAGGGAAGGAAAATTTGTCTTTTGTGACTGGTACCGTCATCTAAAGCACGTTTCTGTCCTCACGTGTCTGCATTTAAACTCATCTACGGTTTCAGCGGAAACCATAAAGTGACTTGTAAAGAAAAATTCAAAAAAAGTGGTTCTTTTCATGTGTTCCACTACATAATGAAATGCCCCGACTTTGGACCGGGTGGCACAATACCCAGGGCAGGGTTGGCATGGGATATATTTTTGTTGAATAATCAATGAATGAATGAGATCATCTAAGCATCTGGTGAAGTAATTATTACATTTGCAAGACATTTTTATGACTTTTTTCCATACATATGTGAAGTGATTTCAATTAGAGCTAACAGGTTTCTCAAGTAGTAATACCTTGGAAACATGTTTTAATGAATAAAGAATAATAACATTGAATGAAGAGGTTGATCATCTTATACAAATAGATTTTTTTTTCAGTAGAAGAAGATTTGCTAGTGTAGTTTGTCTCTTTCATTCTCTCTCTCTTTTCTCTCTCTTTTTAAAAACAGTTAAGGTAAGCATCAGCTTTTCTCCATCTACATCATTATAGCTTCTGAGGCTGATGAATTTAATAAAGTTGTATTGAGTCTAATCTTAATACTTTACATTTAAACTGGAATCCATTTTCATACTGAGGTGTAAATAACAAAATGACCACCAGCTTCACCATGTAGGACCAACCCCTGGGCAGGGTGCAGAACAAATACCTGAACCCCTATAGACCCAGCTCTCAGCTGCTTCGTTAGTGGAGTAATTACTGTTCCTTAACCCTCTCCTTGGGGGGCCTCTTTTAGCTGACAGTGTCCCGTGGAAAAGCGGTCATTCCTCCATCATCCCAGCTCCCTTCTACCCACTCCTCCTGAAGAAAGGCTGCAGTTTAACTAAGCTCCGATTCCAGGTCTCTCCAATGATGGCGTATCTTCGGGAGACAAAGGAGACACCATGGCCTCAAGGCACCAGCGTGCACAGCTTAGGGTGGCTACCACGGTGGCCTCTGTAGCTGGAATGGTGAATTTGGAATCCAGAACCAGAATTCTAGGTCTAGTTACATCATTCACTGAAATCTTCCTCTTCTGTATTTAAAAAAAAAAAAAATTCTTCAAACCTCACAGTTTTAATGACCTCAAATATCGTCCAGTCTGACCCAAAGGGAATCACCACTTCCTAGTGCAATAGGCTTAGGTTTCTCGAAATCTCCTGCTAGCCTCTCAGTGTTCTGGCGTCTGGCTCGTGAATACACTCCTTTCGGAATCCTTTTCAGATCTTGCACCCCAGAATTGACGGCTCTGACTACTCTCTCTTTTCCGCCTCTCCCACGCCCTGTATGTGGAGGGTTGTACTTGTTTACATCATGTTCTCTCCCTCCTCTAAGTTCCCTGAAGGCAGGAGCTGTCCTACTTATCTTTTAAGTATCTCAGTGCTTTGCACAGTTCCTGGTTCTCAATAAATACTTACTCCATAAAAGAATTGCTCTACTGCTTGGAGCCTCAATGCTCTGCGTCACACGGACACATCCTGACTTAGGTTCTCTCTGAAATATTTGGGTTCTTTTTTTTTTTTTTTTTTTTTTGCGGTATGTGGGCCTCTCACTGCCGTGGCCTCTCCCATTGCGGAGCACAGGCTCCGGACGCGCAGGCTCAGCGGCCATGGCTCACGGGCCCAGCCGCTCCACGGCACGTGGGATCCTCCCAGACCGGGGCACGAACCCGTATCCCCTGCATCGGCAGGCGGACTCTCAACCACTGCGCCACCAGGGAAGCCCTGGGTTCTTTTTTTAATTTTTGTCTGCGTTGGGTCTTCGTTGCTGCGCGCGGGCTTTCTCTAGTTGCGGCGAGCGGGGGCTGCTCTTTGCTGCCGTGCGCGGGCTTCTCATCGCGGTGGTTTCTCTTGTTGCAGAGCACGGGCTCTAGGTGCACAGGCTTCAGTAGTTGTGGCTCGCGGGCTCTAGAGCGCAGGCTCAGTAGTTGTGGCGCACAGGCTTAGTTGCTCTGCGGCATGTGGGATCTTCCCAGACCAGGGCTCGAACCCGTGTCCCTTGCAGTGGCAGGCGAATTCTTAACCACTGAGCCACCCAGGGAAGTCCCAATATTTGGGCTCTTGAGGGGATGTTTTCTTTCGTCTCTCGTGATTTCTGATTCAGATTCCAGAGACAACCAGCATCAGCAACATAGCCTCAAAATATTACATTGAACCATATAAAACTTTCAATATTCGATCGACCCACAAAAGCGGTAATTTCATAGAGAGTAAAGATCAATAGAATTGTGAAATACTGAATTTCTTAAATTATGATTTTAACATTCGTCTGTTATGAAGTGATCAAAAATTAATAATGATGCTGAACAGCATGATTAAGACACTGTATAAAGTTCACATATTTAGAACTTTATCTCAACTCTTAGATAATCTGCATTCTTTTCAAGCCTTCGAGGAATATTTCTAAAAAATTGAGCACACACTAGACCGTAAAGGACATCTCAATAAATATCAAAGAAGTGAGAGAGTGGCATGGACATATATACACTACCAAATGTAAAATAAATAGCTAGTGGGAAGCAGCCGCATAGCACAGGGAGATCAGCTCGGTGCTTTGTGACCACCTAGAGGGGTGGGATAGGGAGGGTGGGAGGGAGATGCAAGAGGGAGGGGATATGGGGATACATGTATACATATACCTGATTCACTTTGTTATACCGCAGAAACTAACTCACCATTGTAAAGCAATTATACTCCAATAAAGATGTTAAAAAAAAATCAAAGAATCAGTAAAACATATGTACTATATTCTCTGCCACAATACAATAAAGTGAGAACTCAATTCCCGCCCCCCCCCCCCCCCCCCTCCCCGCCATCCCCACCGTTACTGTCACTATCATCGCCATCACCATCATCCTATTATTGTTATTATTATTGTTGTTTTCAAGACTGGGAATTAGGTGATCCCCACGAGCCCAAGTAAGATCTCTAATTATTTCTGTTGAAACTTGATTATACTGAGGGTGGAGCGCATTGCCTTTCATTTCTTTGTGTGCGCGTATTTCCCCCCCCCCCCCCCCCGCAAAAAAAGCCAAAAATACTCTTGTATATTTGGAAACTAAAAATGGTTCTTTTGATACATTATGTATGCATGGGTCAAAGAGGAAATCATGATAGAAATTAGAAATAACGCCAAGCTGGTTTGTCATGATCTGATTTTTCCCATTTTATTCAGTCAGTGTGATTTAACATCTGATAACGTCAGCAAAGCTAGTACAGCAGGCCTCAGGAACGAAAAAAAAAAAGCCTGGTTTTTCTTGGGAAAAACTATAAAGTCTTAATTAAATGGCTTATTTATTTCACCCATTTGTCCATACATTTTGTGTCTAGATTTTATTCAGGATTTCCTCCATTTGACTCCCCAGGGCTGATATAAGAAGAGCCTCTGCCATCAGAGTTGAAAAGCTAGTCCACAGGAGCATGATTGCCGGTATTGAGAACTTCCTGTGGGGCCCCAAGGTGGCCATGATCCAAGGCTCTTCTGGAAGAACCTGCAAACTGTGGACGGCGGAGGGAACGCCCCTGGGAATATTTGGAGAGAAAACCAAATGGCATCTCAAAATACCAGCCGCTTGCCTTTACCACAATAGGGTCCTCGACCCATAATCTCACATCTCGATGAAGCTGGTAGGCAATCCTGTTGAAATAGGCATCTCCCCTACTCCTGGATGTGGGCAGTCTGATCGCATCTCTTTCCAGTTCCAAGTCAATGGAAGCACAAGAATAAGCCATCGTTTAGAACAACCTATGCTTCCCAATCAGGGCAATACACCCAAGAGCAGGGGGATGTATTTTGCTTCACTGCTCATTCCCCTGTCCAAGTAAAACACTCCCCCAATGTCATGTGCATTAGAGCACAAAGGAGAAAAAACCGTGCCGAGGTCAGCAAGAGCTAAAATCTCTTCTTTAGGACTCCAGTTCAAAAAGGCTTAGGAATTCCATCGGCAGCATCATAATGCCAACGTTCCAAACAGGTCCAGAGTCCCAGAACCAGGGTCTAGGATGCCAGAGAAAGGATGGAGAGGAATCCCCATGAAGCCTGGGATTTTGTATAAGGGCAAAGGCTAAGAAGTAGGAAGCAAAGAGTGAAATCCTGTCCACACTGTTGAATCTGAACACCGTCCGAAGAATGTCCCGTTCCACTAATTGGAAGGTCTCCCAAGTAAGCAGAAGCTCGATGCCATATGACCATGTCACGTAATCAGCTCAAATCTCTCTTCCTTTATGTCACTGGAGACCGTCTCTGGGCGTTGGTAGCAGAGCCTTCCTTAAGCAGAGGGTTTGACCAACCTGTCAGCTAGGATTTTAGCAACATGGATGAGAAAACCACTTTTTTAAAAGTGGATGTCTTTGTGGTATGGTAGAGGGGATATGGACATTTTTCTTTCTGTATTCATTTCCTTTAGGGTTATTATAGTAAAAATAATTTAATAAGTAAAAGCCATTGTATTAGACGGAATGCATTCACCACCTTTAGTTTGACTCAATGTGGCTCAAAAGACAAGGGTCCAGTGTAAAGGATCCATCTTGTAAGGAAGTCAAGGAGAGGGCATCGAAATTTACACAGAGCACAGGGGTGTGGGAAAAATGAAGCTGGAGGTGGTTTATCACTAGTCTGTGACTCTGGAGTTTCCATTCCTCCTGATGGCCAAGAAAAATAAAAATTGCCAATTAAGGGTAACTTATTCTGTTCTTTGAAACATTTCACTTTGACGTTAACTCAGCCTCGTTCGGGTATATCAAGAGTCAGCTCACAGGCTGTTTCTTCCCTCCATCAAGGGGTCATTTCTCCCACTCCTTTCCAGCAGGGACCCGGGTGCAGAGGGAGGTGACAGGCGTCCTCGGAGTCCTTGGCTATGGACCTGTCTTGTCTCTAAATGTCCTGGGCTGGTGATTACTCAGGTGTGGCAGATCTTGCTGCCCCTTGTGGTGTCCTGCTGGCATCTGCTGCTGCAGCCCATGGTCCCTGGGGTCCCTCAAATCACCAGGTCCCTATGTGTTGTAGCCTCCTGCTTCCTTGCCCTGAACACAGGTCTGTGCCAGGACTACCGCTCTCAACACCTCAGCCACCTGTCACCGGGGCCACGAGGAACCCAGCGTCCTGGCTGCTCCGCCACCTTCAAACCCTGGCAGACACACTGGGAGCACATGGTGGACTCTCCCCCACACCTTCCGGGGTTTCTGTGAGGGCTTCTAATGCCTCATCACCCCCTAATTTTGCTTAAACCAGGTTGGGGCCAGGGGGCGCTGAGGGAGGAGACAGTCACTTCTTGGTGGCCGAGCTGCGGTCAGCATCCTAGCTTTCCGCTCAGGATCGCCCTCCTGTGGCCACGGTCTTCACGCCCTCTTCCTGTCCTGTGGACACTTCCCGGAAGGCATTTCCTCTGCCTGCTCTGCACTATGGCTTTGACCCTCCTTGGTCTAGCCTGGCTCTTTATGTGTTAAAGGAAACCTTTTGGAATTTAGAAAACCCTTTCTCTCTGCACAAAGCCTGGCTTCTACCTCGCTGTGGATTCGAAATGCCAGGATCTTAAAATTGACTTCATTTTCTTTGCTTTCTGCTTTAATAATCCTAATTTTCTCCAGGACAGTGGAAAGTCCTGATGACATAGGATAAACCAAAGTGGCTTTACAAAGTTATGGGAGAGGTATAGGGGAAGAGCAAGAAACAGCACATTGCCCGGGACTAGTAACGGGGTAATCATTACCACCCTATAGGTCCAAGGCCTGAGAGTCTGAGGGAAGTGTTCTCCAAACCCAGATGGAGACAGTGTGTAAAAACAACCAGTACCCTTGGGTTGGGATCTTCGCAGGCTCAAGGCAACTTCTCAGGGAAGGAACCAAACAGGAATAAATACTGGCATGATTATCCTCCCTTCTTTTGATTCCCGCCCCCTCACTGGAGCATCCCATTGGCCAAACCTAACTGGACACCAGAGGCTGGGGTCCCACTGATAGAACCCAACTGGTCAGCTCCAAGATGGAGAATAGTAGACAGTGGATGTGATGGACGAGATCCAGCCTAAAAGCTTCTCCCCGAAAGGGGAGTGGGGATCGGATCAAGTACAAGGGTGTACAAAAAAGAAAACAGTACTGGTATTTTTCAAAAATATGATTATCTCTATAACATACATCTGTCTTACCCATAGTTCAACTTCTATCAGTGTCCGTCTAAGTATGTATTACAATCAGATGGCTATTAATTTGCAAAGTGCTCTGATGGTGACAACAGCAGCTATAGCCCTGAGTGCTTTCTGTATGCCAAGCACTGTGGAAAAATTTGTTGTTAATGTTCTTTCATCCTCAAAAGAAACTTCTGGGGTAAGCTTTATTATTAACATCTCCATTTTACAGATGGGGAGACCAAGACTAAAAGAGTAAAAGAATCTGCCCAAGGTCATACAAGCTATAGCCAAGGGCGCATATAAAATATAAGACCAGGCTCTCTAAGAGGGGCAGGGAGCAGGGAAGGACACACGGTACCTTACCATCAGCTTCTAAGTCAGAGCTGATGGCTGCCATCTGGAATGGTGGGGGGCCCATGTCACCAGATGGTTTTTCGAGAGAAGTTTGTAATCCACATTGCATAGAAAAGGTCCCCACTTTTTAACTTACTTGTTCAATTTACAGTTTTCATTCAAACTGAAAAAATGGCTTATTTTAATTATACAATCAGGACGTCCAGCGTGCAACTTCTGTTAGACTGGAATGGAGACCCCTACCCCAGCACCCCTGCACACACAGCTGTGATGCTTGTCAACAGCATTTACAGAGCTACAAACCAGGAACGTTTGTTTCCTGTCCAATTGACAACCACTGTGTTTGTAAGTCTAATAATAATATTTGTGGTAACCAGTATGAATTAAGTCTCATGCTAAGAACTTCACATATGTCATCTCATCTCATCTTTACCACTACTCTGCAATTTACATATATCTCATTACCCATGTCTTCCAGATGAAAACACAGGGTTCAAAAATGTGGTCAGAAATACTGTATGATACCACTTATATGTGGAATCTAAAAAATACAACAAACTAGTGAATATAAAAAGAAAAAGAAGCAGGGCTTCCCTGGTGGCGCCTGCCAATGCAGGGGACACGGGTTCGTGCCCCGGTCCGGGAGGATCCCACATGCCGTGGAGCGGCTGGGCCCGTGAGCCATGGCCGCTGAGCCTGTGCGTCCGGAGCCTGTGCTCCGCAACGGGAGAGGCCACAGCAGTGAGAGGCCCGCGTACCGCAAAAACAAACAAACAAAAAAAGAAGCAGACTCAGAGATACAGAGAACACACTAGTGGTTATTAGTGGGGAGGGGGAAGGAGGGAGGGGCAATATAGGGGTAGGAGATTAAGAGGTACGAATTATTAGGTATAAAATAAGCTACAAGGATATATTGTACAACAAGGGGAATATAGCCAATATTTTATAATAACTATAAATGGAGTATAACTTTTAAAAATTGTGAATCACTATTTAGGACTCCTGTAACTTATATAGTATTGTGCAGCAACTGTTCTTCAATTTTTAAAAACTTTAAGTCACCAGCTAGAAGACAGTAGAGCTAAGGACTCGACCCAAGCCTCTCTGACCCCCAAATTAAGCTTTTTCTACCAAAACTAGAAGACTTTCCCCTGCACAACTCTGAGATCCTAGGCACACAAACCAGAAAGCCACTGGGAAAAGCTTTTCTTCCAAGTCAGCTACCTGTGATAACCTCACGTTAATGCATTTTGCAGTGCAGGCTGGTCAACAACCATCCAAACACTACACTTCCTAAAAGCACCACAGACACCTTTAGAACGCCAAACAGGAAGAGAGATAAGCAAAGCAAACCAAAGCGTAGGACTGCCTGTACTCGGAAGTGGGCAGGCTGGTGGAAAAACAGAGTCTGCTGAAAATTAATAGGAAGGCAGAGGCTCAGCTGAAGAAATGTTAAGAGGTGCCTTCGTCCCTCCCGCCTTTTTTTTTCAATACCCGATGTACAGAGAAAGTGTCATTTTTAAAGAGTAGCTTAAAAAAATGGCGTCCCCTTGCTGGAACTGAAAGGATAACATTAACTAAGTAGATTGTATCACTCCCTAGGCATGCTTTCCAAGCCCTAAGTATTAATACATGCTTCTCTGCATCGTAATTCACCTCCTCCTTTCTGGATGTTTCGGCCATCCCTCTCGGCACAAACAGCTCTCAGACTCTCTGCACCCACACCTCATCCAGTACTTTTATTCCAATATAGGAATAAAGTCCAACCAGACTTTGCAAAGGAGAAAATCCGCGGTTACGTATTTCCATATGCGATGTTGGTCACTAGATTTATTGCCAACCCTTGAATCGTCTCTGATTCCCCGTCTCAAGCCCCATCACACATTCTTCCAAATGTTTCCATCGTTACTTCTAAAGTTATAACGATAAATTATAAAATTTGTCCTTCAGGAGACTTATAGCTAAGAGACCTTTCTACACGGAGCTTAGTAACAGAACTGCCCACTCAATATGTTTGGAACGGATTTCTGTTCCCCACCTTCCCATGAAACAGCCCTGCCCTTGGATTTCTCCTTTTTGTAAATAGCACCATCAACTGCCCTGTTGCTAAGGTCAAAACACCACCAGATCCCTTGAGTTCTAGAGTCTTCCTCTCCCTCCCCTGCTCTGCCTGATGCATCAGCAGGTCCTGTCAAGTCTAACCTCCAGAACCTCTGAATCCCACCCTTCGACCTCCGTCTCCAAGGATGCCAGGCCAAAGTGTGCTCCATCACCGCTACCTGGACTGATACAAGCCCCTCCCACCCGGCGCCTCCGCGGCATCCCTCCCCTCTCCAATCTGTCCTTCTCAATTTCTCCCACCTAATCCTCGTAAGAGGCAAACCCAAGCCTGGCATTTTCTCCTGCCGTTCTGTGGCTTCTAGAATAAAATCTAAAATCCCGAGCGTTCCCCAGGAGGCCCTGCCTGCCCTGGCCCTGCTCCAGCCTCATCCCTCCCCACTTTCCCTTTCGCCGTCTATTCCAACCACCCTGGCTTGTTTTCTCTCCCTCCAATGTTGCAAACCCTTGACTGTCTCAAGGCCTTTACACAGCTGTTTCCTCTGCCTGGAATACTCATCTCCCAGTTTCTATCTGAATGGCTTGTTCTGATCCTTCAGGCCTCAGATCCAAATCCTCTTGCCCAGAGAGCCAGCCCACCCAGTTCAGAAGGTGGGTCCTTGACAATTACACTCTCTCTGTCCCTTGCTTATGTCCCTTCTAGCACTTTCCCAAAGGACAATTACTTTATGTATTTAGTCACTGACGCTCTTGTCTCCACTCTACCCCTAACACCTAGCATAGAGTCTGGGGCATCACAGGGAACAAAAAACGAGTGTTGAACAAATAGAGCCCCAGGCACCGTCCTACAGCTGCCACGAAGCACACGCCAGAGTCACGGTGAAAGAAGCCATGTCACTGCCTTGTGCGTGAAAGCAAAGAGCCAGTTCAACTTATTAAAAAATATGCTTTCAGTTAACATCACAGAAGACATTTTCTAACCAATTACAATGAGCTGGGGAGCGAGATGCAAAGAAAATAAACACATTTAATTTAAAACAGATGGGAAGTGGTCCGTTCCCCCACGGGTGACTTGATGTAGGGCCCCTTAGAAGGTCTCCTCTTCTTTCCAACATTTTATGAGCACAATTTTTACATGCCAGAATATGCTCGGGGTGGGGGCCGCATCCCCGCCCCTCAGCAGTCACTCCATGGCCCATTTCAGCTTGACAAGGAAAGGCTTAATTGTGTCCTGTGGGCCACACTCATTTGCATATCTGCCTGGGTCCTATAAATGGTACCACGCAGCTACAACTTTATAAACAAGCATTCCTGGCTGAGGGGAACCCTCCTCCATCCTTGAATAGGGCCCTAGACACACGTACAATAGCATCTTTATTGAGTGTAGATTTCCTTAATGTGCCAAGATATGTCTTGGGTGATCGGTTCAAATGTTACAACTTGCTAGCAAAGTTGGAGGTTTCTGATGATCAGACACAGAGCAGATGTTCTTCCCAGTTCAAGAATGTTGTTTTTCTTAAAAAACTGCCCGGCCACTCACAACTGTGCAGCACACAAGCTGCTGAAGCTGCATCTTTGAAGAGGGGCAAAAGAACCACCATAAGTGAATAGAGGCTTCAGAAACCACAACTTCAGAAACCGAGTTCAAACTCATCAGAGAAAAACCATGCACTTTTTTTTTTTATATGGTATGGAGAAAATTCCAGGTTCCTGTCCAAGCTCAGTGAGGACAGTTCCATACGTGGTGTTAACGCAAAGGCTCCCAGAGCGACACTGTTATTTCTAAACCCTTAACATTCTCCTCTAATTATTCACCTCCAGGAGCCTGGGTTTCAGATTAAGTTTCTCTGGCTTTCAGGGAAGAACTTAAGCTCAGCAGAGATGTTACCACTTAGTGCTCCTTCAGGTGTGCTAACCACGAAAGGCAAAGGCAAAACCGTGTCCTGTTTTCTGAGCCCTTAGTGCAGCTGGACACTCTTGACAAATCCCAGAGACAACATTGGTACAAACACGACCTTGACTTTCTGCCCCTGACTGACCCTGGGTGCCACTGTGGGTCTGCAGTGGAGTGATCATACCCGCGACTCTCCCTTCCACGTAGTTAATTTTTTTTTTGTTTTTTTTTTTGCGGTACGCGGGCCTCTCACTGTTGCGGCCTCTCCCGTTGCGGAGCACAGGCTCCGGACGCGCAGGCTCAGCGGCCACGGCTCACGGGCCCAGCCGCTCCGCGGCACGTGGGATCTTCCCGGACCGGGGCACGAACCCGTGTCCTCTGCATCGGCAGGCGGACTCTCAACCGCTGTGCCACCAGGGAAGCCCACGTAGTTAATATTTTTAACCTACTGTCTTTTATTCCCCTCTATCTATACCCAATACTTTGTCCTCTACCCATCCACCCTTCCATTCATCAATATGAATTGAGCGACTACCTCTTGCCAGATACAGTGCCACATGCTCGGAGACACTGGTGAACAGACAGAGGCTAGGACCTCATGGAACGTAAAATCTAACAGTGGAGACAGACATGAAGACAGACCGTTGACTGCACTCCTGCTCATTACTAGAATGGAGATGCTTGAAAGGGGCTGGGGACCAGAGGGAGGGCAGGTCTACATTGATGGCTGGGACAATTCGCGGACCACATGGAAGAGGACGCGGCAATGAGGAGTCCCCAGTAGGGTGGGAGTACAACGGAGGGAAAGGGGGAAAGGGTTACACTCCCAGCAGAGTGAGAAACGCAAGCTGAGTCACAGAAGCCTGAGGGCCCTGGGGTGTTCCAGCACTCAGGGGAGCAGGGAGGCGATGAAGTGAGGAAGGGTCAGATCAGGAAGGGCCCTGTGGATCTTGCCAAGAGGGAGGATGACTTGGAGGTTTGAGAGTCACTGAAGAGCTGTGTTCAATACTCCCCCAAAATACTCTCTTTTTAATTGATATAATGGGAAATGGGGAAAACTGAAAGAGAGAACACAGTTTGACGTGCAGTATATTAATCCTACCCCATAAAAATGAAATGCTAGACCTTAGCTGTAGCCTGACCTCCTGTGTTTCATCCCTGTAAGAACTATTTTCTTTCATTCATTCATTCATATGCATACACACACACACACACACACCTGTTCTCCAATCGTCCTGCGACTTGGGGGATACTCTCACCCTTCTCTCATTCTACTATATGCAAGAATAAGTTGACAGCATCAATTCATTTTCTTTCCAGATTACATAACCTTTTTAAAGATTTGTTTGACGGGGACCATTTTTATAGTCTTCATTGAATTTGTTACAATATTGCTTCTGTTTTATGTTTTTTGGTTTTTTGGCTGCGAGGCATCTTAGCTCCCCGACCAGGGATTGAACCCACGCCCCCTGCATGGGCACGTGAAGCCTTAACCACTGGACCGCCGGGGAGGTCCCGTACATAATTTTTCGTGAAGTTAAGTGTTCCTGTTCACCTCCTTCCTCTTAATGACCACATGTCAGGCCACTTATTTAGGGGCAGTTGAATCCCTCAAGAGCGTCACAGCTGATGGTGGGGTTTATGTGTAGAGCTCTCCGTGGGAGAAGGAAGGAAAACAAGAAGGAAGATCTGCCTGAAGCCTAGACCTCGCCTTACAGTCAGATGCTGCAGAAGGGGCAAGGGGCCCAGACCACGGACAACAAAACAAAGGAAACAGGGGGCGACAAGGCTGCTGAGGAAGGCCCTTCTCCTGGCAAAACAGAACCACGAAAAGATGCCAAGGGTAAGGCCAGCTCAGGGCTGCAGACCCGGCCCATCCTGGTGCATCTACAGGCATCCTTCCGTTTTGGGAAACGGGGCTCTGGGCCTGGAGGCTTCTGGGGCAAGGGTGGAGCTGATGTGATGGGACACAGTGAACAGGGCGGGAAATTAGGTTGTCAAACGCAAGTCTGCAGAGCTACTACTCTTCATGACTTAACGTCTGGCTCCAAAACTCTCATTTCCCTACTTAGGTAATATCCAGGGTTGGACCGAAGACGGCTGCTCCCGGTGAAACCAAAGGTCACGCAGGCCAATTAGCTCAATAGCCACAGACTGTGTCCTGAGTCCCAGAGGGTCAGCCTCACCTTTTCAGGGAGAGAATTTGATTCTGGCCAAGGACCCAGGATCCCTAACCCCATTCGTTGCCTTTACTTCTGCAGAGTTGGGCTCTTCCACAGGGCCTCAGTCTCTAAGCCCACAGAGCACATACCTGAGCCCCGGGCACACCCCATCAGATAGAGAGCGGCCACCAGCCAAGAGGTGTCTCTTCAAGAATGGGGCACAATCACTTAGTGCCAACGGTGGATGTCAGAGAAGGGGCAGCAGTGACTAAGCTGCAGCACAGCATGGCACCTGAGCTGACCAGAAGCAGGTCTCCTTCCTTTTCCTTTCGTAACGTCTCTCTCCTGTTCCCTCTCTCTCTCTGCCTCACCTCTTACCCAAGGACTGACTTTTCTCTGCCTGTGACTCTCGAAGCCCTGATGTACCAACACAGGCTTAACACAGGGAGGAGCCTGCACTCTCTGTGCCCAGAGCCAGGCAAGTCATCTTTGCATGTCCGTCTCCTCTAGCCAAAGAAATCACACCTTTGGTAAAGACATCCGCATAAAGTTTCTGCTCTGAGTGTGTGCCCCATTGATAGAGGAGAGGAAAACAAGAGTGTATTTTTTAAGGTGCAAAGTTATCTTTTGGCTTCATTGACTAACTGGAAGATGCCACCCTTTCTGATCATTCACGTGGACGCTATCAGTTACTCCAGGTGCTAAACCAAGTGACAAATTCCAGTTGCCAGAGCAGGGGTTACAGCAGTTCTCTTAATTACCCCCAGAGCCCTATTCACACAGAATCAGAAAGGGTTCTTAGTTATGCAGACACTGCTCACGTGTTGCAAATCACTTTCTATTCCCTAAGTCTTCTTGGTCTCAGTCACATTGAGGCCAGTGAAAACTGTGAAGACATGAACCAGGTAAGGCAGAGCTCAGAAAATGGGTCTTTTGCAAAACCTGGTCCTACTCCCCAGGACTGAAACTAGGACTTAAGAAGCATTGTGGGGAAAGCGAAGAGGAGAGAAGAAATGCAGCCAAAGTAGAAGGAGAGAAAGAGGAGATGCTTTATCTCGAAGCAAAGCAAGTGCAAATGCCAACAGAGTTCAGAATGAGCTGCCAACTTCAAAGGCACCAGGGACGGACATCTGGCCTTCTGTCTCCCAGCACAGACGCCTTCTGAGGGTCTGCACATGAGCCCATAGCTTTCCCAGACACCTCCACACTGCTGTGTTGATTTTATCCTACTCTTCCAACCTGCCTAATTTATATTCCCCTCCAGCTCTGCTCAGAGATCAAAGCCTCCTTTGCTTTTTCACCTTAGTTTCATGCACCAACCATGGGTACAAAATCAGCTAAGTGACAAGGAGTTTAGGGAGTGTGTAGGATACAAAAGGGGACTCGTCCTTTCATTCACTGAATATTTTTTGAGCACCCATTCTGCTCCAGGCACTGTCGCAGGTGCTGAAAATACCTGGGTGAATAAAACCAGTAAAGATTATCCGAAACACTAATGCAGAGTATGCATCTATGGACCCTATTCCATTTTCCAACTCATCTCCAGCCTCACAGAGCAGTGTGGGGAGAGGGTGGATTTGAACACCACTCCCATCCACTGATGGTCCCCAACTGGGCCAAATAAAGGACCTCAGGAGAAGATTGGGGCTTGGTCCCTAAGCGAGCAGTGCTTTGGAAGCTTTGGAAACTATCGTGGGAGCCTGCAGTTCAGAATCCACAGTCTGCACCCATGAGAGCCTGTCTGTTTCTTATTTTCCTCCCACTTGAAAGTGATTAGGATTTTCTTCCATTTGGGGGGTTTTACCCACTTCTGACCCCGAAAGGCTCAGGAAATTACAAAGCAAGTTTTCCAACAGATGCTTTTTCAGCGACAGGCACTCCTACACAGCTGCTAATTTGCCCTCCCTACATCTCGCAAGCCTGACGCATACAAAAGAAGAGAGGCCGGATCCCGGTGGCCCTGCTTGCCTGTGGAAAGCCCAGCTCCAAAGCCAGGTTGGTTTTCACTGCCTGGTTAGGCGCCCCTAAACCAATGGGGATTCTGCCAGGCAAGAGGTCCTGGCAGGAGATACCCAAAGACGGAAGATGTAAAGATCCAGCACGGTGCAGTGGTGGGGAGAGAGGCCGAGAGATTGAGAAATGTCTGAAAAGAAATGTGCTTGCTTGGAAATGTGCGGTTTCCACAGCAATTTTTGGAATCTCGGTGCAGAGAATAGCAGGGGTGACTGTATCTGAAGAATCCGCAGCCGCTCCCCAACCGGCAAGTCACATGTTGTATGAAATCTTGAACCACAGCCCTTGCGTATAACCCGTCCCTGCTCCAGGGTATCTGGGGAGATTTGGAAGATTGCAGATCAAAGGGAGGGTTTGCTCCAATTTCTCAGAGTCGGGGAAACATCTTTCAGACCAATAGTGCACCTTCTGCCTAAACGTGCTCAAGACTAGATGGCTTAGCAGAGCATAATTTGGTTTTCTCGGAAAGGAACAGACGATTGAACGAGAAAGGAGAGCGGAGAGAGCGAAAGCTCAGAGAGAATGAAGGGTCCACCCCTTACATGCTGTCTGGCTTTTGTGCAACTCTTGCCAGGTCTTGGTGCCGTAGTTCTTCTTGGGCAAAATGGAGCTCATCGTACTCAGATCCTCAAAGAATCACCAAGTTCGGAGAGATCTTAAAGGTCATAGTCTGACCACTAAGAGCCTGACACATAGTAGGGGCTGAATAACTCTTTGATTCCTCGCTGGAGACATAGAGGAAAGGAAACGGCATGTGAATGTGTGCCGGGATCCTGTACCACATCCCTGCAAACGGTGGCTCCATCTACGCTTCCATGTCACCAGCGATGGGACCATCTACTGAGATGGGCCACTCTGTCTTTGGCGGCCGTGGCTGTTAGCATTGTGTCCGAACCCCAATCCAAACCTGCCTGCCTGTAGCTTCCTTCACTGGTTCTAATTCCACCCACTGGGGCTGGTCAGATGAGTCTGCTCCCTCTTTTACATGGCAGCCTTCAGATATTTGAAAGTAACTGCCGTGACCCCCACTGGATTAATAATTCTTCAGCCTAATTATGCCCACCTCTTCCAGTCATGCCCCAAAGAACGAAGAGAGTTTTAGGGTTTTCGTTTTCCGCACCATACACGTCACTCTCCTCTGAGTGAGCTACAGTGTGTCCAGGTGGCCTTGAGCTGAATTCGAGGATTCGGCTGTGATGGGACCAGGAAGGGAAAAGCGGGTCCAGCTCCTGTGTCTACTGATGCAGGGGGTGGCCCTGCTGACATGTATGCTGGCTACACTCCACTCATCTTACCCCAGACCTGCATATATTTTTTTAGACAGACACTCAGAGGCATAGAGAGCAACTCCTTCTTGGGTCTTCTCTGCCTCAGACAAAATTAGACACATCAGGCCCAATGGGTGATTTGCTATCCTGGTTAAATCTGTTTAGGCCACCTTATTCCCCATCCCACGCCATGATCCAAACTTCCCACGAGTCAGTACTGAGGAAGAGGGCATCCCGGTCCTTCCCCTTCTTACCAATTGCATCAGTATTAAGGGATCCTTACATTATAACAGAGACATTGAATTTTTCCGTGCGCGTTTCTAACGCTGGTCAGTTTGCCAAGCATTCTCCAATACCTAGGGATAAACCTCATGAAGCAGGTGTGTATATCAGACAGAACAGCATTTGACCTGCAGAAATGAAAAGAAAAATGTCCACCAACGCAAAGAAGCGTGTATTTTCCCCAAATGACAAGATGTCCAGAGGAAGGCCAGGAGGGCTAGTAGGTGGCCCCACGGTAGCGTCAGAGACCCAAGGCCATCATCACTTTCTGCCTGTCCTCATCCTCCCGAGATGGCTCTCTCCTTTGCCGGCTTTAAAAGTCAAAGGAGATGCTGAATATAACAGTAGGTGTCCAGCAAGCAGCAGCTGCTATAATTCTTTTAGAATTCTTGAGCATCTACTACATGGCAGGCCCCATGTTAAGAGCTGGGGATTCAGAAAATAATAACACAAACCTTGTCCTGAAAGAAATCCTAGCATGTCTCTAACACTAAAAATGCTCCCCCCACCCCCAGTTCAAAAGTTGTCAAATAGCGATAAAGCTTTAATCCAATGAAATTTGACTTTTTGATATAAAGACTCAGAGTTTTCTTGGCTCAGAGAAGCCACGTGTCAAAAGTAAAACGTGCTGGGCTTCCCTGGTGGCGCAGTGGCTGGGAGTCCACCTGCCGATGCAGGGGACACGGGTTCGTGCCCCGGTCTGGGAGGATCCCACGTGCCGCGGAGCGGCTGGGCCCGTGAGCCGTGGCCGCTGAGCCTGCGCGTCCGGAGCCTGTGCTCCTCAACGGGAGAGGCCACAGCAGTGAGAGGCCCGCGTACCGCAAAAAGCAAAACAAAACAAAACAAAAAAAGTGCTGACTCCACTCAAGTGCTGTAATCCACAGGATTATTATTTCCACCCTTAAAAGCCCCCTCGTTTGACTGCTAAATTATAGTCAGAGGAGCAAACTTAACTTTGGCTGTACATGTTTGAATCATCTGTAGGGCTTGTCCAGGGTCCCACCCGCCAAAACTCAGATGGATACGGCCTGGGGTGCACCCTTGCATTGGAATTTTTTAAAGTCCCCAGGAGTTCCCAACACCCCCTCCCCGGCAGGGATGAGAACCGCTGCTGTTGCCAAAGCTTGATCTTTTCCCAATGGTGTGAAAGCGAAATTCCCCTTAAAGAGATGGGCAGAAGACCTAATTAGACATTTCTCCAAAGAAGATATACAGATTGCCAGCAAACACATGAAAAGATGCTCAACATCACTAACTATTAGAGAAATGCAAATCAAAGCTACAAAGAGGTATCACCTCACACCAGTCAAAATGGCCATCATCAAAAAGTCTACAAACAGGGCTTCCCTGGTGGCGCAGTGGTTGAGAGTCCGCCTGCCGATGCAGGGGACGCGGGTTCGTGCCCCGGTCCGGGAAGATCCCACATGCCGCGGAGCGGCTGGGCCCGTGAGCCATGGTCGCCGAGCCTGCGCGTCCGGAGCCTGTGCTCCGCGGCGGGAGAGGCTGCAGCGGTGAGAGGCCCGCGTACCGCAGGGGAAAAAAAAAAAAAGTCTACAGACAGTAAATGCTGGAGAAGGTGTGGAGAAAAGGGAACCCTCCCGCACTGTTGGTGGGAGTGTAAATTGATACAGCCACTATGGAGAACAGGATGGAAGTTCCTTAAAAAACTAAAAATAGAACTGCCATACTCCCCAGCAATCCCACTACTGGGCATATACCCTGAGAAAACCATAATTCAACAAGAGACATGGACCCCAATGTTCATTGCAGCACTATTTACAATAGCCAGGACATGGAAGCAATCTAAATGTCCACTGACAGACGAATGGATAAAGAAGATGTGGCGCATATATACAATGGAATACTACTCAGCCATAACAAGGAATGAAATTGAGTTATCTGTAGTGAGATGGATGGACCTAGAGTCTGTCATACAGAGTGAAGTAAGTCAGAAAGAGAAAAACAAATACCGTATGCAAACACATATACATGGAATCTAAAAAAAAAAAAAAAAAAGGTTCTGAAGAACCTGGGGCAGGACAGGAATAAAGACGCAGACGTAGAGAA
>NW_006782421.1:264230-288493 GCF_000442215.2 Lipotes vexillifer
GGTGCTTTGTGACCGCCTGGAGGGGTGGGATAGGGAGGGTGGGAGGGAGACGCAAGAGGGAGGGGATATGGGGATATATGTATATGTATAGCTGACTCACTTTGTTGTACAGCAGAAACTAACACACCATTGTAAAGCAATTATACTCCAATAAAGATGTATAAAAAAATAATAAAGCCTCCGACAAAGTGAAAAAAAAAAAAAAAAGGCGAGAGAGAGAAACTCCTGAAGACATAAGCCAAAGAGACATGGCCAGCGACAAAGCATTTTTCCATTTCCTTTCAGCGAAGAGATTGAAATTCAACACATTTCACACCTTTTCAAGCCACCCTCCCAGGTCTGGACGGCTGCTACTTTTAGCAGACAACCCGCCTCTGGCTGGGGAGTAGCGGGGGTAGTATTGAGGAAAGATTAAGTTGCCCACATATCCAAGAAGGCTGTTTTCTCATGTTGCTCGTTTAGCATTTACTCTGTCACCTGCAGGTATTAAGCACCTACTATATGCCAAATTTCATGCTGGGTGCTGGGTTTTCAAAGATCAGTACAACGCAGACTCTGCCTTAAAGAGCTCAGAATCGAACGCCAAGATGCAAAGCTGCCCTTTCTGTACAAGAGAAGTGCTTTCAGGATTGAGGGCATGGAACTAGTTTTGAGGTGATAAAGAATCATTTCTGAAATTTGCTCAGTCTTCTATGAATGTTTGTATCTCTGTCCAGGGTTTAATCACTTCTGGAGAGCAGCCTCTTTCTAATTTCCCCCTCTGGTCCCCCCGCCACCATTCCCCTGCCCCCTCAGAAAATTACTACCATGGATAGGGTCCTAAAAATTGCCAGGATGCCATAATTTTTTCACAAGGAGAAAGAGCCACGTGAAGCCGCAGGCTCCCCTTCCCTAACCCCTTCTCATCCGCAGGGTCCCTTCTCCCACACGAAGGACGCACCCCACACCCTGGGAATGTGTCCTGCCATCTTCTGCCTGCGGAATATTCCCTGATTGCAAATGCAGCAGGAAACCGATCCTCACTGGCTGAGGAGGCTTTGGCAAAGCCCAGGGAAGCTGGATTCCTCTTTTTAAGATAACCACTCAGCCTGTGGCAGCGGCTTGACACAGAGAGCGATGTGAACCCTGGTTTTGTAAAATTAAGGCTGGATTTGGTTTGCCTGGGTCTAAACAGGAACTTTCCCCCAGTAACATCACAGGCTTCTGCAAAGACCTGAAATGCAACCTGAGAGGCAGTGCAGCTAGAAGGAAACCCTCACCCCCTTTTATGTGTTTTATAGACATCTGCTGAGAGTCCACTATGGGGGAGATGCCAGGTTGTGTTAATCACCCACCACTGCATTCCCACCCACTAAAAAACTCAGAACCCCACTAAATTTTCAGTGTTTTCTGGCAGACTCCAGAGAGAATCATTCTGAGTTGTTGGTTTTTTTAATACCGACTCTGGCATCCCGGAGAAGATGCTACGTCACGCTTACTGCATATGCTCTTTTATCTTCATTCTGGTAGAAGACCAATGCCCCCCCTCGGGCCGCTGGAAGGATGCAGGAACCACATCAGCAGACACCTCTCTTCACAACGTCAGCTCCTAAAATCTGGGGCAAAGCCAGCGAGGAACACCAAGGTCACGGCTGGCCCAGCAGAGGAAAGCATTGAAGAAACGCTTTCTTCAATGTGTAGACGTGTTGCCTTGCCGTGATCTACCCCCTCAGTGCCTACGTGTGGGAGAATAAATAGCCGTCCAACAACTTTAGGAAGTCAGATTACACTCAGGCGGGGTTGCATCGCGCCTGTGAAAGTTAGCCAGCATGGACACGCGTGACGGACGAACACAACGAGATCATTGACTCTAGGAGTTGGGTTCTTTTTCCTCTCCTTTCCTTTTCTCTTGTAGAAGGGAGCCTTGTATCTCCAAGCTGCTTTAAATGCAGTCACACGTAAAGTCTAGAACATGGACTGGATGACTCCTAGGTGCCTTGGGACCCTAGATTTTGTAATTGAATTTGGCCAACCAGCCTGGGCTTGATTCCTTGAAGGCTTTGAACGTTTGAACATACTAAACAACCTGCACCTCCCCCCCCCCCCCCCCAAAACGTCTAGAACATGGACTGGATGACTCCTAGGTGCCTTGGGACCCTAGATTTTGTAATTGAATTTGGCCAACCAGCCTGGGCTTGATTCCTTGAAGGCTTTGAACGTTTGAACATACTAAACAACCTGCACCCCCCCCCCCCCACCGCAAAACAAAAACAAGACCTAGTCCTTCTTTACTTTTAATCCTTAACCTTTTACGCTGATTCACGGAAGGCTTAATTTTTTAACATCAGCCTGTTTATTTCTGAGCTATAGGAAAGGCACAGACAACATGGTCCCCTCCTTTCTGGCACATGTCCTCTTTCAATCTAGGGTACACAGCTCCCTTTGCAGCTATGCTGATTAATTCAATTGTCTACTTGCTTTTCATCTTATTGCCATGATTCACGATGACAGAGGGAGAATTTTATATTTTAGCGTTTCCCATCTCTCTTAGACCAGCAATTCCCACACTTACAGCTCTTGGGCCAAACCTGACCCTCCTGGTTTACGTACATCAGGTTTTAGGAGAATGCAGACACACCCTCTTGTTTGCACATTTTCTACTGCGGCTTTGGGGCTACAACAGCAGAGTTGACTAATTAGTTACAACAGAGACTCCATGGCCCGAAAAGCTGAAAATATTCACTATCTGGCCCTTTACAGAGAAAGCTGCCTGCTCTTTCTTAAGCCAAACTCCCCTTTACGGTTTCTGACTAAGGAATTCTACCTATCTCCACTTCATAAAATTTTCCTTGAAGTCCAAAGTCCATGACTACGTCCATCGACCAGCAAAGGAAGTCAGGAAGGTATCCAGGTCCCTTCCTAGAAGGACCTGGGGTGGACAACTGTCCCCGTCCTACTCTACCTGCCCGCAGACTAATCTGCCATCTGAAAGAAGAAACCATCCAGCATATCTTGTGCATGACCTGGCAGTTTGTGGATAAGCTTCCATCTTTCTCTCCTTTTACTCTAACCGTAAGCCACTCCTTCCCACCTGCTTCTATTTTCAGGCGGAGGATTTCATGCAGAGAGGCCGGCTCCGCATGGGTGCCAGCGAGGGCTTAACCTCAGCACTACCCCACCTGGGCATTGCGTTTTCTTTCATGCAAGGTGTAGACTTCCACCCAGACCCAGGTAGAGGTTCAAGCTCCAGACAATTACGATGGAAGACAGGAAAGCTTGAGACCCCCAGAGGAGACTTCCCACACTTAGACCACGTGCCCAGGCCTCGAGAGGAAGAACTAACAGTGAAATTCACAGCTGACAATAAATCTGATTTACATACATCTTTGCAGAAACCCATTCATACACAAAGCAAGATCTACACAGACAAAGCTCTTCTGCTCCAGGACTTGAGCAAGCAGGACTCATAGGTGAGAATAATCATAACTGCATCCGCCAGCATATCCTGAGTAATTACTGTGTTCTGGGCACTGCAGTAAAAGCTTTTGTGGATTTACCTCATTTAATCCACACTATTGCTCCACTAAATCAATCCGCTATTATTAAGGATGAGACAACCGGCGTTTCAAGAGATTATAACGTTAACAGCACGTACCTACTCCCTCGCTCATTCAGATGCACCCTCCCGGGCTTGCCCCGTGCACAACAGCCTGATTAGCAATCACTTATATTCCACGCTTGTTCAGGACCGCCACGCGTGTGCTTGCCCCCTTCTGCCCTGCACCTTATTTGTCCTCCACTCCTTTCTGAGCTCTCTTGATAAAATAACCCGTGCATGTATGACAGGTGTCCATGGATTCATCTGTCCCCGATTGCAGACAACGTCCTTCCGTTTGGGCTGCTGTTTCTGGAGCTGATGCCTCCAAGTGAGGACATCCACCTCCTGGCAGCTGAGGGGGGAGATGGCGTCCACGGCAGGAACCCGGAAGGCAGACGGTGGACTCTGCAGGTGTGCCAGCTCCCCGGGGGGCGGGGGGAGGCGGTCAGGAATCGAGGAGGGGAGCGGCTGAGGCCTCCTGGCGACGCGAGTAGCTGGCAGCTGGTTCAGGGAGAGCTTTGCCACTCCGGACGGGACGAGCTTGGGGCTGATGCCTGTGGGATGGTGAGGGGTCCGGTTCCCGGTGAAAAACCTCCGTATGATTTTTCAGGCCTGACCGTCGGCAGGTGCAAGGCTTTCCCGGGGAAGGTCTCAGGGGAAAGCTGTCCTCCCCACACCAGGCCGGGTGGCGGCCACGCAGACTGTGACTGGAGTCGCAGACAAGGCCTCAGGCCCTTTTGGCCCTGCTGTGCTTCTCACACACTCATCCCTCAGTGTGGGAGCACTGGGTCCGGGACCCCCCCACGGATACCAAAATCCTCGGATGTTCAACTCCCTTATACAAAACGGTGTAGTCTCTGCCTGTACCCTACACACATCCTTCTATATACTTTAAACCATCTCTAGATTAATCGTAACGCCTAATATAACGTCCACACTATGTAACCAGTTGCCAGTGGGGAGAGGGGCGGGTGCAAATTCAAGTTTTGCTTTTTGGAACTTTCTGGAACTTTTTTCAACAGTTGGTTGAATCCGAGGATGAGGAATCCACAGATGTGGTGGGCCAGCTGTATTTGCATTCCTAGCCCTGGCACCGTTTTTCCTAGGTGTCCTAGGCCTTGGGTAGACAGAAGCCTTGTTCAGGAGCCCGGCCTCCTATGGGGCGAAGGGTGAGGGAGAGCCTTGCAGACTCTCTTCCCATCCCTGGCGCAGCGCACAGTACTCTTCCACTCCCGGCCTCCCCTGCCCCACTCTGTCCCCGCCACCAACCTCAGGTGCCCCAGCTGTGACACGACCCCTCGCCTGTCTAATCCACCTGACCCTCACTGTTCCAGGGTCGGGGGTGGGGAATACAACAGGAAAGTCAGCGTTTTCTCTGCTTTCAGACTTTTGGTGGTACCGTCGCAGTTAAGTGTTTGAAGGCTTCGCTCTTTCATTTTTGGCGTGTGTCCAAAATGGACTGCTCGGCCACCTGGCGGCTCAGCATCTTCTCTCCAGCCCGCTGAGCTCCCAACATACACGCCCTGGGGTCCTCACGGGTGAGAAGGAGATCGTGGCAGGCCTGTCTCACGCCAGGGCCCCACCTAGAAGGTGTCGAGCGCATGATGAGTTCACGACAGTAGCTGCATGGCTTTCTCCTTCCCCTTTCCAAGGCTTGATTCTAAGTCTCACATCCAGACCTCTGTGCCCGTGTGTGTGGGTGTCATGAACTCAGGAAAATTCCTGCAACACTCCCTCTCACCATCCGGGGAGCTCCACCTTTCTCTCTGATGCGTACTTTTCCCCTGAAAGTAAAGAAATTCTCCCGCCCTGAGGGGCAGAGGGCCCCCTCTTGCCGCCAGGTGTGCCAGCCTACCCGGGAGCCCTTGGGATGCGCAAAGGCTGGGACCCCCGCCCGGTGGAGCAGAGCACAGGCAGCTGGCTGTTTACAACGAGGAAGTGAGACTGAAGCCCAAAGAAACGGGGTTGGTTCCATTTTTACGGAGTTTCAGGGGTGCCTTTTATTTGATGCTCTAGAAATGGATTTTCTTACTGTGTGTTAAACTTCCCCATGTGCTTTGCCATTGCTGCTGTGGATATGTTACTGGATAAAGATAAGAGTCCTCAGAAGCCCTCCCAAATGCCCCAAGGTGGCAGGAAGGACAGGAGACCCGTGATGCTGATTGGGCTGGGCTGGGAGAGACTCGTCCTGGCGGGAAGCTGCGCAGCCACTAACCCAGAGAGAGGGCACTTCCCGTCCCCTGGGCGCCTGCAGGGGATTTGGGTCCTGAGGGTGACAGGTAAAGGAGGGAGGCAGGGTCGCTGGGGAATGAGGGGGTGTGAAGAAGGGGCCCCCGCCCTCTGCCCCTGCATTCACGTCCCCAGCTTCTCCCACATGCCAGGCTCGTACCGGGGCCTGGGCATAAACAGCCGGCGGGACGATGTCCCTGCTTGCGTGGGGTCCTCAGTCCACTCTCCCCATCGCCCTGCTCAGTCCACTGCCCGCGCCCTCACCAGCCGGCTCTGTGGTCCTCCGACCCCTTCCGCCTGCCCCGCTGCAGCGCCTGCCCTGACCGTGGCAGCTGCCCCCATGGCTTGGCCTGAGGCAGTCTCTACTCTGTCCACTCAGGGTGGTGGCTGTGAAGGCGGGGAACTCTGAGATGGTGTCATGGCGGCTGGCAGGTGTCTGTCCCTCAGGCTCAGTCATTCATTCAGCAAATGTCTGCGTGAGTCCCTACGACGTACCAGCACCGGGCAGGTGTTAGGGATACCCAGGGAGCAAGCCAGATGTGGTCTTTACCCCCAGCCCAACCCAGAACCTAAAGGTTAGTGTGAAGAACAGACAAGCAAGTGGTTGCAATAAAAGATGATACGTGGGCTTCCCTGGTGGCACAGTGGTTGAGAGTCCGCCTGCCGATGCAGGGGACACGGGTTCGTGCCCCGGTCTGGGAGGATCCCACATGCCGCGGAGCGGCTGGGCCCATGAGCCATGGCCGCTGAGCCTGCGCGTCCGGAGCCTGTGCTCCGCAACGGGAGAGGCCACAACAGTGAGAGGCCCACATACCGCAAAAAAAAAAACAAAAAACAAAAAACAAAAAAACAGATGATACGTGAGTGATCTCCATGGGGAAACATGGGATTCCATGGGGCCATATTGGCAGGGCACTTGGCTTTACCTGGGGAATCAAAGAAGACTTTGCTGAGGATGTGATATTTCCACTGAGATGGGGGTGAGTCGACCAGAGAGCAGGCGTCTTCCAGGCATGAGGAACAGCACATAGGAAGTCCCAGCGGTGAGTGAGCACAGCTGCTCTCAGGAGACTGAAAGGGGTCCACGCGGCTGGAGTGCGAGACTGTGTAGGGAGAAGGGAGGGGACCAGGCGAGGTGGAAGAGGCACCAGGTGCCGGGGCGGGGGGACCTCAGACGCCAGGGCAAAGACTTCAAGCCTCACCCCCAGAACAGTGGGGACCCACTGATGCATTTCAGCATGGGAGAGCCATGCCGGCTTGCCCGTAAAAAGGCTGACCCTAGTTACCACGAGCAGGGAGCGTCAGAGTATCAGAGACAAGAGATTCTAGTTAGGAATCTAATGCCACAGTCCAGGTGAGACAAGTGACGACCTGGCCCAAGCGGGGGACCAGAGACACAGTTTGGGGGTACCCTGGAAAAACCTGATGTTTGAGCAGATGTCAGAAGTGTGGGATCCAAAGGTTTCCCAAGGAGCTTCTGGGTTTCTGGCGGGAGCAACTGGGTGGGTGGTGGTACCGCTTGCTGGAATAGGGTCAGCCATCCAGGCTGACCTGAGGACCCATACACCACTGTCTCCAGACAAAACTGAATCCCCAGTTCCAAGACACAGATCTAGCAACAAACTGCTGAAACAGAGCTCATACAAAAATAGCAAATAACAAGCTCCTACTATATAGTACCGGGAACTAAAGTGATAACCTAGAATGGAAAAGAATCTGAAAAAGAATAGGTACACATGTATATCTGTATGCATATATATATATAACTGAATCACCTTGCTGGACACTTGAAACTATCACAACATTGTAAATTAACTATACCTCAATTAAAAAAGTGAACTGAAAGACAAAAACAACAAATAGCAAATAGCCTGTCCATTTATGATTGTGTTCTATCAGGGAATTTCAAACAAGTCTAACCCTTTATAAGCACGCCTGGGTCTCACATTGTCCACATCCCTGAGAAACCAAACAAAGCAGAAAAAAAAGAAAAAAAGCAAAAGACTTGCTGACAGTTTTGCTTTGTTTTGTTCCTATTTCTTGCTGACTGGAACTAAATGTTGCCATATGCTCAGAAAACGTCCAACATTTGCATGTTGGGCTGTTTTTTTCTTCTTATTTAGTTTTATCTGGTCAACTCACAGAGCCTTCAGCTATGAAACCCTATAATCTGCACTTCGTGACTAGCCATATAATTGAGCAATTGCAGTCATGGCTGAGCGCTGCTGTGTGGACAGTAGTCTCTGGGGTTTTTTTCCAAATTTTTTTCTGAATGCCGGGAAAGGGAACACGTGAGTGGAATCTCAGGGCCCCTGGTCCTGGAATCTGCAGACGTTCTTCCAGGAGTAATGAAGGTGAAGAAACAGAGCCTTGGAAAGCACAGTGCATCCAGCTTGGGAGCATTTCCCAGAGTGATCTTCAGTGTGTGCTTTTTTTAAAACTAGAATCTTGGAAAAAGCTAAATCTGCCCAGAGCCTACTTGAGTGCTTAGAAGCATCTTTTTAGAGCTCTGTGCCACAGACACCACTGCTTGCAGAGTGCCATCCACGCCTCAGGGCATCAACACCAGCCCACTGTTTGATATCTCAGCACAGAGTTGGGGAGTAACATCCTCCACTTTTCAGGTGTGTGAGCAGGCTGGCTGTGGTTTAGCTTGTTTTACATCAGGCTGCACGTAACTTACAGTGACAGATCTTGAACCCAAGCCCACGTGATGCTCAAGCAGATAAAGTCTCCCATTGAACCCTAAACTTGTTGACCTGTGAGTCAAGTGCAGAGACGCTCCACAGCACGGCACCGTCTGTACTTTTCGTCCCTCCTCCCAGGGTCCTAGAATTGTCTGGGCGTCTCTAAGTCCAACATGTCCCAAACTCCAAACATCACACCCCCTCCCAAGTCTTTATTCCTTCCTCCTAGATTCCCCGTCTCACTTAATAAAGCTGCCGTCTACTGTTATTAGAAAAGGAAATCTTGGGGAAGTGTTAACATCTCTCTCGCTCCTCGTGTGTGTGTGTGTGTGTGTGTGTGTGTGTGTGTGTGTGACCCACTTCTCTTCCCTTCTAAGCATCTTTCGAGTTAACTACATCCCTCATCTCTATCCTCTCTCCACTATCTTAGCTTTAACCCTCTCCATCTCTTCTCTACATTTGCAAGAGCCCCATAGCAATTCTCCTTGTCAGAACTATTTTCCTGAAACACAAGCGTGATTGTGGGTCCCCACTCCCCAAATTGCTCCCCTTTGCCTCTAAACAGTAGGAGCCAAAATCCTTGGTGAGTCACACAGGGCCCTTGTTCATCTGCTGCAGCCTCATCTCCTGATTCTTCCCACCCAGCTTCTTTGACTCCGCCCCCTCACATCCGCCCCCCTCCGTGCACACTGGCCCCTCTGCAACACTGAATATCCTGGATGCCCAGGCTCTTCTCTACGTTTACACAGAATCATCCTTCTGCCAGGGCTGCCCTTCGTCTCCTCATCTTCTGGGGAACTCCAGCGTATCCTCGGGACTTCGCTGGAAAGTCACCTTCTCGGTGAAGCCTCCTCCCAGCTCACAAGCAGGACCCCTGCCTCTATTTTCTCCGCTGTTACAATCTTTATCGCAATGAGTCGTGGTTATCCGTTGTCTGTCTTGAGGACTCTGATTTCCCGAAGAGCAGCAGTCATGTATTAACTGCCTCTGTACCCTCCTACGCCCGGCCCCACGCCTGGTACTCAGTGGCTACTCATTCAATGTCTGGCAAAGAAAAGGATGAATGAGACAAAGGAAAACATGGCCCCAGGCTTTGGAAAATCAGGTGTGGTTTTGCACTAAGGGGCCGGCTGTTGCCAGGCACTGGAGAAGATGCTGATGAAAGCACAAGGAGACTCAGAGGTCAATGTGCCCGTGACGGAGGGGGTGCACATTGGGGTGTTTGAAAGCTCCAAGAGCTACAACTGCCCGTCAGCAGGCTCCCCTGCAACCGGCCGGCAGCTTCCTTATGCAGCACCGTGTGTTTTGTGTAACTGAGGTAGTTCTGCCCATCTTGTAAATCAGAGCCTGAAAATGGCCACGTTGCGGCAATCTTGCAAGGAAGCGGGAGGAAGGCTTTGTTGGGAGGCCTTCCTCTGTCAGGCTGGGCAAATCGTTTCCCAGGTCCCATTTTAGTTCAGCATGAATACATTGCACACCTGTTGGTGACCTGGCCTTTGGCTCTCCACTCTGATGAAAGTTTTTAAGTAGTAGATATTCTCTCTCCACTCAGGAGACTGCAGTCTGCTTGGAAAAGCCAGCATATATACCTGGAATTATTAGAAGTCACAAGACCGTATCAGATCAGTGGAAGACTGTATAAAATCAGTTGGGAGTAAAGAGGCACCTAGAGAATGGACAGATGGATGGACGGGTGGATGGATGGATGGATGGATAGATGGTTGGGTGGGCACAGCGATGAATGGGTAGATGGATGGACAGCTGAATATTCTCTGGACCGAGAATTGCTTTAAGTTAATCAGATACGTGAGAAAATTTTAGTGCCTCAAGGTGCCAGTCTTTCAACACTCCAAGTAACACAACGATTTAGCCCAATTTAAAATAGTCTATATTACTTTAAGGAGTGACACTGATGAGTGTGAGATGTGAGAATTTTTGGAAAGTTGCAGGTATTGACATTTTTTTGGTCCCCAAATGACACCTACTTTGCCTGCAGAAAATGCTAGTCCTGGCAGGAAGTCCCAGAAGCTCATCACCACTTAGGAATGAAAATAAGCAGCAAACAGGAAACCACGTTTATTTTTTACTGCAAGTCAGCCAAACTCCCACACCTGTGCTTTGCATTTCCTCTCTTGGGTGTCATAAAGTGCAGCAAGAAAATGACACTTGCCTGCTCCCTTTCTCCCGAGAAGCTGTCTTACCATCGCCCTGCTGGGTTCAGAGAGTGTGAGAGAATGCAGGGGAGCACAGCTGGGGACAGTACAGGGAAAGATGCTCCATCCTCCAGCCAGCATTCCTCAAGAGAGTCATTTTGCAACTCTCCCTCCCAGGGAAGCATGTAGCTCCTTGGCAATGGCTGTGCTTCTGAGTACAAGGTAGCATTTGATAAACCGGCCCCTCCCACCGACAACATGAAAATTATTCTGTAATGAAATGGTTTGGAAGAAAACAATCGACCCTGACAGCCATGGGCTGTGCTCCATGTTTCTTGCTCACCAGGACAGGGAACATTTGCCTTCGAATGATTATCTTGCCCACGGTTCCTTCAGTCAATGTACTTTATCCCAGGGAGTCTCTTCCTGAGAGCGATTGAGACGTGAATACCTTTTCTAAGTTAGACTGCTCTTTCAACTCCATTTAAATTACTGTTATCATGCCTCGTCTTCCATAATGATGCACCTCGGGAGGCCAAAACGTCTCTGAGGTGCAGGCCTTTAATGAGGATCTTCATCCAAGAGATATAATTTGACCTGTCGGCTGTGCAGCAGTCACCAGCTCAGCTGGGCCTTGTGCCCCCTTGCACTGAACTTCTCTTGCCCTCTTAAGAGGCTTTCTGCTTGGTTCTCTCCTGTTTCCTCATGGCCTCTGGGCACCGGAGGTGTCTTTCTGCTTGGATCTGCCTATGCAGTCTTCATACAGCAATAGCATCATATCTGACACTGACAGACAGACTGGAGAAATATCCTCCTTCATACGCACGGGAGTAAAAAGAAATCATCATCAGGTGGTTCAGCTGAGAACAAAGTTGCTTTCTTTTCCTAATTTTAATGTTTTTATTGAAGTAAAGTCGATTTACAATGTTGTATTCGTTTCTGGTGTACAGCAACGTGTTCAGTTATACATACACATACGTATATTCCTTATACATATACATACACATATGTATATTCCTTTTCATTATGGTTTATTACAGGATATTGAATATAGTTTCCCGTGCTATACAGCAGGACCTTGTTGTTTTTCTATTTTACATATAATAGTTTGTATCTGCTAATCCCAAACTCCTCATGTATCCCTCCCGCCTCTTCCCCTTTGGTAACCGTAAGTCTGTTCTCTATGTCTGTGAGTCGTTTTCTGCTTCATCAATAAGTTCATTTGTATCTTTTTTTTAGATTCCACAGCGGAATCTATCACATGGTAAATGGATATCATATGATATTTGTCTTTCTCTCTCTGACTTACTGCACTTAGTATGATCATCTCTAGGTCCATCCATGTTGCTGCAAATAGCATTATTTCATTGTTTATGGCTGAGTAGTATTCCACTGTATATATGTACCACATCTTCTTTATCATTCATCTGTCGATGGACATTTAGGTGGCTTCCATGTCTTGGCTATTGTGAAATAATACTGCTACGAACATAGGGGTGCATATATCTTTTTGACTAGAGTTTTGTCCGGATATATGCCCAGGAGTGGGATTGCTGGATCATATGGTAGCTCTGTGTCTAGTTTTTCAAGGAACCTCTATACTGTCCTCCATAGTGGCTGCATCAACTTACATTCCTACCAACAGTGTAGGAGGGTTCCCTTTTCTCAGCACCCTCTCCAGATTTTGTTATTTGTAGACTTTTTAATGATGGCCATTCTGACTGGTGTGAGATGGTACGTCATTATAGCTCCAATATGCATTTCTCTAATAATTAACGACGTTGAGCATCTTTTCCTGTGCCTATTGGCCATCTGTATGTCTTCTTTGGACACGTGTCGATTTAGGTCTTCTGCCCTTACAACAGAGTTGCTTTCAAATGTAGTTACTCTCTTACCTCACACCCATTAGGATGGCTACTACTTAAAAAAACAAAAAACAAAAAACAAAAAAACAGAACAGAAGATAACAAATGTTGGCAAAGATGTGGAGAGACTGGAAACTTTGTGCACTTTTAGTGGGAAGGTAAAATGGCACAGCGACTGTGAAAAGTAGTATGGCAGTTCCTCAAAGAATTAAAAATAGAATTACCATATCATTCAGCAATTCCACTTCTGGGTATATACCCCCAAAGAATTGAAAGCAGGGTCTTAGATGTTTGTACACCCATTTTCACAGTAGCGTTATTCACCATAGCTAAAATGGAGAAGTGAGCAAGTGTCCATCAGTGGACATAAGCCAAATGTAGTCTATAAATACAGTGGAATATTATTTAGTCTTAAAAAAGAAAGAAATTCTGACATATGCTATAACATGGACGAACCTTGAGGAAATTATGTTAATGAAATAAGCCAGTCAAAAAAAGACAAATACTATATGATTTCACTTATATGATGTACCCAGATTAGTAAAAATCAGAGACAGAAAGTGACTGGTGGTAGCCAGGGGCTGGCAGGGGGAGGGATGGGGAGTCAGTGTTTAACGGCTTTAGGGTTTCAGCTTTTCAAGACGGAGATAATTCCGGAGACGGATGGTAGCGATGGTTACACAACAGGGTAAATGTATTTAATACTACTGAGCTGTATGCTTAAAATGGTTAATGCGGTAGATGTTGTGTGTATTTTATCACACTTAAAAAAATTTTTAATTCTTTATACAATGTGTGCCTGAGGTTTTGCACATATTGATGAATCTAGACCATTCTGACATTTTCCCAGGTACAAAAGAGTCTGAAAACTCTTCTAAGAGTTTCAGGAAAGCAAACTGCCGTTGCTTTCAGTGTAGGAAGGATCTTGTCCTGAACTTAAGCTGTGTTTCCCTGAGGACTCAGGTATGAGCAGGAATCACTAGAGGCCTCTAAGGTTGATCAAATAATGATGCCTCAATCATTGGGAAGCAAGAGGCCACTTCTGGCCCTGCAGGGGGATCTGTCACTCAGAACAACCCCTCGTGGACTTAGGACTGAGTCCCGGGAAGAAAGGGGCTACAAGTAAAATGATGGAAATATTATGGGACCGTGGGGGCCATGACAGTGATGGCCTGGTACCGAGACACGGTAACACAAAGTGGGAAGAGACGGGGGATCCCGAGCAACTCTGGCACCTCATAGCCACCAGCCAATTAGCAGCGCCCAAGGCTCCAGCGCTGACAGTCTGAGCCCCCAGAACCCATAGCTAATTGGGAAGCAGGAAGAAGCAATGGCAACTCTGGACCAAAGTCAGTGCCCTCGGCGGAGATGCCAGCATTTTTAATCATGGGCCCCTCCCACGGCAGTGCTGTGGCCAAGTCCTTGGGTACAGCTCCACGGGCAGAAAATATCATCAAAGGAGCCAAGGCACAAGGAAAGGAACATGGCAGAGGCCAGATGAAGCACAAAGATTTACTTATGGGCACATATGAGGACACCCTGAGGACACCCAGGAATAACGGATGGGTATATAGAAGGAGCCCTTCATCCTTCAACAGCAAGCAAGGCACGTCAAAGTCAGGATCCGTTATTACTATTATTAACGTGAACCCATTCTGACCCCTGGGCAGGCTGGAGATACCATGAGTTGCATTAAGATTCTTAAATATATTTGCTACGTGAAAAATTCTCACCAGGCTATGTGTATAGACAGGCATGTGGACATTTGGAGTATGAACCACCTGTCCTAGGATAGGAGCCCTAGGACACAACGCCGAGGTGGAGATACCTGTGACTAAGGCTCGCTGGAGAGTGCCCTTAGGAGCTGTACTTGTAAAGGAGTGAGGGACATGGGACGGGGAGAGGGAGGCTTGAGCTTTGAGGCAGTTGCAACTGCAGCCTCAGTCCCCACCGCATGGGGGGGTCCTGAAGCAGGGATGGACCTTCTTTCTGGAAAGCTGAGTCTTTGGACTTCTGCATCCAACCAGTCACTGGACGGGGCTACCCCGCGGGAGGACGTGCTTTGAGTAAGGATGCTCTGATCAGTGAGGCGGCCCTGGGGGGCTCAAGGCGAGCCAGGCAACCCTCGGGACATCTGTAGGAACCAGCCTCTGGTCCTGAAGTGGGATCTCAGTGGCATATTTCATCATCCACTACACTCCATTTCATGTAACTTCTTTTTACTGCCGTGCACCCCTAATCCTGAGTTATTCTGAGAAGAGTAGAACACAAAGACCCAGCTGAGCCTTCCAGCCTCCCTCCCCCAAACTCACTTGAACTAGAAGAGGGAAATAACGGGGTAGAGGAGCGGGTAGTAAGCAGAGACCTAACTTGTTGAGATTAGACTCTGGGAAGGAAAGGAGCCACAGCACCAACAACCCTTAGAGACCATCCCAGCACCTGCCTTCGGTGCCATCTGACCTCCCTTTCTCCTTTCTTCCCCTCTTCCCCGTCTTCCCTGCTCATTAATGACTGAAGTCTTTCTCTTGTACGGACGGGCAAGACCCCAGTCTTCGCGGAACTTCCCGTCTAGTCGGGGACACGGGTAAATAATTCCAGTAGGGTAATGAGAGGTTACGACTCCTGCAGCACAGAAGGGTGCAGGGGAGGGGAATCCAGCACCAACATCAGGCAGGCCTGGAGCTGGGACGAGGTCAGGAAATGCGGGGTGAGCGTGCAGAAGGGGAGAGCTGGAGGGCTACTCACAAGCAGAAAGGACAGAGGTGCAAAGATGTCAGCTCACACCATTGATGAGCCCTCTACCTGAAAATTAGTGGGATGCTGTGGGATGTCGTCTGATGAAACAACACGATAAACATGTTTTAGCTGTCGTGGTCTCTGTTGTTTATTACATCATTCAGACTTCCATCTAACAGCCTCCCCACCCCAGCCCAGCCTTTCAACTTCCATTTTTTTCTTTTTTCTCAATCAAAACTCCCATTCCAGGAGTGTTGCTGCCTGTAACTACGTGTGGAGTTGACGGCCAGGTTACAGCAATCAGTATGAAGCTGTACCAGTGCTCACAGCAAGCAGCACTGTTTACAGTAGCCAGGACATGGAGGCAACCTAAGTGTCCATCGACAGAGAAATGGATAGAGAAGATGTGATGTATATATACGATGGAATACTACTCAGCCATAAAAAGGCATGAAACAATGCCATTTGCAGGAACATGGATACACCTAGAGATTATCGTACTAAGTGAGGTAAGTCAGAAAGAGAAAGACAAATACCATACAATATCTCTTATTTGTGGAATCTAAAAAAAATGATACAAATGAACTTATTTATAAAAGACTCACAGACGTGGAAAACAAACTTATGGTTACCGAAGGGGAAAGGTGAGGGGGAGGGAGAAATTAGGAAGAGGTTGGTTAACATATACACACTGCTAGATATAAAATAGATAACTAATGCGCTTCCCTGGTGGGGCAGTGGTTAAGAATCCGCCTGCCAATGCAGGGGACATGGGTTTGAGCCCTGGTCCGGGAAGATCCCACATGCCGCGGAGCAACTAAGCCCCTGCGCCACAACGACTGAGCCTGCGATCTAGAGCCTGCGCTCTAGAGCCCGTGAGCCACAACTACTGAGCCTGCGTGCCACAACTACTGAAGCCCGCGCGCCTAGAGCCCGTGCTCCGCAACAAGAGAAGCCACCGCAATGAGAAGCCTGCGCACCACAAGGAAGATTAGCCCCCGCTCGCTGCAACTAGAGAAAGCCCGCACGCAGCAATGAAAACCCAACGCAGCCAAAACTTAATTAATTAATTATAACAGATCGGTCCACTGTGATGACTGAATAAGAAATAAAGCCGTTTGCCTTGAAGGGAGTGACATCAATGTGGAACGGGTTTAGTAACAGTGAAGCCCAAATGCAGGGACGGGTGAGTGGAAGGTCTATCCTTCCTTCATTTAATCACCTCCCATTCTTACCACTGTCCTGAGATTAAAATACACAAACATCCGTTTAGTCGAGATGACGTTCACCCAGAAACAAAATCTCTCACCTCTTGGTCCCCTAGATACTGACCTCATATCCAAACCAAAGGACATGCAGGATGAGAAGACGAAGACAAGGCAGGGTTTGGACCATAATGGCCGTTTCTTCTCAACAGATGGGTCTGTCCTTAATTTCACTGTCCTGCTAATTGGTAGGTCTCTGCTGTTATGGACTTGCTGGCACTCGGGGCCGGTCTGGTCCTGATTTAAGAGAAGGAAATAAGTCACAAATCTTTGGGGACAAAGATATTTGCCATAGGCCACGCATTTCCCAACCAGAGTCTTTTCCTCGTTGCCACTGGATTCACGAGGACTCCATCTCGCCAGCCTCAGCCACAGTTATTCCCCCAGAGTGGGCATCCGGGTCCCGGCCCCCTTGGCTTTTAATGTAGCCATCGGCTTGTCGTTGAATTTCTCCTCTTCCACCCTCTGCTACCCATCTCCCGAGGCTTAAGAGAAGTTTCCTTGAGAGCAACAACTCTCAACTGTCCAGAGAAAGGAT
Source organism: Lipotes vexillifer (assembly GCF_000442215.2). NCBI lineage: Eukaryota > Metazoa > Chordata > Mammalia > Artiodactyla > Lipotidae > Lipotes > Lipotes vexillifer. Next base: position 281,281 of record NW_006782421.1, read on the forward strand.
TTTGTACTTGTCCATTTGCAGTCTAACTGTTCGATTCATAAATTGATGAACGAAATGGTCTATTATCTCTCCGTCTACGTATGTTGTGAACTGGCCTAAGGGTCATGCATAACTTGTAAGCTGTTTAGGGAGATCATGGCAGCTGCTAAAGAAGTTTAGGGTGGGGAAGGTTTAGCTATTCTCTTACAATCTTCCTGCCAGGGAGTAAGGAAAGAAAATCGCAGACCAAAGTCTTCCAACCACATGGACATTTACTCAACAAACGTTTCTTGGCAAGCAGACACAAAACAGTTCACGCAATCAGTTTTGCAGACTCAAATGAAGTCCCAACTCTCTGTCTCTTGGGAGTTTTGAACAGTTCCTTTATTAGAAAGGTTTGCTCAAGACAGACACAACAACTCCAGAAGCAGGATTCAATTCTCTCAGTTGGATTCAGGCCACTGGAAATGTTCCAGGGTCACAAGCTGAACACAAGACTACTCACTCTAAGAGTACCGGCTACAGGCTTGCAAGATTTTCATACCCTGGGGTTGGAAGGTACAGGTGTCTCCAAAACACTTTAGCCAACACCCAAAACCTGAATACTTTCTTTTCTCCGATGAAAGCTGATTTCTAACAATCATCGTGCTAGTTAACAAGGTACGATTTTCACCAATAAAAGTAATTCTAATATCACTGTTTCCCAGCAATGTCTGCTGTTTTCAGCCACCAGCCTATAGTATTTGCTACAGTGGCCCCAGGAAAATGATACAACATCAAAGAGGAGACACTGAGCTGTTGGCTGGCTTCATGGATCTAGAGCTCAGAAGACTAGTACACGGGCTGCAAGTTGACAACAAGTGGGTCACGAGAGGAAAAGGATGAAGCTGCCTGAGGAAAGCAGGCAGAGCGAGAAGAGAGAGTCCAGGACAGTACAATGAAGACCAATCCTCCGGGTCAGAGGAAGAGCTGTCTGCAAAGCACAAGGACTTTGGAAAAGTAACAAGAGAGGAATGCATGGTCTTCAGTGTGTTAGACAAAGTTCCAGGAAGGAGTCGACTTTTGGAGAACTTGCAAGGTGGAAATGAGAAATGGGATGAGGTTGAATTTTCGACACTGGTGAAATCAGGGTAGGGGCTGTGACTTTGGAAAAGACAAGAGAGGAATGCATGGTCTTCAGTGTGTTAGACAAAGTTCCAGGAAGGAGTCGACTTTTGGAGAACTTGCAAGGTGGAAATGAGAAATGGGATGAGGTTGAATTTTCGACACTGGTGAAATCAGGGTAGGGGCTGTGACTGGGAAGGTCAAAAAAACGAATTAAGAGAATACGATCAGGGCCTGGGTGTGATGGGGGGAGAACAACAAGATAACACAGAGGATGCAGAAAGTGCAGGGGCAAGGATGCTGCAAGTGACACACTGAGAAGACCGGCTGACAATCGAACAGCAGAGAAGCACCCTCTCAGGATGTGTGCAATCACAGCAAGCCTACATCGAGGTACATGCTCATGAAGAACCAATCGAAGCAAGCCTGGGGCCTCCAGAATAGTCATTCTTTTGTCAGTGTAGACCTTAAACTCACGGGGGTGAATGATGCCCTAGAATTAAAACTATGTACGGAATAGCAGGAAAGGCCCCTAACTCGGATTTCCCCTCACTTCTTTTCAAAATAGAATTCCTTTGACTTGACTGAATCTAATTCACCAGTCATTTGTATTAACAAGCCCACACAGATTTGGGAGTTTTGCTTTATTCTATGGCAGCATATAAAATGCTAATGAACACAGTCTCCTAGCTACTTTTGAAAAAAAAATAGAAAAGAAAAAATTCTGTTGCAAACAATCCTCCTTGAATTTTGACACTGCTCCTACAACTTTCCCTCTGGTAGCCAAGAGTAATTGCACTCAGGTGGGGCAAAGGAATCTTTGTTTTCTCATTGTAGAACAGATGTTTTACAGAAGCCATTACCCCTATGCCACCCGTAAAAAATAATCTTAACAAATTGATCTTTGATTTAGAAAATAGCTGTGTGATTCTGCCAGCAAAAAAAAAAAAAAAAAAAAAAAATCTTATTAGGAAAAAAAATGAGTTGTCATTTATATGGACCAGATGTATTTCAGAGCAGCAGGAAATCAGAGAATCCTGATTTCCCAGGATTCTGAGAGTCCAGGAATTGGGGACAAGTGCCTGTCACTGCTGGTTCCGTGGAATTAGATAAGAGGGGTGGCGGTTAGGGGGAGGGGGTACGACACAATTTATTTTGGCAGAAGAGGTACTTCATGAACATGCTTCTGTTGGCTTTCAGGACCGAGGTCAATCTCAAGTGATATCTGCTCTGTGAAGGTAACTTGCAACAGGATCATCGTGACCCATCATTCACGTAATATTCAACTTTATGGAGCATCTACAGTTTTCAGGCAGGTACCACTGCCCTGCTCAAGAACTTTCAGTGGTCCCCCTATTACCTACTAAACTAGGCATTAGCGCTTCTCCTGGAAGCTGGAGACCCACCGTGGATACTCCTAAAATCCTTCCCCGGCCCCAGTTTCCTCTCCTCTGTGCTCCCACCAAGCTAGACCGCTCACCTTTTCCCCAATCCCCCTCAGCTTTCCCACCCATCCCAGCTGGACCTTCCCGGCTGGAGGTGGGTCCCATTGTATGCAAGGAATGTGTTTCTTCGATTCACACATCTTAGGACCAATTAACCTGCAGCAACACATATAAAGTTTGGAGTACATATTCTCTGACCAGCCAAAGCTACAAGCAAATTTGTTCTTACAGATGTGTAGCCGTCAGTTTTTCCAATTTCCAAATCTATCAACTATTTTAGGACTTTTGTTAGCCACAAGCATGTTTTATAAAGCATCCATTTGAAACTGTATACTTCTAATATTACCCTTTTCTTTTAAACATTTGTGAAAATGACCATGTATGTTGTCCAGCAGCCTCCTTTCTTTGCTTGTTTCCTTATCCACAAATACAGAGCCACCTTTTCATTGTTAACAGTTGTTTAGCATTTCAGTGAATGAATACACCACAATTTATTTAACATTTTTTTTTTGGCAGTCTTGCCAAATCATTTCTTCGGGTGCAGCCTGGAAATGTAACTATGTGTAATCTGGAAGGGAACTGTGGGCCAAATTTTATTACCAGATTTCCACTCATCCATTCTTTCAACAAATGTTTACTGAGCACGGACTATGGATGGAAACCTTGTTTAAGTACTGGAGATACGGTGGTGAGGACGGCGGGCAGTGACTTTGCCTTCTGGGAGCAACCATTTCAGTAGGAAAAGACATAAATGTATAGACAAGTAAATATATAAATAAGCCAGGTAATTTTAGATGGAATTCAGTGCTTTGGAGGAAATAAATGGGGTTTTGTGATCAAGAGCAACTGGTAGGTGGGGAAAGAGGGATGTGTCCTTCAGGGTCAATCAGAGAAGAGGACCAGTACAGATATACATCACGAGATTTACTGCAAGAAACCGGCTTACACAATGGTGGGCCCTGGCTACGCAAGTCCAAAATCCATAGGGCAGCCTGTTGGGAAGAGCAGGCTGACACTTTGGACATGGACTTAAAGGGCTAAGCACAGGTGAGATTTCTGTTTCTTTTTCTTTTTCTTTTTTAATTAATTAATTTATTTTTGGCTGTGCTGGGTCTTCGTGTCTGTGCGCGGCGGGCTTTCTCCAGTTGCGGGGAGCGGGGGCCACTCTTCGTCGCGGTGCGCGGGCCTCTCACTGTCGCGTCCTCTCCCGTTGCGGAGCACAGGCTCCAGACGTGCAGGCTCAGCAGTTGTGGCTCACGGGCCCAGCCGCTCCGCGGCATGTGGGATCCTCCCGGACCGGGGCTCGAACCCGTGTCCCCTGCATCGGCAGGCAGATTCCCAATCACTGCGCCACCAGGGAAGCCCCTCTTTTTCTTTATGGGAGCCTCAGCCCTGCTTCTGAGGCCTTTCAAATGGTTGAATCAGGTTCCCCCAGATTATCTGGGAAAATCTCCCTGTGTTCACATCAACTGACTCTGGACTTCAATCACATCCACAAAACACTTTCACAGCAGTGCCCAGATTTGTGTTTGGCTCTAGAACTAAAGACTGTAGCCTAGCTAAATTGACACATCAAGAAGACCATCGCACTATCCTGGATGGGATGGTCCCAGAGAGTGACATTTGGACAAAAACTTGTGGAAAGAGAGAAGCCGAGCAGGAGAAACAATTACCTAGGCCCTAACACTGGAAAGATCACAGTGGGTTTAAACAACTGCCAGGAGGCCAATGTGCCTGGACTGTTATAAGCCAGGAGGAAGAAACAGCAAAATTAAATGGAGGATATACCCAATTACCTGGGCCTTTTAGGTCACAGAAAAATGCGTGCATTTTATTCTAACTCAAATAGGAAGTCATAAAAAGTTTTAACCAGCAGAGTGATCCAAATTCACACCGTTTTAAAGAGGTTACGAGGGAATACCCTGACGGTCCAGTGGTTAGGACTCCGAGCTTTCACTGTCGAAGGCCTGGGTTCGATCCCTGGTCGGGGAACTAAGATCCCACAAGCCACGAGGCACGGCCCAAAAGAAAGAAAGAAAAAAGAAAGAAAGAAATGTGAAGCCGTTTAAAAAAATAAACTAAAAACTACAAAATAAATAAAAATAAAAAGATAACCAGTCACTGTGCAGGGAGATCAGTTAGAAGGGGATGCAGGTGAGAGGGGATCGTGGTACCACTGGGCTGCTGGAGGTGAGATGCAGGAAAGCACAGAGGTTTGGGAAATATTTTGGAGGAACCCCAAGATAGACACTGCTACTTAACTCTCAGGATCCATACTCCCCTTTTCACTTACGAGTCTCACCTTTGTTCGAGGCAGGAATATTGTAAGGCTTATTATCCTCAGCTATGTCTACTGCTGGAGTTGTCCAGGGACCTGTGTAAAGGATTCTAGGAGAGCTTTTCTTAAGGACAGACTCAACTGGCTTGATTTTTGCCCTTCCACCTTCTCCCTGCCTAAATAAGAATGCAATTTTAGGTATAGATGCTATCTTGCAACAATGAATACAAAAGCCACACTCTTAGGGGTGTGCATCTGTGCATATATCTGTACGGAGACAAGGGTGCTTATTTGCGTATACATTAGCATTAAGAAATGGAACCCTTGGGGCTTCCCTGGTGACTCAGCGGTTGGGAGTCCGCCTGCCGACGCAGGGGACACGGGTTCGTGTCCCGGTCCGGGAAGATCCCACATGCCGCGGAGCGGCTGGGCCCGTGAGCCGTGGCCGCTGAGCCTCCGTGTCCGGAGCCTGTGCTCGGCAACGGGAGAGGCCACAACAGTGAGAGGCCCGCGTACAGCAAAAAAAAAAAAAAAAAAAAAAAAAAAGAAAGAAAGAAATGGAACCCTTTATAAATGAACTAACTTGTTGAGTCTGGACTTGAGTTATCAGAGGTAAAAGTTCTAAGAAGTCTCTTCTCTTGTCTTGACAAACAGAGCAGCCGTTTGTCTTTTCCTAGCGAGACCCAGTGAGGCCTTGATGTAGAGATGGCAGGTTGAAATATTATGATTCCACCCATCATATTCACAATTGATGCATTTGCATCTCTAAGGAACCAGATCAGAATAAACAAACTCCTGGCATTTTCTTAAATTTTGGTCTCTGTCATTTATCTCTTAATAATTTCCAGAAGAGGCAGTGGAAAAAGAGGCAATGGTTCAGCCAGGATCAGCTTCCAAGCAACTGACTGATGTTAGCATTGGACTCTCTCTTCAGTGACATCTTCAGAAGAGAGAGGAGTGTGGAGGCATAATGCGTAATCCCCACGTATGCTGAAAGGATGCAAGACACTCAACAGAGATGCTCACAATCTAGTGCTTTTGGATTTCTTTCTTTTTTTGGCTTTGCTGGTTACTTTTGTTAGGAAGATACCTCCATCTTGTTTCTCTGAAGTAAATGTCAAAGTGGCCTTTGGAATAATAGGACCCAAGAGTTTATTTGTAGCATCTCTTGTTAGGAAACTAGAAGACTGACCCTAGAGAATCATTTGCTGCACCAGATGTTTTGTTCTCACAGCTCTGGTTGCCCAATTGTCATCTTATTTACAAACGAGAGATTGGCCTGCAGAAAGAGCAAAGGCCTAGCTTTGTAAAAGGTGCAGATTCTAGGGCTAAACCTCAAACCAATAAACTTCAGGGGTGAGACCTGGGAATCTGTATGTGATCCTGATAACCTATGACTCTTCCCCACTCCTAAGATTCCAGCATATTGTGATTTTTCTCCTGGAAGCAAACAAGAACAAGGTTGAAAGAAAAATCCAGAGGCAAAGTCTGTTGAAAGTGGCTAAATTCAGAGCTGGGGAATATGCAGGAGAAAAAGCTACCAGGCTCGCCACCATTTATTGGCGAAATCAAGCCTATTCACAAGGTCAGATGTTTCAGGAGTAACACAAAGCACCACACCAACAAGAGAAAGAAAACCAGCCATAAATGCTAAAGGTACGAGTGGCAAAAGAATAATCAGAGGTGGAAGGGACTGTTTCTTGCAAGAAAATTAGTTTGTTTTGATATTGGGGAAACTGCATATCTGCATAAGCAATACTGATTTGGTGACAGTTCTATATTAGAATTAATTCTTTGCAGCCCAGAAACAAAAGCATGACTGTGTGGGCATATAGTATAGGATGTAGCATTTTCCAAGTGGAGGGGAAAAGAAACACTATTTAACGATTGTGTTGAGATATTCCATTTTGCAGAAGGAGTTAGATCCCTCCCTCATACACAAAAATGAATTCCAGATGGATTAAATACCCAAAGATAAACCACAAGCTACAAAAGCATTAGAAAAATTAGACAAATTTTTTATAGTTTTAAGGCTAAGAAAGCCTTCCTAAGCAAGACATAAAACCGAGGTCTAATTGAAAAGATCTGACAGATTTGACAACACAAAAAAATGGGAAATCTGCACTACAAAAGATACCATAAACAGAGTTAAAATCGAACAAACCAATAACGGCCTGAAAGAAAATATGCTCAGCAAATAAAATACAAAGAAATAATAACCAGGGCTTCCCTGGTGGCGCAGCAGTTGGGAGTCCGCCTGCCGATGCAGGGGATGCGGGTTCGTGCCCCGGTCCGGGAAGATCCCACGTGCCACAGAGCGGCTGGGCCCGTGAGCCATGGCCGCTGGGCCTGCGCGTCCGGAGCCTGTGCTCCGCAACGGGAGAGGCCACAACAGTGAGAGGCTCGT
>NW_006782421.1:288517-291262 GCF_000442215.2 Lipotes vexillifer
AAAAAAAAAAAAAAAAAAAAAAAAAGAAAGAAAAGGAATAATATCCAGAATGTAGAGTTATTGCAAATCAACGAGAAATGGGCAAACAGCACAACAGAAGACCAACAGACAAAGGAAACCAGGTGAACGGTAAGAACAGACAACAGGAAAGGAACCCAAATCATGAGCAAAAGCATGAAAAAAATGCTAAACCTCATTGAAACTCTAGCGGAATAAAAATTATTACAGGAAATACTTTCAAGATATTGATAACATGCACTGTTAGCAAAAAGGCAAGATCAAAGACACTGTCATACACTCTTGGTACGACTGTAAACGCACAAATATTAATTCGCTAATGCCCATGTCCCTGGAATCAGAAATTCCGTTTCTAAGAGTGTATCCTCAGAAAATACCAGTGCCAGTCCTACAAAGATGCATGCAGAAAACAAAAAAGTGCACTTCAAAACAAAAAGATGTGGCATATATACATATAGACATACACACACACAATGGAATACTACTCAGTTATCAAAAAGGACAAAACGTTGCTGTTTGCAGCAATGTGGATGGACTTGGAGGGCATTATGCTAAGTGAAATAAGTCAGATAGAGAAAGACAAATACTGTAATGATATCACTTATATGTGGAGTCTAATAAATACAACAAGCCAGTGAATATAACAAAAAAGAAGCAGACCCACAGATACAGAGAACAAACTGGTGGGTACCAGTGGCGGTGATGGGGGCCAGGGGGAGCCGCAGTACAGGGGTGGGGGAGTGAGAGGTACAGACCACTGAGTGTAAGACAGGCTCAAGGATGTAATGTACAACACGGGAACTATAACCAATATTTTGTAATAACTGTAAATGGAGTGTAACCTTTTAAAACTGTACAAAAATTTTAAAAAATTAAAATTAAAAAATAAGTTAAACATTAGAAACACCTGCAAATAGAATTCTTGATCAAGGGGTAGGAAGATCTTTAAGTTCTCTATTTTTTTTTTTTTGTAAATTTACTTATTTATTTTTGGTTGCATTGGGTCTTCGTTGCTGCGCGCGGGCTTTCTCTACTTGGGCGAGCGGGGGCTACTCTTTGTTGCGGTGCGCGGGCTTCTCACTGCGGTGGCTTCTCATGTTGCGGAGCATGGGCTCTAGGTGCACGGGCTTCAGTAGTTGTGGCTCGCGGGCTCTAGAGCGCAGGCTCAGTAGTTGTGGCGCACAGGCTTAGTTGCTCTGCAGCATGTGGAATCTTCCCAGACCAGGGCTCAAACCCATGTCCCCTGCATTGGCAGGAGGATTGTTAACCACTGCACCATCAGGGGCACCAAGTTCTCTATTTTTAAGAGGCATATTTCAAAATACTCTGTACATTTTCTACACAGGACTCAGGGTAAAAATAATTAAACTGCCCTATAATTATTTGTTCAGCAATATTACAGTCCTGCCGCTGTAAGCTACCCAAGGGCAGAGACCATGCCCAGCCTGTGCCTCATGGTCATTATGGAATGAGCGCAACTTTCCAAGCCTTGATCAAACACCAAATTCTAACGAAATAAACAACTTCAGCTATTTACGAGAGTGAGACTCCTAAAAGGACCCTGCTTTGTCTAATGAAGATGGCATGAAACTAGGAATTGGATGACTTAAGTCAAATCACCTAACACAAGCCATTTCACCTCCCTGATCTCCAATTAGCATGTTTGCAAAAGAAGGATAATAACTGTCCTAAAGGATTCCTGTGAGGATTCATGAAATAACCTAGGAGGTCAACCTCAATGTAGATCTGGAGTTTTATCAAGACAGAGTATTTTGGGGCTTCCCGGGTGGCGCAGTGGTTGGGAGTCCGCCTGCCGACGCAGGGGACACGGGTTCGTGCCCCGGTCTGGGAAGATCCCACATGCCGCGGAGCGGCTGGGCCCGTGAGCCATGGCCGCTGAGCCTGTGTGTCCGGAGCCTGTGCTCCACAACGGTAGAGGCCACAACAGTGAGAGGCCCGCGTACAGCAAAAGAAAGGAAAAAAAAAGACTCAGAATTTTGTGCAATAAAATGAAAATTGAAAGATACTTATGACAGGTAATTGCTTCCTTCAGGAAATGGTTTCTTCAGGGGATGGTTTCTTAGAAATACTGATGATTTACCCCATCCCGGCATTGGTGTATCAGCAGAGCAAAGAGTAAGCAGAATAGACAATTCATCCTGAGCTCTCAGGAAACAGGGTTATGCTTCAGGAAAAGAAACAAAAGCTTGTTGTTTTGTTTCAGTCTCAAACTGGGGTTTTGACATACATCTAATCTTCACATCACTTCCTGAGCTTGTGTGGTGGATACTTGGAAGAGGATAGGTCCAGTACCCTGTGACATGTCATTGTGTCCCTTTGCAAAGTCGTGAACCCCTGGAATCCATTCTGTACACGGTGACCTCAGCCCCTGGTCACAGATGATTAGTCTAGAAAGGGGTGGCTGCCCAAGCTGGTCCAATCAGAGTATCTCTTCTAGAAACTTGCAAAAGGCCAGCCTCTCTGTTGACCAAAGCTGTTAACTTTAACCCTGAAATGGTATGGCAACCTTTCTCTTTACAGTTATTAAAAGTGGGATCTTTGCACTCCACTGACTAACCTCAGAGAATTTATCAGTAGAGGTAAGACTGAAATCACAACCTGCTATGTATTTTTGGCTTTGATCTCTGGGTCTCTCTCCCTCCCTCTCTCCCTCCTTCTCTCTCTCCGGTCATGCACATGCACGGGGCGGGGGGGGGGGGGGGGGCG
>NW_006782421.1:292581-312837 GCF_000442215.2 Lipotes vexillifer
GGGGGGGTAGGGAAATTCACAAAACATTAGTACTTGTCATGTAGTTCCCCGCCCCCCATGGTGCAAGTTTAAAAAACAGTAACAATATTAGGCTTCCTCATCCACAGCCCCACTTCCTCCAGCTGTTGAAATTTTATAAGCCAACAAGACAAGCTTGTGGCTGGATGAAACACACAGAAAACAGACGAAGCGCCTCCTAGGCCACAGCTCACTTGGATGCATCGGAGAACGCGGTGTGGCTTTTCCTGTGCACCGAGGCAGGCTTTTTGGGGCCACTAACACATTCAGCAGAAGCCGTGTGATCCGGAGCACACCACTCAATACGAAAAACAACATTGAAGGAGACCTGTGTCACCAATATGGAAAGGCCCCAAACGAGTATTTTAAAATAATGACTTCCACAGCCAAGTTTAGACAGATATCCTCCCAAACTCCCCCTCCCCCCATAAGTAGTTTAGAAGCTGGTCTGGAGGGCGGGATGGGAGAATGAAAAAATCGGCAAGGGAAAAGTAGAAAAGAAAGAAGAAATTCTTGTTCCCGGAGTTCCAGTGGCTTTCCTGCTCCTGATTCCTTTTTTGTTCGTAAGCTACATGAGATAGATAGAGAAGCAGCCTTAAGATACATTGCTGAAGTTGTCTTGGGTGAGGTTCCAATGTTTGTAACAAAACAAGTCTAAATTTTACTGATAGATGTTACTATCCCCCTTTCTCAGTGAGGAACCTGAGGGTTAATGAAGCCAAGTGAATTGGCCAAGGTCAAATGGTTCTGCCCCAGGTTTATCTAACTCCCAAGCCCACGGTACTTCCATTGAGCTGAGGCGGACAGGATGTGTCCCAGCCATAGCAGCCTGAATTATCCTGAATTATCCGGCTACACTACCTTGTTGATTTCCTTCTTGGCTCTAGGCAACAAGTTATCTAACGAGAGAATCTCATTCACTCCTTGTTCCTCTGCTTCCTATTCTCCAGGTCAGGACCAGAATTCCATTCCCACCCACAGCCCTTGAAATCTCTAGGTCATAGCAGGTCAGGGAGAGAGGAATCTGGAAAGGAAAGCTTTGTGTACCTCTCCTCTCAGACTCGAAGCTGGAAAGGGTTATCCTTGTATTATTTGACTGTGCTCTTAAAAATTAAAAGGCAAGAGGTAAATCTAAGTCCTTCCAAAGGTCAGCTCACTCAGTCTTCCCTCCCACCTTGCCTTACACACAGGTATTTCTGAAGGAAGTGGGCCCTACAGTTGAACAGAATTGACGCCTCTGAATTTTCTTTATTTTGGTAAAAATCAGAGGGACAGAAACATGGATCACCCAGAATCCTACCATCCTAGCTGTACCAGTGTTAAGGGATTTGGTACATGCTTCCCATCCTTTTTCTTATGCATCTGTTTCAAATAAAGTTGTTAGGAAGGGGTCCGATTTTGTAACATGTTCTTTTTTAATAAGCATTTTCTCTGTTGCTGCATGTTCTTTGCAACCATAAATTTAAGGATAGACAAATTTTAAGGATATAGCATAATTAAGATGGACATTTACAGGGGGTTCTCTGCAGGGAACTGAATCATTGTAAAGTAAACTTTACTTCAATTTTAAAAAAATTTAAAAGGTAAATAAGCATTAGGGATGTAACGCACAACAGGATGACTATAGCTACCACTGTTGTATGATATATCGGAAAGTTGTTAAGATCCTAAGAGCTTTCATCACAAGGAGAAAATTTGCTTTCTTTTTTCTTTTCTTCTTTCTTTTCTTTTTATTGTCTCTACATGAGATGATAGATGTTAGCTAAACCTGTGGTGATTTCATATATTTCACCATATACGTAAATCAAACCAGCATGCTGCACGCCTTAAATTTATCCAGTGATGTATGTCAATTATTTCTCAATAAAACTGGGAAAATATATATACAGTTAGTGAGTTTTGAAAAACACGCACATCTGTGTAACCACCACCACAGTTAAGATGTGGAACTCTGTCTTCATTCCAAAAAGTCCGGGCTTCCCTGGTGGCGCAGTGGTTGAGAGTCCGCCTGCTGATGCAGGGGACACGGGTTCGTGCCCCGGTCCGGGAAGATCCCACGTGCCGCGGAGCGGCTGGGCGCGTGAGCCATGGCCGCCGAGCCTGCACGTCCCGAGCCTGTGCTCCGCAACGGGAGAGGCCACAGCAGTGAGAGGCCCGCGTACCGCAAAAAAAAAAGAAAAAGAAAAAAAGGCAAAAAGTCCTCCGTGTCTACCTTCAGCCCCAGGCAACCACTGAACTGTCACTGTAGACTGGTTTTGTCTGCTGTAGAATTTCATGGATACCATTTACTCTATTTCCTTCCACACATCATAATGTTTTTGAGATACAGCCATGCTGATGCAGGTATAAAGTAGTTTTTGTTTCTTTTTATCGCTTTATATCCACCGAATAGATATATCACAATTTCTTTATCCATTCACGATCTGGTGAACGTCTGGGCTGCTTCCAGGGTTTTTTGTTGTTGTTATTATAAATAAAACTGCAATAAACATTTCTGTATAATTCTTTTTGTGGATGTATGTTTTCATTTCTTTTACGTGCACACCTAGGAGTGAAATTTCTGGATCGTCTGGTAAGTGTATAAACTTTATGAGAAACTCTCAAGACTTTTTCCTAAAGTGTTTCTACAACTTTACATTCCCAGCAGTAATGCAGTCGGTTCTCATTTGCCCACATCCTCACGGGAGAGCTGCTGTTGTCAGCCTTTTTAATTTGAAATGGGTGGAGGCAGGACCAAAATTCCAAACTCTTTCTCTGGAAAGAGGTAAAGTATTATACTACTGTGCCACACAGCCATGCAACTTGTGCTTTACCAGATGATACTGGTTAATTTCTGTGATGTTTGTTTTGGTGGAGAGCAGGCTAGAAAGAAAAAAGCAAAGGGGGAGGTAAGGAGGGGGGGATATTAAAGAAGTGAAGGAGGGTGTGTAGGTGGGCAGCGGGGCTCCAAGGACACATCCCAAAAGGATTAGCTGGGTGACGTAACAGCAGCCAACCTGAGCTGGAACTCAGAGGTTGGCAGATGTCTGTCATTCCCAAGCTTAGGTTCCTGGATAGAAGGAGTCCATAAAATTGGCACAGGAACCCAGAAATCACACTCGTGGCAGAAGATGGAGACTCCGGCATATGTATGAACTCTCCGATGATAAGACTCAGCTTATCGCTCTGTGAATTTTATCAGTCCTTGCTCATGGGCTTGTGAACACCTGTCTAGAGTTTTGCAACTTGTGAATATCCAGCCTCAATTACTGAAATGAACTGTGTGTTTATGGTGAAAATACCCTTTCCTTTGCCAACTCCAAAGCATGTGTCTTGCTTCTTGGACATGACCAGTCATGATGTCAACAGGTACAGCCTAACCTAGTCTTCCCACCGCAAGCATCTGTGAATATGTTACAAGAGGCCATGCTTCAAATCTTGTATATTAAAACCAGGGTCTTAGGTTTGCTAAATCAACATGCTCAAAATAAAATATGTTAGAGCCATAATTCCCATGGTGAAAGAAACAAGGGCTAGTGTACATCAGAGGCTTTGCCTGCTTTCAGACTCATGCACAGTTAAATAAAGGTCTTTGTGCCTCTTGGGTTTTTCCATCTTCATAAACAAGGACCAAACAATGGACTTCCTTGATGCTAACTAAAAAGGGGAAATTTTCAGAAAACCAACCCTATCTGTATGATGATTATCATAAATTAACATTTATTCTGTGCTTGCCAAAGGCCAGGCATTCATTGCACTAAGCTCTTAACATGCATTTGAGTGACTCATTCAAACATTTAAACAGCCCTATCCCATACAGTCGTCTCTTGACATCCCTGGGTGATGGGTCCCAGGATCCCCTGCCGATACCCAAATTTGCGGATGCTCAAGTCCCTCATATAAAATGCTGTCCTAAGCGAGTACAGTCGACCATATCCGCGGGGTTTTGCATCCGAGGATTCAACCAACCGCAGGTCGTAATTTCGCGATTGGAAATCCTCCATGGGTTGAATCTGCGGATATGAAACCCACGGATACGGAGGGCAGGTGCTATACTCCTCTTATCCCCATTTTAAAAACTGGCGAGGTGGAGTAGCTTGCCCAAGGTCAACAACGTGAAAAGCGCCAGAACCAGGAATCGAGCACACGCTTTCTCACTCCAAAGCTGATGTCCTCAACTACCACCCAGTTACAGCACACAGTAAAATGAACTTGCCACCAGTACTATCTCAATGAATGGAACTGAGTTAATTAGTTTATCTCACCTTGCTACAGACGCACATAGGTTGGGCCATTAGTATAAGCCACGTTTTCCAAAGCGTAACCCAGCAAAGTTTCCAGGAGGGTTCTCTTATTCTCCTTTTTTCTCCAGCTCCGGAGCTCCCACCTCTCCAGACGCCACACGTTTTTAGCAGACATCGGGCGAACCTTAAGAAAGAAGGCCAAGCATGAAGAGTAGCTTCTAGGAGAATTATAGTATCATTAAAATGCCTACAGGGTGGAAAAAATCAAAACGCACTCAGATCTACACAAATTACATGGCAGTTCACCTGGGGCATTAGATTTTGTAGCAAGGTAATATATTTCAAATACGATTAACTTTTGTTCTCTCCTTTTGGGCCCTTCTTCTGTTTTTAACAGCAAAGATATTTCATGCTTATTGGTTCAGGGGATGATGTAAAGAAGGAAACAAAGGGAAAAAATAATACTTTCCAGACTGTGATGTTTCAAAAGCCCAGGATGTTAGGGCCCTGGAAAGGACTCTCAGCTTAGACAAAATATTTCTTGGAAAACATCCTGAGTAAGAGTAAAGCCAGGTAGGAACCATGCAACAGGAACAAGGAAGTCCCTACGGGGACATGCTTGGGCCAATGAAGGAAGACCAAGTTGGGTGGCAGTTGTCTCATCCAATGCCCTTGTAACCTCATTAAAGAGCAGATAAGCCCGCGGGACATTTGGTTCCCCCAAATTTAAATACAATCCTAGAGCAGAAAAAGAAAACAAAACAGTTAACCGAGATTAAATGTTTTCCACTCTGGTGAAATAAGGATTTGAAATAGAAGTTAGATTGAATTTCAAAAATACATTGTAAGTTGTTTTTCTTGTGTACACTCAGGCTTCTGGGCTAACATTCACACCTATGACCATTTATACAATTGAATGCAAAGCAGGCGAGCATTCCTGGCAGGCTCCTGTCTCAGAGGGTATCTCACGGAAGGACGGAAAGGAAGACTTTACAGGCCACAAGTTTGGGAAATTTCTGGACAGCAAAAAGGACAGGCCATGCTTTACTGCCAAGTCATCTCGTATTAAAGGACAATTTGTTTCTTTATAGACATCCCAGAGCAGGGACGTCAAACAATTTCGAAACACTTCTTAGGGAAAGCGCCAAAATGTTACATAAAGTTAAACACCAATGTGCAGCCCAAGGCCCAAGACGGATAGCGAACCTCTCCAAATGTACTAGGAACCCTGTTTCCCTGGAAGAGGCAGCCTCCACCTTTGTGCTCTGTGGACTTGATGCCACTGTTTGCTTTTCTCTTTGAGAGGAGCTAGACAGGCTACATTTTTAGCCAACAAATAAAGGAAGGGAGAAATCCACAGAAAAACAGGTGCTGCATCTGGTTCCCCTCTGATTGCCAAATATCCTGAGCGTGGATCCAATTTCATGCACACTTTTAACTCAGTTGCTGCTTTACCGACAGGGCAGGTACAGAAATGACAGGAGAGGTGCTTCCTGCAGTCACAAAGGATTCTGGGTCTTTATATGCAAAGTGTGGTCCAAGGATCCACAGGAATAGCATCACCTGGGGGCTTGTTACAAATGGCTCTTGGGCCCCACCCAACAGTGGAGCACAGAGGACTTTTAGGGCCATGAAAATACTCTGTATGACATTATCATGATAGGTAAACGTCATTATACAATTGTCCAAACCCATAGAATATACAACACCAAGAGTGAACCCAAAGGTAAACGACGGATTTCAGGCGATGAGTTAATGTAAGTTCATCCATTGTAACACACGTCCGGCTCTGGTGAGGGATGTGGATCACGGGGAGGCTGTGTCGGGGGAGGGGGCAGGGGATATATGGGACATCTCTGTGACTTCCTCTCAATTCTGTCTTAAACCTAAACTTCCCTAAAAAATATATAAAGTCTTTTTTAAAAATGAGACCCCCAACTGTTCCAGCTCACGGTGGGAGCTGTGCGAAACCCTATAATAAGCACAGAGGGAGTGTGCCTGAGATCGAACCCTGCCCTCTTTATTATCAGCTCTACAGCTTTAAGCAAAGGGCTCTCTGGGCCTCGGTTTCCTAATCTGTAAAATGGGGACAATGATGATAGTAATGGAATTTAGCTTCCAGGATTGTCGAAAGGATTAGATGGAACAAAATACATTAAAAACATTTAGAACGACCCCTGGCACAGTGAGCTCTCAATAAACGTCAGCTTTTAGTGTTTGTAAGAGGAGGCGTTTTGTGTGTCGATACCTAACAAAGGAGTTGAGACCATCTTGGAGATTTCTTCCCTGCTCTTCCTTTTCAGCGGCAGAAGACACAGTAAATGGTTTTAACTGCTTCTGTCAGGTCCACACTAAATGGTGGGCAGTGTAGTCAAGTCTAGGAAAGAATGGCTTACATCACTGTTTCTCAAACTAGTCATTCTAGAAACGTCTTCATTTTTTTAAACCATTTCCATATACAACACTTATACATTATTTTTACATAAATCAATTTACAATGAATTTGGTTTTTTTAGAAGCCACATCCTAGGCAATAAATAAGACCTATGAAATCAGTAGTTTGATGTGCTAAGTTGTATTTTTTTTCTAATCCATGTGACAGGGAAACCATAACTATGGAAACAAAAACATTCACATATGCATAAAAGTGTGACTGAGAACTTGAGGAAGTCTCTTCATTCCTACGTGAGCATTTTATTAGCTCCCAGCGGCACTTCTAAATGTTTTGACGTTAAATCTCTCCACCCAAGTGACTTGAGCAAAACCTTCTGGCTTCCAGCTCGTCCAGCTCAGCCGGGGACCAGAATCACCAGTCGATTTGCCCAAGATTTACACGGCCGGTGCAGGGAGGAATAGACAATAGCTTTTCTGAAATACAGAAGGGGTGAGCATCCTTCTTTGCCCCAACAGCACTGAGACAGCAGCTGTGTTTCCAGCCCTATTCCAAGCCTCCCCACTTGGTGACTTTGTGTCTCATTCCTGTGATTGTTTAGAACGCCTTTCTTTCACATCAGGATGACTGGTGCGTTCATACTGCAGAGCTAGAAGTAATTATTTCTAAATGTCATGGCTTTCATTTTGCAGTTTTCCAACGTCCGAGGGGCCCAATTTCTTCCAGAGTCAGTCATCAAAGTTTTTTTCACAGAACCAACGCAATGGCTTGTTGTTCTTGCCATCCTGCTTGTCACAAAGCATATTTCAAAGGCTGAGTCTCCTGGGCCTCAGATTCCATTCTTCTTAAACATGTAAAAAAAAAAAAAGCTACTACAAAAGGAATGTGTGAGCAAACTCCCATGAGTGACAGCCTCCAGCCCAATTATTTCTTTTCCACATTTTTTCCTCTGTGAATTGCCTATAGCAATATTCTAGTCATTCTTTTGACAACATTAATTACCGTATGAGGAAGGAGGAAAGTTAGTAGTGTCTCTCTGCTCTGCTTTGGAACAAGCGTGATAACATCCTTGGACATGGTTACCATCAACATTCAGTTCAATTGAGTAACTATTTTTTGAGGGTTCCAGGCAAGCCACAAGTCCTTAAGTGCTTCCCGGTGACAAGATTTCCATGTGCCATCCTGCGGTCGTCACAAACGAGGGATGTGTCTTTTCCACCCAACAAAAAATGTTTTCAGCTTGTGTTTATCTAAATCATGCATTCTCGGTGGGAGGAAAATCGGTTCTTAGAGGTGAAAATACCTTGGCCACGAGAACAGTGTGCGGCCCTCCGAAGCTCAACTCCACCCCACAAAATCTTATTTCCTAGAAGTTAATTTCTCTCATCAGAGACACATTTAATTTTAATTAATTGAAGTTTTAATTGCATTTAATAATTTAATTTTTTTCTCAGAGGCAGTGATAACAGGGGAAGAAAAGGTCGAGAAACACTGAAAATGAAATGAAACTGTACCTCAAATGTACTCCTTTGACCTAGAAATTCTGCTTCTCTTATCCTCCTAGAGAAAAGTTTCCCAAAAGAAGCAGGTATACAAAGTTGCTGACAGCACCATCTTTTTTAATAGCGCACAAACCTAAATGTCCATTAGTTGAAATCGTTAAGTAAACCAAACTCTCTGTATTATGAGAGACTATGTACCAGTTAAAAGGAGTAAGGTAAGTCTAGATACAGACAGCGAACCATGTCATAATACTGGGTAGAAAAAGCACTCTGCAGAATACATATGCGTGATCGCATTTATATTAGAACAAAAACACAAGATCTGCATGGTTTTATAGGCACATGTTATATATGTAAATACAAAAGAAAGCGAATGGTAGGATACACACAAAAGTAATAAACCCAGGTTACCTCTGGGGGGAGGAATGGATGTGATGGTCGAGGGGTGGTGGAAGAAGTCCATGGGCTGTTTATTTATCTCTTGCTTTGTGCTTTGTTTTTGCATTTTTTTCACAAGAAAGAGTCGCGAACAGCTTGTAGAAATAAGAATAATAATAAATATTTACACAGAAGTAAAACCTACCTCAACCACCTGACTACCGCCCTGAAGAAAAAGTTAGTCACTTTATTTCTAATAAAATTGGGAATCAAAAGCCTGCAAGCTCCAGTTGGGTTAAAGTTGTATCTGTTTAAGAACTCAAATTATAGAAAACAATGACAAAAAGATATGCCAAGTCTTTGAAAAAAAAAAAAACATCTACCAAGGTTTGAATAGAAGAAATCAAAAAGTAAAGAGATCGATTTTACTACATAAAAATGAAACAACAGTGAGCAATATTTCTCCAGGGTGGCTTGGAAATACGTATCAAAGTGTAAATCAGCATACCTTTTAACCAGCAGTCACAATACTAGGAATTACACAAGGATGTTTACCGCTGCGTGCTTTATTATGCAATAGAGAAAGATTAGAAATCACTTAAAAGTCCATTTACTAGAGGATTGATTAAGCAAAACATGGCAGATACGTACAAAGAAACACTCTGCATTCATTCCCAGTGATGGTCTATTATTTACTAACATGGAAAGAAATTTCCAAGACATTACTGTATTTTTTTTAAGTTGCATCCACCAAGGAGATTTAATGTTGATTTGCAGATACAATACAAATAAGGCTTTCACTAACTTGCCAGAGAGGAAAATTCTGATTGTTAAAAAAAAAAAAAATATTGATGGTCAATCAAAGAAATTTGGTGGCCCTCTTTCAGGTGTAATGATGACCCACTTGCAAGGTCAAACAAACAAACAGATATATTATTCCCGCCTATCAAGTTATCAAATATAAAACATACCTATAATGTACAAAACTATATTAAGAAATAATATACACATAGGAAAGGACAAAATCTTCAATGTAACAGTCAATGAACCCCAATGTGCATACACACACAGTGAAACAAGACTTTACTGTATTTTATTTTATTTTATTTTTTTGCGGTACGCGGGCGTCTCACTGCTGTGGCCTCTCCCGTTGCGGAGCACAGGCTCCGGACGCGCAGGCTCAGCGGCCACGGCTCACGGGCCCAGCCGCTCCGCGGCACGTGGGATCTTCCCGGACCGGGGCACGAACCCGCGTCCCCTGCATCGGCAGGCGGACCCCCAACCACTGCGCCACCAGGGAAGCCCTGTGTGTGTCTTAATGAGAAAGAAAATATAAGACATTTAAAACGTTGAGTCTGAACGTTCTAAACCATTTTTCAATCTGTCATCAACATCCACATTTTTCCACACAAAATTCAGGTGACCAATGGGAGTTTCTTCCTCTGGGAGTTTCTTCTAACACTGGCACCTGTTCTGCAGCTTTTGACGTTGGTGCTTTCTTGATCATACTACAATCAATCACAACAACCTCTCACTGCTTTGCAATTTCTTCCATCTAGTCTGTGGAACTTCACAATTTCTCCTGCCTTCAATCACATAGCTTAGCAAGGGATAAAAAAAAAAAATCCTTCTGTGTGTATTTCCAAAATAAATAAATAAACAACGTGGCTTTATCTACTCATCGATAACGAATGAGTCGATATCGACTCACTTTATCGAATCCCTTCCTTAGGGTCTCATGAAACCGTCCTTGTTTTGCAAGAAAAAAACACGGAACTGTGGTCATTTCTCCACTGATGAATACTTGCTTCACAAATAGGCAATTTATGTGCCACCTGTCTGGCAATAATTGTAAGATGCATCCTTGACTTCAGAGATGTTAAACTATGGACAATATACAGCCTAGAATTGATGACATATAGTGTCCTATTTGAACCTCCCAACAGCCCTGTGAAATAGTTAATGTTTTTACAGATGAATATGCAGAAATGTAACTAGAGAAAAGAACTTGTCCAAGGCCACACAATCAGTGAGACAGAACAGATACTCAACTCCAGGACCTTCTGATGCTATAACCCGAGCATATGACCTCCACACTCTGCTACTGCACGAGTCAGTAGAGTCACCTTCGTCCCTAGCATCATGGTCGACATTGTCATCGCCATGACTCTGTCACGGTCATCATCATCACTGTCATAGTGAGACAGGCTGGGACCTGGGACCCTTTGCTGCAGGGCTTGCACCTGGACAAACGTCTCCTCGAGCAACAAAATACACAGAAACTACATGGGACTAAAAATAACTGCATGCATGCCCAGTTGGGGCAAATTCTGGACGACAAGATACAAAAAGGCCACAAGAACCCAACTGCCACTTCCGAAGAGCCGGGAGCGACAGCAGGGTGCTGCGCAGGCCCCCTGCACTCGACACCACCAAGGGGTGGGCAGAACACGTCAGCCACCACTCCCGCCCGACCCCCAGACGCACCCCTACCCTCACCCCACGTAAGGAGCCAGCTGCCCCCAGCCTCAGCGAGCGAGCAAGGGGACCTGTTAATTGTTCTTGGTCCCCCTGCTGCAGCAGGGGCCCCAGGAAAGCCTTGCCTGAATTTCTTGTCTGGTCTCTAGTCAATTTCTATTGATTAAGGAGGCCAAGAACCCCGGTCAGTAACGACAGTAATCAGCATCGTCATCATCAACACAGCTAATATTTACTGAGCATGTATCTACCCTGTGCTAGGCTCTGTGCTAAGGTTTACATCGTTTGCCTCATAACTACCCAACAGATAGGGTTTTTTATAACCTCATTCCACA
The DNA here is from genome assembly GCF_000442215.2 of Lipotes vexillifer. Classification (NCBI taxonomy): domain Eukaryota; kingdom Metazoa; phylum Chordata; class Mammalia; order Artiodactyla; family Lipotidae; genus Lipotes; species Lipotes vexillifer. Next base: position 303,908 of record NW_006782421.1, read on the forward strand.
AGCATTGATAGTAAGATTCAACAGGATCAAGTAACTTGTTCAAAATTATTCATCTGACACCCGAATTCAAACCCTGGCCATCTGACTATAGATACCACACTCTTAACTACTACAGGATTAAGTACAGGACGCAGCAAACTGTAGGCACTCGATCAATGACATGTATACTGCGCCTATCCCAGGGACTGGTATGCAAGAAATGAACAATTATAACAACAATAATAGCAGCTAGCACTTAACGAGCAATTATGACACGCCAGGCATTATGCCAAGGGCTTCATACAGTTTATTTCTTTTAATCATCATATGAGGCCTAGGAGGCAGGCACTGTTTTACCCTCATTTTACAGGTGAGGAAATTGAGAACTGGAGAAATTAAGAACATGTCCAAGGTTATACAACCAGTTAGTAACCCAGCACTAAATCAAGCCCAAGAAGCCTGATTCAAAAGCCCATGTTCTCAAGTACTACACAATATTGCCTCCTACAAAGAGCATTATGAGTGAATTTGTTTCCACTGACTCACTCCACAAAAACCTCCAGGGCTATGTGTTGTGCCGAGTGCAATGGATACGGTAAAGAATAAGAGAAAGATCGACTCTGCCTCCATGGAAATTACCAGTCTGGATGAAACACCAATAAAAATGAGAACACTGAAGGCCGAATAGAAGGGTGGTGATAGAACACTCGCATTTACACCCTACCCTTCCCAAAACTCTGCTAAGAAGATAATGAGATTATAATGATGATAACTAAAATGTATCATGATGTGTCAGACATTGATATGAATGTTTTACAGGTATTATAACATTAAACTGTAATAGGAAAGAACAAATCTGACTCCATATTGGGTCTGTTTCTTTTACTTTAACCTTTGTACTCTATTGCTTTTGCTAGAAGTTAATCACTAAAAGGAAGTTGCTTATAGCCTGAAATATACAGGATGGCCTATTCTCAAGGCCCTGACCTTTATAGGTATAACACTTTCTTGTACATTCATAGAGAAAAAGTTGCAGAACAGAGAATAACATTTGTCTTGTTGGAGGTTTACAGGAACATCATGACCTGACCTATGGGGACAGATGCAAGAACAAAGGATTCTGACACCAAGAAGTCTGCAACAACCAAAAAAAAAACAACCACCTTATAACAACCTGTTTTACAGATGAAAAAAATCTAAGGCTTGGAGCAGGCAAGGAATCTGTCCAAAGCCATACAATTCGTTTGTGGCAAAGCAAGTGTAAGAATCCAGAGCTTGCGCTTTAATGCACCTCTTTACACAGTAAAGGAACAGAAATATAAATTCTCAAGGACACAGACTTCAGGAGAAGGGATATCCTTGAATGGATCAATAGAATCTTAAAGAATGGAAAGCAGGGCAGGAGGAGTCGCTTATTTAGCCGGGCAGAGAACATCATGAATAAAAGCAGGGGACTGAGAAAAGAATTGCTTCTTCCCACTGCTGGGCTTCCCAGAGACACATAAATTGGGGATATCTGATGTCACAGAGTGTGGGAGGGGGTCACAAGAAGTCACCCTAGAGGATGCGGTGGAAGCCGATATTCATCACCATCAACGCCTTCACCTACTCCCGTGCAGGCAAGGACCCTCCCCGCAAGCAGACGTCAGCAGGGAAACGTACCTACTTCCGGTGTCTCCTTCTGAATGGAGATGTGACTCACTCTTGGCCTCTCCCAAAGTCTCACCTGCTCCTCCCACGGGGCAAGAATGGTTAATCTGGGAAGAACTGGCCACGCTTAGTTCAACGCCCCACCCACCCATTTCTTCTTGGGAGAGAGTCTGTCCAGGAGACAGCATGTTTCCGTCTGCTCTTCCCTGATTTAAGTCTCACCATGAGAGGAGGCCTGTCTGGGTCCAGCACTGCCCATGACTGGGTATATAAGTCTCCAAATTCTAGGGTTCAGGTCACAGGCCCACTTGGCTTGCACTCTAAGCCACATCTCAACCTGAGCTTTTAATAGTTTAAGAAAAGTGGTGTTTTGATCTCCCATCTGCCTTAGGTTTTTGTCTTATTTCTCAATTTTCTCAGAACTTTGGTTAATTAAGAAAAACAGAGAAGGAAACAAAGAGACAGAGAGAGACAAAGGAGGAAGGAAGGAAGGAAGGAGGGGAGGGAGGGAAGGAGGGAGGGAGAAACTCAGGAAAAGGGAGAAAAGAGAAAAAAAAATGAAACAACCAAAATCCCATCGGGAGGGAGGGAGGGAGAGGAGGGGAAAACAGAAGATGCAGGATTTTTTTTAAATGTTAAATAACATCCTTGGAGAGATATGAGGAGAATAATGTATCCATAAAACAAGAATTTATTAATCAGAGAGCAAAGGAGAGTTCTCAAAAAGTAAAGAGAAAGCTCTCAAAATAAAAATTTCTCTTGACGAACTTGAAGATAAAGTTCATCCTAGTTTCTCTCCCAGAAAGAGAACAAATAGCGATAAGGAGGTGGAAACTATTGGGTGGAGGGGGAGAGACATGAAAGAAAGGATCAATCCGGAAGGTTGAACAGCCAAATAATAGGAGCTCTAGCTCCACACAGAAAACAGTAGGTAGGAAATATATATATACAAGGAGAAAGGAGCCTCCAGGTTGAAAGAGCATTCTAGGAGCCCAGCATCAGAGGCAAAAAGAGACCTACATCAAAGGCACGTCATCACAGAATTTTACAAATCAGGGATAAATAGCCACAGAAGGCATCCCTCCAACAGTGCCCCCCGCGACAAGGCACTGTGAAAGCCACACTTTGAGGTTAAGACAGCAAACTTTCGAAATCTTCACACCTTCAAACCCCTTGATTTTCTGCCACAGCTTTTTTTATTTTTATTTTTTAGCAATTCCTGACCCTGAATAAAGCCAACCATCCATTTTCTCTGTTCCTCTTCCCAAGTGTTGCTAGAGGAAGTTCTAAAACTGTGCTGATTGTGCTACAAACCCAGGACTCACAGCTTCCACTGTGCACACCCTCTGGCTCATCACGCCCAGCCAACAACCTTCCCATCCCTGCATGGCCGTAAGAAGACAGTCGGATGTGAGTGTATATTCACATGTGTAGATATGCTGCTTTCATATTGTAAAGTATATTACAAACTATATAAAATATAAATAATGTATATAATTCTGTATTACAAACTATATTATTATATAATATATAAAATATCTAAGATATTTTACATATAAAATATCATTACATATATTACCATATATATATACATATATGTATATATGAATATGCCATATATATATACACACACATATGTATATACATATATATATATAAAAACTCAGATCGTGATAAGGGCTGTAAAATCCACATTCCTCCGTGAACGAGACCCTCACAAAACGTCACCCTGTTCACTACATTGTTACAGGGACCCTTTTGCCTGGACTATTCCTACCCATTAATTAATGTTCATTAATGATAGTGTCTTGGTTCAGACCTCCTTTCACGCAGAGGCCTCCTTTGAGCCCCCTACCCCAATGCATTGTGATGCCCCGGAGCATGGTAGCAAATTCACAGGGAACACTCTGGGGTATTTTTTAATTTCAAGGGAAATCCTACAGTGGTTGACATCTGTTGGACACATAATTCCTAATTCAAGGTGTTTTGCAGTTTCAACATTAGATCACTGCCTTCTTTTTGATCAAATTTGAGCAAAGTTGGGATTACGGCAGTTGGGGTGATCAAAAAGCAAGAACCACCTGACAGGGCTTCCCCGGTGGCGCAGTGGTTGGGGGTCCGCCTGCCGATGCAGGGGACACGGGGTCGTGGCCCGGGCCGGGAAGATCTCACGTGCCGCGGAGCGGCTGGGGCCCCGGGTGTTGGCCGGCGACGCCGGGGGTTATCCTAATCATCTGGACCTCAATAGCAGCAACAGCTTTCCCAGTCAGAAAAAAAAAAAAAAAAAAAAGAACCACCTGACAATCACTGTGGGAAAGGACCTGAGAGTGGCGGGGTCTGATCTGATGCCAACATTTGAGAAGTTATCCCCAACAAGCACACATGTAACGTTAGCAAGTAATCATTTTTCAAAACAAAAGAGTTTTCTCTCGATTTCTGTGTATTATTTTTCAAACTTCTACTAAATTTTTAGGACATAAACCCTAAGTTTTTTGGACCTGATCACTTAACAAACAGAACTTGGGTATTTCTTTTGGCCTCGTGTGCTGCGGAAGAATTACTAAGACACTAAGGACTCTGTGAGCCCAGAAAGTTTGGGAATCTCTGTCCTAGACCATTAGATCCACTATCATCTGTCTTTGTAGGGCTCTTTACTTCCCTTCACACAACAGTCACTGTACTTTTTTTAATATATAAATTTATTGCTTTTATTTATTTATTTTTGGCTGCATTGGGTCTTCATTGCGGCACACGGGCTTCTCACCGCGGTGGCTTCTCTTGTTGCGGAGCACGGTCTCTAGGTACACGGGCTTCAGTAGTTGCAGCATGCAGGCTCAGTAGTTGTGGCTCGCGGGCTCTAGAGTGCAGGCTCAGTAGTTGTGGCGTGAGGGCTTCAGTAGTTGTGGCGTGCAGACTCAGTAGTTGTGGCCTGTGGGCTCTAGAGAGAGAGCTTTGTGGCGCACGGGCTTAGCTGCTCTGCGGCATGTGGGATCTTCCAGGACGAGGGATCGAATCGGTGTCCCCTGCATTGGCAGGTGGATTCTTAACCACTGCGCCACCAGGGAAGTCCTAGTCATTGTACTTTGTTGCAAGTAAAGTACTTTGATCTGCCTGCTGCTAGTACAGACCACACGTGCACATGTGCACACACACACAGGCACACACACCTCTATCTCCTTTCACATGCATGGGAGCCTCCTCCATTTGTAACTGGCATTTGAAAGAGGAAATTTGAAGAACAAACCAAATGAAGACGAATGAAACCGTGTCCACGCACGGGGTCCCTTTCAGGTCCAGCAGGAGGGAAGACAGTAGAGGCAGAAACCAGGGCAGCTGTTGTAAAACTATAGACAGAAAAAGGGATATTTTGCAACCTCAGGAGACAAAGCATAGACGGAGCCCAGTCCAGGGTGGCACCCTTGCACCCGACATTGATGCTCCCCCGAGCACAGGTTTTTCAGGCAGTGGGAATGGAACAGAGGAATGGGAGGTGGAATGGGAGGGTCCAAGCAGGACAGATGCACTGCAGGGGACAGACTGGTTTCTGGACCCACCCGTTGAGAGAGTCCCCTCAACATCTGGGAAATCATTTAAATGAGGGCTGAGAGCCTGCCATTCATAGATGGGAAGATTTTGGATCAACGGTAAGCTGTATGAAGACAAGGACAAAATCTAATATCTTTACCCTTGTGTCTCTAATACCAAAGACCCCACCGTAAGTGCTCGTTCATTTGTTTTCGTCTAGGAGTGTTTCTTTGTTTACGTCTAACTCCCTGCTAAAAGAGCACAAACCTTTCCAACCTATCCAACTCAAAACATACAAAGCCAAACTCAATGTCTTCTCCTCATTGCTCCTGCCTGTCTTGGGAGGTCCTTTAACTGTCCCACGTTCTTCAATACCCCCAAACCAATCCTCTGCTGTGCTTTCCATGTCTGGTCTCTCTCTTGAATTCTGCCTGAATCAGGTCTTCATTGCCTCTTCCTTGAGCCTCTCGCCCATCCTACACACTCCTTCCTAAAACTCTGGCGGGGAGGAGTACGTCTGACTCCCTGTGGATCTCTTTCTTTTACTTCCACCTCTGTGCTCTGTTGCCTGTGCTTAGTCATGCTGACTCTGCACCTTTTGCAAAAGAATGTTGCCTATAGCCAGAAATATACAGGACAACCCATTCTCAAGTCTCTGACCTTTAATAACACTTTTCCATTCACACAGAGTTAAAAAGTTGCAGAACAGAGAATAACATTTGTTTTGTTGAAGCTTGACAGGAACACCATGATCTGACCTATGTGGACAGATGCAAGAACAAAGGATTCCAGCACCAAGAAGTCTGCCACTACCAACCACAGCCCTCCCTCACCTTGTCTTTAAAAAGGTTTTGCTGAAACCCTTTGGGGGAGTTTGGGGCTTTGGGGGCAGGAGACACCCATCTACTTGCACGGCCCTGCAATAAACCTTTCTCTGCTCCAAACTCCGATGTTTCAGTTTGGTTGGACTCACTATGTGTTGGGCACACGAACTTAACGTTCAATAACCCGTAACAAAACCCAACTGTTCGCTCTGCTACTCAGAAACTTTCCATGGCTCCTTAGTCCTGTCTAATAAAGACCAAATTCCTTAATGAAGATTCTGAAGGCCCCTTCTGGCCCCTTTAAACGTCAGTTTCTCCCATTTCCCTCACCCTGTACTGAATGCCCTACACTCGTGCATCTCTGTATTTTTACCCATTGCATCATGCTGTATCTACTCTCTCATGCTGGATTTGAAGTTCCTTGAACCCTAGGGCATGTGTTATTTGTCTCTATAACCCCCTGTGCCCCTGCACCCAATACAAGTGCCTTGTTTGGGGAGGGGTACTTAATACAGTCTACGGGAACAATATTTATTAGCATGATACTCAGGGCTCTCCCTTCCCCCCTTAATGACTCCACCCCAGGGAAGGAGAAAATGACTTATCTGACTCATGAGTTTGGCAAAAGGATCTGAGTTTGCTCAACTCAGCACCCAGCCCCCTCCATTCTCTCTTTGAGGAACCAGCCACCTATAGTTAACCTGTATTCTCACTGAATTCTCATTTCTTCTTGGCCACCCAGAAAGTTTGGGGTAGGATCATTCCAGCAAAGGAGGCCTCCAGTTTGGGGGAGGGATGCAAGTTTGATCCAGGGGCGTGTACACAAACCTATTGGCCAGATTAACCCATGCCCTCCAATATAATGCTTTGTGAGTAAGAAAGGTGATATTTTTATCTCCATCTGTCTAATTCTTATGTCCATTTTTCAACTCTTCCCAATTAAGGCAGGTTAGAGGGGTGTTATATTTTAGGCCCTCTCAAAGCCTAGTGTCTCATACAGACAATGTGTATCCTATACGTAGCCTTGATTTAGCTGGCTCGAATTCTGTCCCAGAGACTTATTTTCAGCTTTCTCATCCTGAGTGAGATTGAACAAACAAAGCCTTACTTTATAAATAGTACAACAGCAACATGGCATCTCTCAACTGAGGAAATTGAAACATTTGGGTTTTGAGAAACATTTTTTGTTATTGCACAAACAGCAGGCGGCTGGGAAAAGCCAGAAGTGAATCTTCCATGTCAAATTCCTCTTTGTCTATAAATCCTCCCCTTTCCAGGGAAATTTATAGGATTCTGGCTCCCCGTTTCCCTTTGGTCATCAAATTTAATTTCCCAGGAGTTTTGTTTTTCCTTTTTTTTAGTTTCTATTCTAAACTTGTAAAATTTCCCGATTCTTGACGCTCCACATCTCCTGCTGTCCCCTCAATCCGTCACTTCTAACCTATTCCTTCCCTCTGCCTCCACTCTCCACTTTTACTCCCCTGTAAATTCTAGAAATGACCAGACCTCCTGCTTCTCTAAGATCCATTTTGAGCCTCTGCGTTTCTTTTGTTAACATCTCAAGACATCCACCAACATTTTCCATCCTTCATTCTCTGATCATGTGTCTCTCCTCCTCCAAAGTGAGCTTTTCACTCCTACCCCCCACCGAACCCAGGAGACCCACTTTTCTCCATTCCTTTTACATCCCTTCTATTTCTTTCTCTCCCCTGGCTGCTTCCCACCTGCCTTTGAACATACCCAGATCCCTTTGTTTTGAAAACCCTCTCACTTTTCACTTCATTTGTTGCCCACCTCTGGCTGCCTTCCCTGCCTTCTGCCTGGCGGCTCTCCGCCCTCTCATTCACTGTCAAAAGCTCTAACTAAACACATCACTACACAGGTTCTACCTGTATTTCCACATCACTGAATCGCTCCAGGACTCCACGACCTTTTGCTTCCAACCCAAGCATTCAGTGGAAAGAACTGCTCTTAAAGGTCACCAACAATTTCCTCATTGTCACATTCTTCAGTCTTTACTCAGCCCTTGTTCCTCTTGACTTCTCTGATTCATTCAACACTGATGGCCACTTTCTACCCGACCAACACCACCGGCTTATTTATCTGTCTTTTTGTCTTAGTCTTTTGTTCTTTCTCTCAAAACTGCGATCCAGTCCTGAGTCTTGGTAAACTCTATAGCAAGCATTCATGGTTGCCGTGCTCACGTGACCTGACTAATAGAACAAGGTGTTCAGCCCAATCACGGCAAAATGTTCCCGCTTGACGGCAAGTGGTGTAGGGATGGGCATGTGACCCATTTCTGATCCATGATAAAGGGAAGACCTCTTAGGGGTTCAGGGAAACATTTTACTTCCTATAAGAGAGGCATGCAAGGAGAAAAGCATTTCTTTCCGCCCATCCCCTTTTTCTTGGGGTGTCATCACGTAAGAACACGAAGTATTGAGCTGTGCCATCTGTCACCAAGAGGGAAGGTCAAGAGAAGAACATAGAAGCCAAGACTGTCCCCTGACATCAAGGAAATTCCAACCCAACGCTGAAACTTCCCATATGCTTGAACAACAATAGGCCTAGCGGTAAGTAATCAACTATTGACTGTATTCCTATTACTTGCACCCAAATACATTGAAGCATTCTTCCAAAACTCTAATTCATCCATTCTCACAGAATATATTGTGATATCTACGCTGACCTCATCAAAATCCTTATCTCCAAATGTCTGTCCCACCCCCAGACTCCCCGAGTCCTCGGTGTTTCCACTCGGGTTTCACGCCATCAGCTTAAAGCACCATGTTCAAATCCAAACTCATCAGTTTTCCGCTAAAGTCAGCCAGCCTTTTGTCATCTTCATAAAGATTAAGAAACCATTTGAGCTTTATTAGAAGAACGTGAGTTTCAACCTTGCTAGAACTTCCCAGGTGGTATGGGCGGGGCGGGGGCGGGGGGGGGGGGCGG